>NC_090688.1:3380257-3688179 GCF_013368605.1 Nyctibius grandis | reverse complement strand
AGCCACTCCAGGGTAAAGTCAAGGCTGTGGGAATCTAACTGTTAGCTAAAGATTTTGGTTTCAAGTGCTGTTTTACTCCTCTAATTTTTCCTTCTCTTCCCAGTTTCTTCCACCCCAGTTTCTTTCTCTTCTACATCACCTTCTGTCACCTCCTGGTTCAACTAGAGCACGCAGGAATCTCAATTAGAGTGTGGTCCCATGTGAGCTTTAAAAAATGAGTTTTTAGGGATACCAAGTATCCACTACCTTAAGAAGAAGCAATTTTTCACCCAAAGGTCCACACTCACCATCATAGTCTGGAGAGGCCAGGCAGAGTCCCCAGAAGGCGCAGCACAGCACAAGCCTGTGTGCCAGCCGTCCGTTCCCGAGGGTCCCCATTCTGGTGCAGGATCCGACAGTGCCCTGCTGTGCTCAGAGCCGTGTGGGAAAGGCTCTATGAGCGACCCTGCTTGCGCATTTCCTTCTGCTAGTCCTTAACTCACGGAAGCACCAGGCTTATCCCGTGAAGGATGAGGCGTGGGGGGCTGTCACGACATTGCCCAAGCACAGACTTGGCTCCAGTGTCAGATGCAGGACTGGGGAGGGGCGTACGTATCCAGACCCACAGTATATTGGGGCCGTGCTTCATCGTCAGAGCTAGACGATGGCTCGAGTGACTCATTTGGGCCTCCTTCCTGCTCCAGAATATTCCTGGAAATAACAAATGTGGTCAGATTTGATGCAGTTTGGATTTAGTTTAGAGTGTAAACTGAACTTCTGACCTCCTACGTCAAGCATCCTTCCACCCAAGAGAGACCCAAGTGGCTCTGTGTGAGATTCGAGGTCTTTCCCCACACCCTGATTCAGAATGCTTTCTAGTAGTGCAAACTGAGAAGATACCATCCCCTCATAGAAACACAACTGAAGTGCAGGAGAGAAACCTCCAGAGAAACCTCCCCAGCTCCCAGGGATTACACAGGGCTCTTGCAGCCTCATGTTAAGGGTTTTTAGTGTCTGCCTTGCAGTCCCAGGTCTTTCAGTGTTCTTTTGTTTCTTCATTTCTGCTCCTGCTCCCTGGCTAAACAGGGGACGAATCTCCTCCACCTTCCTTCTTGATCTCACTGCAGAAGTTGATTAAGAGTCCTGTGGGTCGGAGCTCTTTGCATTTGAAAGAATCAGCCCCCGCCTGGAGTGCCGTACCGTACAGCCGATAAGGGCTCAGGGCTTGACGGAGACACTGTGCTTCCGCTGATAAACTACCAGGAGCAGCAGCTCCATCCAGCAGGAAAGGGGCCTGACGAGGGTGCAGAGGAAGGCTTTGCTGTTGGGTAGATAATGGTGAGTTTCAGTCACTCTTGCCCAAAAAGGGCTGTGTTTTTCCAGAGATGTGCAGCCTCCACCCAGTAAACCCCCAAGAGGGCTGAGCGCTCTGTGTTAGCTAACAGCTTGGAGCAGCGGCGTGCTGCTGCCACGGACCTGCTGGTTGTACGGAGAAGACGACCCACATAATGTAAGAGGGCCTGGAGATGTTACCTGAATCTTTGAGATCCTTTGCTGCTTGGTTCCCCCTTCTCTAACTCCTTGAAAGCCCCTTCCATGCTCTGCCTCGCAGAGCATTGCTGGGCAAGTCCCAAATCCTCTCCCACCACCTGTGTAAGAGCCCCAGCACGACAACTTCCCAGTGGTCGCTGAGTGGGTAAACCAGTGGGGCAGGAGGTCAGAGCTTGAGAGGTTGCTGGTTTTTAGGCTCTTGCTCTCCAGTCCCCTGCCTGGCTCTGCGAGGGAGTAAAGACAGAAGCTGGAGTCCGGGCAGTAGGAACTGTAAATTTGGTTTGGCAACCTGAGTAGTTCAGTTCTTTCTCCTCAGCTTATGAATGGCCTCTTCTGTGAAGGCTGCGAAGCTGAGCCTGGCTGCTGTTTGATGAGATTCTTCTATTCCAAGGAGAAAATGATCCTATTTCCTTTGCTTTCACCATATTCCCACATCCTTGTGCCGAGCGTGTCGAGAGGTGGAGTTCCACTGGCAGGGACAGGGAAGATGCAATGTTAGATGTTTTGCTTTTGTGATTCTCTCAGGATTTATGAACCATTACAGAATGACTCATGTGGCCACATATTTTCCATGCCTCGGCCAGGATCCTTTCCATGCTCTGCATGCAAAAAATTAGACATAATCAGGTTCAGATAGTGTGCAAATCGCAGCCCTGCTTCCTACAGCCAGGTCTCTGGAGTGGAGCAGAGAGAGGTTACTCATTGCTGTATCCTTCATTTTTCAGATGCTGTGTGATCTTTAGTGACTGCTTTAGATGCAGAACAGCTTGCTTGAAAATTCTAATGCCAGAGGTTTGTCACGGCTTGTTAACATCTCTTTAAGTTGTGTGATCCCTGCCCTGTGGGGTAACAATTTGGTTTTAAAGTAGTTCATTGTGCAATAGATCATCTCCTGGGAGAAGACGCTCTTTTATTGCATGGCTCTGAATCCAAAAGATGTAATGCTGGAAAACAGCCTAGGGATTTGAAAGCTCCGAGGGAGGGTACAAACACCACCTGGCCTGTCCCATACATCTTTAAGGCTTGGAAGAGCGAACTTTGGTAGGCAAATAATGGGCCTTGCTCTTTCTGCTCTGTTCCAGCATCTCCAGAGAGTTTTTCAGCTGCAAGCCAGCAGGTGGGAAGACCAAAATCTTAGTGCAGCTCATACCTGGTGCAGTCTGAGCTCGAATTTGCGCTGCAGACACGAGAGGCAGCTGCCCATGGAGGCAGCAGCTCTGCCTTAGCGCCAGCAGCAGGAAGCATTTCCCCCAGTGTCAGCACAACCTCACATTTTCCATGAATGCGGTGCTGGCCCTGCCTTTCCAGCCGCCGGGTGTGCAAGCATCCGAGCCTTCTCAGAACCACAAGGCACAGAAAACTTCCACAGACTATTGAAATAGAAAGGATGGTCCTTTGAACCAGGATCCCCCCACCCCAGATTTGCCTTTACAGGCTCTGGCACATACAAGACGATGTCGTGCCTGGGCCACTCTTCCTGACTTTGCCATCGCACCAGCTCCCCTTCCTCTCGCTTCGTCACATCTCTTACCATCACCCTGAGACTCTCCACAGCTCCAGGGAATCTCCCTGCCTCTCTTCTCCTGCTTGTTATGACACACCTTTTGTGCTCACATTCTCCTCACCATTTGTACGCCTTATGCTGGTGGAATGTTTTTGGGGAGACAGGTTTTTTTTTCAGAACTACTCTTCTGCTTGCTTGCAATTTTCACTTCAGAGTGTAGGAAGTCCACGTGAAGCCATTTTCCAGGAGTATTTGAAGTTTATTAGCATCACTACAACTCACTGGATGTTCTGGAAAAGCTTCTTTTGGTCCCTTCTCAGCAAGATAATGACACCGGGGTAGGGGCTACCTTGCCTGACACAGACACCACCATCCCTTTTCAGCACTGGGTCTCAGATGGTTTGTTTTGGATGCATCCTTTAGCACAGGTATGGTTTAGAATTGCTAGACTTTAATTTAGTCTTTAATTTTGATGAGTGGAAGGTAGAGTGTACCTCCAGTTTCATTCAGGTTGAGTGAGTTAGTTCTAATAGAGAGGAATGGCTAAAGCATGACTAAAAACTCAACTCACCTTTACGCACATCTCTGTGATACAGAAACATGAAAAACGTGGAAAAAAAAAAAGTCCTGAAATATTAAATACCAATTTCAGGTGCTCCCTTTAGCAATTCTTAATTTAGAAAACTATTAATTCTTATTCCATCCTGCAAACCTGAAAGACATTTTTAAGCTGTCTTTGTCGTTGCCAAAGCTGTCCACTTGCTGAGATCTCCAACTGCTCTGGGGTGATGTCAGACCTGGCTGTCCCTCCCCTTGCGCACGGGGAACGTCCCCTTTGTGAGGAGTCAAAGATCTCTGCGAGGAGACTTGTGTAAAGTGGACTGTGTCCTCTGAGACGCCACTACCATCATTTTAATCAAACTATTCCGTGCAATTTATGCATCAGAGGATTGTTATTAGCACAACAATTTGTTTCCCCGTGAGCAAGTAAGACGCTGCACAGAAAGCAGAGTTGCCTTTTGTTATGGCAACGGAAGTGTTGAGAATGATGTAAAGGAAACTCCTATCAGATCTGGGTCACAGCACTGCAGCTTAATTTGCAAAATCTACACATTCATTTGTTGTGCAGAGCTCACAGGGAACACAGTTAAACATGTTATTACCCAGGAATTCGGGGAGGTTGAGGGAAAGGGGGGTGGAGGGTTATTTTCATGGTTGAAGTTGTGTTGTCTTAACCTGGAGCAGATGTGCTTATAGATTTCGGAACTGGGATCAGCCACTTTCCTTCAATCTCTGTTGTATTTAGCGTGTGAGTACTCGGGGGCCAGGCCTGGACCATATTTTCACGCCACACCTCTCATGGCAAAGGTGCTGCTAGAAATAAACCAATCTGCAAGAAAGAGATGCTTTGCTGGCACTACACAATGTTTTCTTTTGAAACCATCTCTGCACGGGGCAACTGTGCCACCCCCTGGGCTCCCCTGCTCGTGTCCAGGCGTGGGTCTGTGCTCTGAGAGGTCTTGGCAACTAAGTAGAGAGCCACAGGCACTACCTTGTGCATGGGATCCCTAGTGCATGCTACTTGTGGGAAACTTATTTCCCTTTTACGTTAGCTATTGTCAGAAAGTTTAATTAATTTAAAACAAATTTAAAATGGTGAGAGCTGCAGACTTTTAAAATCAATATTTTATTTTACTTGAATGTGCAAATAAATATAAAAAAAACTACATTCAAAGAGCTGGCAAAGCAATTACAAGCCCAAAAGCAAAGATCCTTCAAAAAAACGGAAGAACAAACTCTTGAATCAAGGTCACGCTAGCAGATACACAGCGGTTGAGCTTCAACTCTCAGACATTAGCAAGCCCCTCTCAAACTGCACTGCCTGCTGATTCCATTCACATCATTTGCTACTATCATTTTTGAGACAATAGCACTGTAAAGGGTGAAAGTCTTTCTTACTTAATCCCTTCAGATTATAAATTAAGGTTTACAAAATAAGGATGCTTAAAAATACCTGAAGTACACTTAAAAAGGGGGAGATGGAACAGGACGGTGCACAGGTGTGTGACCCTCCTACACCTTGGTACACTTGGAATCAAATGCATTTGAAGCCACAAGTCGCAATCTATTTTCTAGTAAACATTTTTCTGTATCATAAAACCATAAAATTTGGCACAGTTGTTATCTCCACTGGAAGACAGCAGAGAGCTGAACAGGACTGAGGTGCGTTTTGGTGAGCTGTCCAGAAGCAAAAGGGGGACACTGTGCTTTGCACGGGGCTTGTCCCCCCGCTCCTCCCCCCAGCCCTCACATTGCTACGTGGTCAGTGTCTTTTATCACTTACTGCAATAAGAGCAGGGGAAGAACCTTCAGATCATTTCAGTAACCAAAATTTAAGAGACCCAGACAAGGAGAACACGAGTTCTTGATGAGAAGTCCTCTGCTGGCAGTGGTTGTGCAAGTGGCCACGAATGCCAGAGACTGGCCTCCCTCCTTCCCTCCTACAGATTATTTTGCAAAAAAAGACAAAGAGTCAGTAGAGTTTTCTATTAAATGTACCCCAAAGGCCAATTTTTGTACTGTCAAGTGAGACAATTGCAAAACCAAATGTTGTACAGTGGAAATAACCCAGGACAAATCCTACAGGCTGCTACTTAGGTCTGGCAGAAATTATAACCAAAAAATATTGCGGGGCAGGGGGTTATTCCCCCAAAAGCCAGGAAAAAGTTGGAAGCAGAGCTGAAAGGAGGCTGGACCTCCCTCAAGACGTTATGTTTGTAACACACTCCATGGAAAGTGTACTTGCCCATAGCCCCTGAAAAACAAGAGCAAAGTCACAGTAGGGCTGCAGGACAGACACAACTCAATTTTCTTGATTTTTCAACAGATTAAGTCAGACAATCGATGTAGTGTTCTGCATGATTCGGGGTTGGCTTTTTGTTAGGTTTCATTGCAAAAAAGCTTAGGGTAGAAGCACAGGGGGTTCAGTGGAAAAGCTTGTCTGCGATGGTTGGGGCTGGATCTAACGCTGCCCAGTACAGGTTGCCATGTGTCACTGCAAACACAGCGTCTGTGCTGAGCCAGCAGGAACAGGGAGTATCTGGGCCAAACCTCAGACCCAGCGCAAACACTGCGCTGCGAGAGCTCCATCTACTGCTGTTATTTCAGTGTTACAACCCAGCGGAACCACGGAGTCCGGGCACGCACAAGGGAAGCGAAGGCCTGAGAACAGTCTCCAGCGGCTGCCGATCAACATGCAAAATACAAAAGAAAAAAAAAAAATATAGGCCAGACCTCGCAACGGAGACTCCTCCCCAGCTCCAAGCAGCTCCAGGTCGGAGAAGGCAGAGTCTGCAGCAGGTCGTCAGTTCACAAAGCAACACCCGGGATCTGGCGCACGGCGGCAGAGCGACAGCGGCGGGGCCTGGGCTGTCGTGTGCTGCAAACCGCTCTCTTGCCTCGCGCTGCAGCTCGGAGAGTTCCTTCCCCTTAGTTCATGCTCCATAATACTTAGTTGATGAGTGAGAGCTCGAGCGTTTAGTTCACCGTTCACCCTTCTCTCAGTTTTGGCATTTTTCTCACCAGAGCACCAGTACCAAATACTGCATTCGTTGCCTTATTAGTACACAGGGATAACGAAGCAGCCCGTAGCGGGGCCAGCGATCTGTGCCAGGCGCTCTCAGCCCCGCTGGCACTCGGAGGTTACACTGAAGAGTTCTGCAGGCTCCAAGACGGCATAAATTCAGGAAGATAAGGAACGTGAAACCCTTCAAAGTGGGAGCAGCTGCCAGCATCTGCTCAAACACCAGCCCAGCTCCATCTCTCCAACAAAACCACTAGTGGTAGTTCACCCAGAGCCTGATCCCCCACTCAGCCTTCCAGTACTGGCTGGTAGCTGTGGCCTAAAGCTAGGAAACTACCAAAAAGTGTGTGGCGATGGCGAGAGCTCTCTTCCCATAAAGCTTTTGAAAGTCTCTTCATGATGGCTGGAGGACTACACTGCAAGGAGACAAGTCTATGCCATATGGAAAATACATCATAATCCAAAGTAAAATGCTGTTTGGATAAATATAATTAATACATACATTGCATTCCCACCACTATTCTCAGAGTAAATGTGTTTCCCCAGCAACGCTCCTACTTGTCGTGGTCCCAGGAACGAGTCTCTGCTCACGGTGAAGCTGGACGGCGGCTGTACTGAACTCTGTATCTGTTCACTGGGACCCCGTGGACATTCACCGTCTCACAGGTTGTTTTACAGGGCACCATCTCCTCATCTTCATCTCCCATTAGCCAGTCTTGAACTACGTCAACTGCCTCCATGGTCACGTTCTCTTCTAGCCACCTATTGTGCCACTCTTCAAACTGCTGGTGATGCTTTAACAGCACCATTGGCTGTACCTGAAAGCAGGACAGTAAAGATCACTGAGAGGTTTCTGGGGGAGAAGCCAAAACGCTGTGTATGTCTGTGATGTTCACACTTTACAACCCAACACAAAGTAAACCAGGAAACCGCATACCTGCATTTAAAGATCTCTCTCTCTTAACGTTTGCCACTCCCCCTTAAAATCTGCACGGTAAAGAAAAGGCTGCTAAACTAAACCAAAGTACAGAGCATTTACCAGCTCTCCTCCATGTTTCATCCAACACAGAGTAGTAACTTCTGGGTGTAGTTTGCAGGAATTCAGCCACAAGACTTCTTATCGGTACCTGTCTTTGGCTCACATCCTCAACCTCTGCTACTGCCTGAGCTGCAGAGAGTAATAGGAGATGCACCTGCTTGGCCCGGCAGAGCGCTCCCCGCCTGTACATGTAATCCTCCGAGTTCATGATGAACATCATTTTGTGGGTGTTGAGCTTGAATCTGCAGTCCACGTTGCAGGCACTTTCCACCCCAATCAGCCTCTTCCAGGAGCTCTTCACTTCGCTACGCAGAGCTCTCACTTGCTTACATTGCCACTTGCGAAACTTTTTTAGGTTTCTAGAAACAAACAAGGATTATGAAGCGTGTGTCACACTTGGTTATCCATTCTCTTAAGCTAGCAGAGCTGACAGCACAAGTACGAAATTTGTATTTCCACATTTACTTTTCAGACTTTCTCTAGGATCTTCCTCCATACACTCTGACAAATATTTAGTGAAATGGGAACAAATCAGACCTCAAATTCCTCCCAGAAGGGACTGCTTAGACAGTCTCAATCCATTCTAAACACATTTTTCATGAACAAACCTCAATGCAGCGGTCATAAATTTTTTCTTCAGCATTCTTATGCAGTGCACTGGACTACAGCAGCCCCTCTGGACCTCAAAGATGAGTGCATTTCCCTAGAGCTGCTTGTAGGGCACATCACCTAAAATCCCTGCCACATACGCAGAGGAAGCAGTACGAGCTGCTGCGGGTGTGACTCAGGAGAAGGCGCACGCTCACCTTTGCAGAAAGACTGGTTTCAGTAAGAAGCCATCATTCTGGTTGTTTGGAGCTCCTTCTACCCCAACGTACTGCTCCATGTAGTTAGCCAGGTGCTACACAAGAGAGACCAATTTCAAGTCAGATTTTGCTCTCCTCAAGACAAACACCACCGCAAAGAACTAGTTTATTTCCAAGTTGCTTTATATGAAGCTGCTGGTATCTCACTCAACTCCAAGCTGATTTACATTGAAACTCTTTTGCTAACATACCCATTTCTGTCAATGGCCACAGCCCCCCAGGTAATCTTCCCACCTCCCAGGTAAACTCTTCCTGGCAAACTCTCACGGTTTGGAACACGAAAGCAGGAAAACATTCTTAGACATCTGCTTTGTCTGTGGTACAGCAAACTCCATGGTCACTGTGATATTACCTGGACCTCCACAGGATCTTCTGTCTGGGTTTCTTCTGTATCCAGAAGCTCAATGGTCATGATCACCTGTCCTTTCCGCTGAAGAAACATTACCTGTAGTAAAATTACAGGCACAAGATATTGGCCACATGGGTTCACAATAAAATGCTCTACATTCACAACAAGTCATTTGGACAACAAACATGAGCTAGGAGAGAAGTAAGCAGCAGGGCTTTTCAGGGAGCCAGTACGCCACTTTACTGCCTGTGCTCTGGTTTTGGTACCTTCTCTCACCATTGTGGCCTTGGAGCTTCCAAACCTATTTCTCCCATGTAAAGTGCCACAGTCACTTCAGGAAGTTCCCTAGCAGCAAGTTCTTACCTTGAAACAGTTCTCATCTGCCATGCAACGTTCAGCCTTCCACTGATAGCTGGTCTCCTTTGCTGCCCGGACACACCTAGAGGATAAGTTACCTCCAGCAGCACCTCGCTTCCTTTCGTTCAAGTAGAGCTCAACAACCTTCAAGCAGATGTCATCGCTCACTAGATGGTGAAGCTTGCATTAAAAAAGGGAGAATTCAGTCAGCAAGTTCTTCTGTTGGAGCGCTTCCCCTCCATATATAACTTCTCTATGAATTTGCTTTAAGTTTAGCGAGTCCTTGCGCTACACGGTACTGCGAGAAACCTATCTGTCTATAGAGGGGAGATAGGTGGCCCTCCCAACACACAGCACAGCCATCAAATTAGTTACCTGGCGGACAATGTTCTGCACCAGTTTGTCCATAGTAAAGCCAATATAGGCGTGGATAGTGAACATCTCCCTCAGAGTGTCCTCGTACTGCGTTGGGTCGATATTGCCATCCAGCAGACTCCTCACCATATCCAGGAATGCAGGGTAGTACTCCTCCAGTTCCACCTCACCTGGGCAGGGGAAAAGTGCCATCACTTAATGCATCTAAGAGGCGGAGTGAAGTCGAGAGATACAAGGGACAGCACTGCTCAAGAACCATGACATTCTGTATCGAGAACGTGCCTACAGACAGCCAGCTCCCTCTAAGGAGTGCTGCCAGACTGTACCAGTGTTATCTCATGCACTTCCACAACTGCCTTATGTAGTTAACTATTTAATTGTGGAACCATTTACATTTTAAATCAAAGTAACAGATTAATACAATGAGACACTTGAGAACGTCTGACAACAGTGGGCTTGCGTGAAGTCTTTATGAACTGTGCATGAGAGCCCTCAGTGGGTAAATTACAAACCAGCTCTCCTGTTAAACTAGCTGTATCCACAAACCACAAATAGAGCAGAGGTTTGCGCCTCTACATTCCTTACAGACTTGCCTGCTGGTCTCAGTTACTCAGAGACATACAATCAAGTGCTAGCACCCAGAGCATTAAGAATGGGCTATGCCCCAGATTCTTCTTACTTGGTTGTTTCAGTCTTAGTTCCATGGCTGGATCATTGGTTTTTTCTTTTCTTCCCTCACAAAGGAGTTTCTCTCTTTCTTTTTCAGTCCGATATTCCAGAAGCTGCTTCTGAGCTTGACGATAAATCTTTAGAAGTCTTGAGCACAAAGTCTGGTGAAGGCGGAGGAAGAAATACCAATTATTATTGACAAAAAACAGACTGTAAACATCATCCAGAGTGTTGTGGGGCTCAGCAGCTGTAACATCACAGAAGGTTGCTTTTGCCTCCAAAGGACTGCTTGGAGGCCCAGGCACGTGTTTTTTCCGTAGCTCAGGAGTATCCAGGTTCTGCCCCTGATGGTTTTCTCTGTCCTCATCTGTTGATTCTTCAGAAATACTGTGCTCAGGGGGCTGAGAGAAAAACAGCTCAGGTATGAAGTGATGCACGATCTGCCGGATGGTTGCTTGATCCTCCTTTTGGATAGTAGGCTGCCTTTTCACATAATAGCTGATAAGAGACGCTGCATCTTCCAAAATCTGCTTATCTTCATAGATAAAGATAAGATGAGGCTCGTTTGTGGATGAACTTCTCCCCTCTGAATGCTGTTCCTGATGCTGTAATCAAGAGACAAATAGATAAAGATCCTTCCAATCCATGCTCAAGAGCCATTCCTGCCAGAAGAAATAAGCCAGCATTAACGCTACGCTTGGGACAGTCCTTTTCGACTGAGAACTCTTCAGAGCACTCCCACCTCAACAAGGTCCCAGGCGCTATGTAAACAACTAGGTAATACCATCAAGGAAGGACACACAGGACGGATTATTTACTAGCAAACGCACCTCGTCATAGACACTCTCAATTTCATTCAGCAAGCTCTTGGAGCGCAAAGCTTTGGTGTCATTTTGTTTGAAGTTGACGGCCTGGTGGTCTAGGGACTTCAAGTAGGCTTTCTCATACTGCTCCCGCCAGATTTTGTTGAAGCCCTGCTGGGCCTCCCGCCATTCCTCCTCTTTTGCTTTCAATCTGCATAAATGTATGATCTACTTCAGTTCAAAAGGACAACCACAGAAATACAGACAAAGCACTTTTAACGTAGCCAACTGTGATGCAGAAAAAGTTTTCAGTATCCCTGGAAGCAATAAATAAATTTAAAAAAGCACCACCACCAAAGCTGAGTTACCCTTTGAAACAACATCTACAGAAAAGAGTTGCTTAAAAATGCTTTAAAAATTCTGTATCGGTTTATCTTAAAGAACCCAGGTGAACACAGAGAATGGGAATTACCTCTTCAGAACAACAGGAACTGCAGTAACTGGGTTTTTCTTAAGACTTTCAATGATCTCTGGTGCTTTATCACCATAGATGCGATAGATGGCCCTGCGCTGGATCACTTCGGATGTTCCTCCCAAGCAGTCATCCAGGCGAAATTTCTCCTGATCCTCTTGTGTCAGTCGTGACAGTTTTTTCTGCACGCTCTCCAGCACACGTATCGTGGCTAAATTGGTCTCCAAGACAACATCCAACTGTTAAGAGTTCACAAAGACACCGTGTAAGAACAGGGATAGCAGGAAAATGGAGAGCAGCGGTGCTCAGGCTTGTGGCATGCATTCCAGCCCCACTGGGTGGAGCTAAGAAGCATCAGCAAGGTTTCTTACTGGAAAATACACCTCCACCAGTTCTCCCAAAGGTAACATGCTTTTTAGAACTGGACTCATGCCTAGAAAGAACTATTAGACTCCAGGCAAGGGGGAAAACACCAAACTCTAGCTCAAACCAAGAAACATTAATAGAACTTTCAGTAATTGGCCACCAATTAATTCAATCAAAATCCTCATAGCTCCAAGTTTTACTTTCTGAGGAGGCAGACAGGCAGAAAGGAAGCTCAGCAGCAGAAGTACCTCAAACCGTTCATCTTCACAGCGGTGCAACTGCTCCTCATAAGGAGTCTTCTTGGAGCTGACAAAGGTGGAGTCTTCAGACCAGGACGGAAACGAAACCCAGGTATCATTTAACACCTGCAACAGCACAAAGACACGACATTGAACAGATCCTTATGAGCCCAGAGCTGTTCTCATGGGGTCTGATGATACTTCTCTGGTTTATTTTTACACAGTTCTTCCCTGAGTTTCTATTGGAAGTTTCAGACCTAGTTCACAAGTCACTGCCATGACTGCTCCTCAGAAGATCAGAGGTCTGTGTGGAACTGTGCCAGGGCCCTGTGCAGAAAGCCTGAAAGCACCTTCACTATCATCTCACAAACCACAGAGATCACTGCAGTAATCAGCAACTGTAAGTAACAGAGACAGAGGCGCCAACAATAGTGAGAGGTGGGAGCACCTATGCTGCAGAGGTCTGTTCTCAGGGAGAACAGTGCCCAAGACACTGGCTCACAGCGCTCTTTCAGGAGAAAAACTGTTTCTAAAGGCCATATTGGTCCACTGCTATACAATTAATTTCAGGCTACTTAATATTCTTTTCTGTCTACAGGAATAAATTTGTGGATACAGACTCGAAAGACATTAAAGTGAAAGCCTCTTATTTCAATAAATTGGATGAATAACTGATGTGAGATTAAAGCTGCCTGATCAGCATTAAAGAGGGGAGTCCCCACGCAGAAGCTGTAGCACTGACTACCCCACCTCAAGCTATGTAAGTACAATGTGTGTTCAGGGATTGAATAGGGTGATCCCAAAGTACCTCCTTGCAAATGGCTGTTCTTCCACTGCACTTTGGCTGCTGATAGGTTTTGGGGAGAGCCCGGTAACTCGATCCTATGCGTTTGCAGGAAGCATAATCAATTTCCCGACTCATTCCATCCCCAGATCGATCGCTCAGTGGAGAAGCAAATGAAAGCTCTTTCACACCAAGGAAGGACTTGAACTGTGCAAAGAGTTCTGGGAATTTCCTTCAAAAACACAAGTAAGTGTATTTTGTTATTTCACTCTGACAGTTTTAGGGTGGCTAATGTGTGTCGTAACAGTGAGGGAGAAAATCTAAACAAACTTAGCATTGCAGTGAGAAATCTTTCACCACAGTTTTACCTCCGGTATCATTCTCTCTGAATTACTTGAGGGTTTTTTGACCTAAGGCAGGAAAATAATTTCTCGTTGCAACTACACAAATGCTCCCCTTAACTCACGGAGTCACTGATCCTTGCCATGTGACTCCCTCTTCTGTTGGAAGCCAAACAGCCCGAGAGGCTCACATCAGAGCCAGAACTATTTATCCTTTTCACAGCTCTGTTATAAGATTTCATGTTTATACCTGTATTATATTTTGAGAGATTAGAACAGGGTGTGTGAACAGAGACCACCCTCCAGAATCCATGTGATTCTCTGCCCCCTATGATTTAGTATAATATCAGGTGGTCTGCTGCTTGTGAGGCTTTACAACTGGATGCACAGACAGAGGAAACTATCCTCCCCAAAATGCTCTTTAAGAGCTGTTAAAAGATTCAGATTTTATTACTCCTCGTTTTGGATTAGCCTTCAATTTCTTGCATGCTACCTAGGAGATATTTCTGAAGTTAAATCCAAAACTTCAGTAACAAATTCACTATGTCTACCAAAAAGTAACAGAGTAAAACCTAAAAAGTACAACACAGTAGAGAAGGCAGTCGGTAACTCACCCTAGAAATGGTGTAACTAGCTGGAGCAACTCAGAGCCAGAGACCAACTCCTGGTTGAAGAGAGCAATGCAACGGAGAAAATTTTCATAGACTTCCTGACTCTTTAGCACCCTGCGCACCTAAAGCACGGTTTGGAGAGAAATGATCAGGTCACCTGAACACCACGTTTATTTAGTTCATATTCTAAGCAGTCTGAACCACAGGTACAGTGACAAAACTCTGTCTACTTTGCAATGTAAAAAGAGAATATGCCCAAAAATGCTCAGTTTCAAACAATAATCTAGTAACTACAGATGGCACCATGAGGAAACATCACTGAAAAATAGAGAAAAACATGTCTGTAACAGACAAGCACTCAGGAAATGTTAATTATCAGTTTCTATTCGTCTTCCAAACCCACCTTTTTTCTCTTTTCTTGCTCTTTCTCTACCACTTGAAAAGTCAGGCAATTGCTAAGTGCTGACACACAGATTGTATAGAAACCCAACCAATTAATAACCACACAAATGGTTGAAAATAAGTTCACAGAATGTGAGAACAGGCCAAATACTGACCTTGTCAAAGAAGGAAAACTCTTGCAGTGTTCCGTATTTTCCCACTGTCGCTACTGACAGATCTTTGGTACCTCGCAGTTTCATTTTCTTCTGTCAAAAGAACAACCAGTCAAAATGTTGTGACTCAAATGCTATTAAATTCCATTTCACTGACATATAACAGCTCTCTGCAAAGGAAAAAACTCCTATTTCCCAAACAGTGATCTAGCATTGCTGTGTCAAGTCCTCCACAGCAATCTCTAGGAAAATACCCCCAGCTAAGAAGAAGAAACAATGACAAAAAAAGATCACTTGAGAAAGAATTCCAAAGACAGACTTCTTTGTAGAAGAAATAACTTGTCCCTTTCCAGGGCCAATACTTAGTACAGAAGGTCTTGATATGTAGTATTCAGCATGTTACCACACACTTAAGCATACTTTAAAAATTCCCTTTTTTTTTCCAGTAATTATTATTTTTAAAATAATTTTGAAATTTTGTTTCTTGTACCTAACACCTACATACCTCCAAGACCCTACTCATTACAACTGTATCTAAGCAATCATCTAAACACAATGAGGAATACCAGGTCATTCTAAGTTTTTACTTGCTAAAAGATACCTTTGCTGGGCCAGAAACAGGACGCAACAGCAGGGGTCTGGATCGCTTTTTGCTGTGTTCCAGATTCTTCTCATGCTCAGTTTTCTGGACACTGTTCACTTCACATGGTCCATTTCCTGTGAACTGAAGTAAATAAATAACGATTTCAATGTTCTCTTCTCCAGTGGTGCAAATAAAGAATCCCATATATCAGAACAGGACACAGAGCACGTAGTTAAGTCACCTGTTCTGCGAAATTCCAAACAATAAAGAGAAGCAAAGTTCATCTACTGGCTGTACGTTTTTCCATAATGTTTTGCATTCCTAAAACTTCTTTGTGTATTCTACATACAAACAGAGAGTATTCAATATTCTGCCTTGTTCTAAGCATCCACATACCAAAGATCTTTTAGCCTCCGGGAGGAACTGTCCAAACTCAGAGAGCAGATCCTCCTGTCCCCTGAACAGATTTGCTACTTCAGTAAACACCTCTTCCTCTGACATGCCTCGGAAGGGTCGGCCTTTAGTGTTCAGCTGTTCTTTCTGAAAAGACATGCACAGGTGTTAAACAGAGTCAAAAACATACCTCACACTGCAAGAAAGCTCATCAACTCAGCCAAAAACCTTCTGCTACACAAAATTGAAACTTCAGATAGCCCAAGGTTCTCACAGTGTATCACTAAATCAACCGAAGGTTAGTAAAGACAGATCTAGACACGACCCCTTTACACCTCAGACCCAGGAAAGTCCTACAATTTTCACACTTTTTTGTCATTTCATGTGAATATCTATGAGAGAATTGTTGGACAAACACCAGTGCTTGGGAACTGTATAAGCCTGTTCAATAGGCAGACATTTCATTTGACAACAATTACTCAAACAGCTACAGTGCAAACCCACAAGCACTTATATGGAAGATTTTTTACCTGGTAAGTATGAAGAATCTCTAAAAAGGATCTGTAGATTTCTGGATGGTCAAGGAAACGCGTTTTGATCTTATTCACGTAACTGATAGCATTATTGAACTCTACAGAATCAGACTCCAAAGGAATTTGGGATTTATCTTCTTTGTATGAAAGCTGTTGCCTAAACCCCTCGGAGCAGTCGCTGTGATTGTGCGAATTCTCCTGGGAGTAATGCAGCAACAGCCCACTGCCAGGGAGAGCGCTGGGAACCGGCTCCGAGGGCACCTAGTGGCATAAGACACAGAAGACAGTGACTTGCATAGAAGCATACATGCAAGCTCACAACTATCTAGCATTAGTATTTTCAAGCTGTTTAGCTAAAAAAGATTACTACGTGAAGAAGGAAAAAAAAAAAGATTTAATTAGCCAATAAATTTCCTTACCTAGTTTATTAACACCATCAGTTTAAAAAATCCTGTAAGTCACATCTGGCTTATGAACCATCTGACTCATTACCACTTCTGACTGTCACCACATTATCCACACAGAGGCTGTACCAGACAACACGCACATCTTCTGTTACCACTGTTCTATTTCAGAGGAACTGTCAGTTTTAAGAAACATATTCAAGCGTATGGCTCTTAACGATGCTAAATTTCTAAGCAACAAAGAGATCTAACGGAACTGAGATCTAAAAGATATTTACTGCTGCTAATTAGAGTTAAACCACAAGTTTATCAGTAGAATTCAGGTAATAGCTCTGTTTCAGCCTCCACAACCACACAACAACAACAAAAAAGCAGCAGAAGCCAATATGTACCCATCTGTATTACAGCATATGTCTTTCATTGCAGGATGTTAGCAACTGGATGGCAACACCTGGCACGTATGTTTGGCCCACTGCCTAAACACAGTTCCCAGTTTCTCAGTGGAAGACTGGAAATGTGATTCTTCCAGGATCTCTTTTTGAAATTTGTTGCTACACACACCGAGAATAAATGTCTCAAGCCAATTACAATTTCAGTTTCAAATCTGACTGAAGTATTTGGAGTTGCAGTAGCACTCCAAATACGCAGGAATATCACTCTTGTGTAAGCTAAACTAATAACTGGTTTGAGAATAAATATTCAAATGTATATTATGCCCATTATCACAGACTTTGAAAACCAGGTAAAAACTTTAGCAACGTGCAATACACGTAAATCTACATAGCCTAAACTGTGCAAGAAGTGTGTACAACACCACGTGTAACAGAATTTATTTAGAGAATATGAGCTCTATAACTTACCTGACTATTCAAAGGTGACTGTATACTTAACTTGCCGTTCTTTGGAATTTCTATCCTGTAGCCCAGAGGGAGGAAAGCATTGAATCCTACAATGAGGTCGGGATGCTCGTGGAAAAGCTGTGAAACACGTCGGATTACTCCAGGTGTGTCAATGCTAAAATTGAGAAGAGTTTGTTACTTGTGTCCAAATAAGAAATACAAGCTAAGCCTAGCGAATGACAGAAGTATGTGAAGCATCTGGCTTCTTACAGATGTAATTTTTTAACAAGCAAGTTTGGAAACTTCAGACGTAGAAATCAGGCCAAGCAGAGGGAATGACCACCATCCACCGCAGCCTCATACTGGGAGGGTTAGCCATAGAGAGGAGATACGAGTGAGCAGGTTACCCAAAATGGGCAGGACAGCCATCAGCTCTAGGGCTGACAGGTCACAGAGAGGCCCTGCACTCAAGCTTCTTCACTTGTTTTCTAGATCTGCATTTCAGAGTGGGAAGTAAAACCAGATTTGCCTTTTCCTGTGGATTACATCTCTGGAAAACGACGGGATGGACAGAGACCTTGCACCTCCAGTGTCTAGTGACTGCACTACTGGGGGGACAGGCCAGCAGGGTGGCCTGTGTGTCTGTGGAGGTGGAAAGATGGTGTGAAGGCTGGGGGACCCTGCAAAGGCAGAAAGACCCCCGGCAAAAGCCGAGAGACCCCCGCAAAGGCCAAAGAGCTCCCTGGAGCAGCCCTGGAGGGCAGGGCCTGGGCTTTACCTCTGGCTCTTGAACTCTTTCATGATCTCCAGGAAGCCGTTGTAGGTGGCTGGGTCGCTGCCAAAGCGGATCTTCACCTGGTCCAGGTAGGAGAGCGCATCCTCCACCTGCGGCGCAAGAACACGGGTGAGGCCCAGAAAGGGGGCACAGGCCCTGGGGCACCCCACGGCCCCAGAATGGGCGCAGGGGCACCCCACAGCACTGAGGGAGGTGGGAACAGGCGCCGGGGGGAGCCCCACAGCAGCAGGGAAGGGGGAGCAGCCCGGGGAGGGGCACACACTACCAGATGAGGAGGCCCTGAGGAAGGGAGGCCCCGGTGGGGCACCACCGTACTGGGGAGGGTGGGTCTCACGGTACTGGAGGAGGATGGCAGGGCACAGAGGGGGGCACGGTATCGGGGAGAGGGGAACAGGTCCCCGGGGAGGATGACCGCGGTACCGGAGAAGAACAACCGGGCTGGGGAAGGGAGGCACGGTAGAGGGGAAGGGGAAACAGACCCGGGAGGGGGCTCACGGTACCGGAGGAAGAAGGCGCAGGCCCCAGGGGACCCCACGGTACCGGGAAAGGAGGGCGGCGGGTGCCCCAAGGCACCGGGGGGAGAAGGCCCCGGGACACCCCACGGCACCGGCGGGGGGCACAGGTCCCGGGGGGCAGGTGCGGCGCCGCGGACGGGGCGGGGGAGGTCGCGGCGGGGCGGGCAGGGCCGCCCCGGGGGGGTCGAGGGCAGCGGGGAGGGAACGGGGAAATCACGGCGGTCCCGGCGGGGGCAGTCGCCGCACTCACATGCACCGGCAGCTTCTCCTGCGCCGCGGCCCGGCCGCCGCCGCCGCCCCAGCGCGGGGCGCTGCCCCCCCGGCCGCCGCCGCCCCCTGCCGCCATGTTGAGAGTCGGGCAGCGGCGCGCGCCCCCCCGGCAGCGCGTGCGGAGCGCCTACGTCAGCGCGCACGGCAACGCCCGCGCGCCCCGGCCCGGCCCGGCCCGTGGCGGGGCGGAACCTTCGCGGCCACCGTCGGCGCCGCCCGGGAGCGCGCGCGGCTTCCGGCCCTTCAACCGCCATGGCGGGAGCCGCGCCTCAGGCGGCTGCGGGATGAGGAGCGGCAGCGGCGCCGTCCCGGCCCCGGTGAGTGGGCTAAAGGAGGGGAGGGGAGGGGATCACCGGGGGTCCGGCGAAGTGGGGTGAGCGCGCTCCGGGCTGGGGGGGCTCGGGGGTGGCGGTCGGCACGGGCGGGTGGTGCCGGGGCTGGGGCCGAGCCCCTGAGGGGGCAGCGACGGCCGAAGTCCCCGGTGCCTCTGGGCCGGGAGCCGGTGGCCCTCGCGGCTCGGGGAGCGCCGAGGTGGGGCACGGGAAGGCCGCAGTGCCGGGGCCCGCCGGCGGCCTTTGAGCTCCGGTCAGCGGTCCGCACCGAGCTCTGGTGCCTGCGCTGGTGGAGCTGGATAAAAGGTATCAATGACTCTAAATAACCACAGTGAGGGAGTTTTCAGCGATATTTAGTGTTGTAATTCTGAGACACTAAGGCAAAAGGATAGAGAGAGAAACCCGCAAGCTCAGTCCTGGGTGTTTGTGTTGCTTTTTCCTATTCATTTTTGCTTTTTACACCACTGAACAGGTTTGGGAGAGCTTGCTGGTATGAATCAGGCTCTCAGAAGAATTTCCTTGGTTACACTGTTGCTTGAGTTTTCCCTGTCTTTCTTGCTGGATGTTACTGTGAACGTTGCCACGATGTTCTGGAGTGGGTTATACTGAGGAGGGGTGGTCTTAGGACAGTGAAACTTCTCATGGATTATATAACCAGCTCTTGTTATTGCAACAAATCCTTCTGCAGTTGGTACCCTTCTGTTAGCAGTTGTGTATACACACTGTACAGCCAGCAAGGCACCTGTGGAAACCAAGCTCAGAAAAAAGCATTTACTGTGTAGTAGGGTTGGATTTAAAATATGCTGCTTCCCTCAAATGGTCCCTTGTCACCAATCTGAACTCAGTAAAACTGGGTCCTGTGAAGAGCAAGGAGGAGAGGAGTAAAAAATAAGCCATGCTGCTGTTATGATTTGCATAGTAGAAACTTACTGGAATCTGTCTTGCTTTGCCCTTAAACTTGCTGCTCATATTTGAACCCAGAAAATTTTTCTCCACTATGTGCTGGAATACTCCAGCTGTCGTCTTGCAGTTGCAGCTTCCAGTTACAACGCTGATAGGCTGTCTCTGGATTCGGTATTCTAGCACAGTTTCCCTTTCCAAACACTTTCACACACCTCACCTCAGCTATAAAATAAGATGAGGATTCACAAAATAAGGGATTCTCAGTGCTTTCAGCAATTGGGAGAGTGCTGGCAGCTCGGAGGTGTCTGTGTGCCTACAGCTCGAGGATCACCAAGCTGTCAGAGCTCTTTTCAGATGTGAAAAGAGCTTTCCAACCATAGCAAGGGGAGAAGGCTCACCGGGGTGCCCAGGAAGGGCATGCAGCATCTCAAAACCTTCCATATTCCAGACAAGCATTGAGCCATTGTCCTGGTTTCATTGGGATTTTGTTTGTTTGTGGCCAGCCATGGTGATCAAGGCCCTCAGCAGTTAAATCCAGGGCAGCTGAGCCAGGCTGGCCCACAGGTGTATTCTATAGCATTGACATCAGGTTCACTGTAAAAGGGAGGGCTGGCTGGGGAGAGGTGGGGCTCTTTTTACTCTCCTCTCTTGCTGTTCTTGGAGTAACTTCCTGCAACTTGTAGCTAAGTATAATTTTGTGTGGTTTGTATTATCATTTATATTGGTTTCTTTATTTTATTAAATCTATTTAACGGACGAGTCTCCCTCCTTTTCCCAATTCCCTTCCTTGGTTGGGGAAGGGACACTGGGTGAGAGGAAAACATTGTTTAGCCCTGGGTGTGGGCTAAACATAGACAGCCATCCTGGGAACCTGCCACCAGCAGCTGGTAATCAGAACTAAGTGCCATCGCTGTGACACCTGCCATGAGACACACAGAGGAAAGGCTCTTCTTGATGCCACAGACTGAAAAGAGACATTTTGATGTTGTTACTATGCTGTGTTTCCCCAGCTGGAACCCCCTCATACTGTCTGAACCCCGCAGTCTGTGCCAAGAGCAAGATTAGGTTCTCTCAGACATATCTAGGTCAGTGTGTGCTTTTGTTGTCCTGACAACAAAATGACCCACTTTATCCTCATTTGTTGAAGCGATTGCAAATGGGACTGGTGTGTGACTGAGCACGCAGGCGAAGGGACCTTTATCCTGCCTTTGTGTAAGCTCACAGGCCAAACTGTATTTCTACAGAAACAGATGTTCTTCTCCTTCTTGCTGTGTTTATTTATTATGTTTCTTGGATCTCATTTGTAACAGATGGATAATTAGATATATTCTTGGGCTGTATCTGTCCCCAGGACTAATCCTACCTTTGAGGAACCCAGTGAGCGTTCTGTTTGGGGGCCCTCCAGGTGGCTGGAGAAATCTGCACAGTGGAATGAGAACAGGGGAGGGACAGACACTGCACCAGCTTAGACACTGCTGACACAGCTTCCTGATTACCTTTGGGTAAGAAGGCATGAAAAAAAGAAGCCTGGGCAACACCTCTGTGTATATGATACTCCTAAGAGGGCAGTGGTATGAAACTTTAATTACTGGAACTCTGCAAGAGACACTGAGGTACTCAAAATCTCTTGGTAGGTGTTTCTCATGTGAAAGACTTAGGGATTTGGACCATGGATGACCAAGTAAGCAGCTTAGTCTTTCAGGACAAGGAACCTCAAGACTGTAGGTTATTTGCTGCAACATTTCAAGCCTATCTTCTACCATACAAGATAAGGAACCCCCACATGTCAACAGCCCCTTTTATGCTAGAAGTTCTGTGCAAGTGTGTATAATTACGTGGCACTACATAATCGTGTGATGAAGTAGTACAAGAGGGAACGCTAAAATTAGGACGGGGAATGGCGGTATCTGCAGCTTTCCTTGGGACTGTTCTAAGTGAAAAGTGATCACTAATGAAGTCTGTGCCAGTGTCAGATGAGGAAAGAGCTCCCTTGGGTTAGGAATTATCACGTCTCTACTGCTGTCCAACAGGGAGCAAGCGCTCTCAGTGTAATACTTCTGGAATAATTCATTAGCTCTCACCAAGGGTGCAGTAGTTACAGGAAATCCTTGTATCGCTTTGCACTCAAGCTCACCTGAAATTCCAGACTTTACAGGGAGAGAGCAGGTTTAACTTCTAATCTTGTCTTTTGGTGAAAATCTAATCTCGTCACATCCTTCATCCCAAATACATGAGGTCTGCCACAACTTGGACAGGGGTTGTAGGTAAAATCTTAACACTAGTTGTGTTCTTATATGCCCACTAATTTCAGATTGTCTGCAGTTCTCATACATTCCTTCCAGAAACTGCAGCTCTAACTGTTTCTGTAAATGCTGACCTATCTGCTCAGGCTGGAAACACCTCAACTGTCCAAACAGCACATCCATTACGTTAACATCCTACTGGAGGAGATGCTGCAG
The DNA here is from genome assembly GCF_013368605.1 of Nyctibius grandis. Lineage (NCBI taxonomy): Eukaryota > Metazoa > Chordata > Aves > Nyctibiiformes > Nyctibiidae > Nyctibius > Nyctibius grandis. Next base: position 3,665,710 of record NC_090688.1, on the reverse strand, counting down.
TGTTTTCTTTCTTTGGAAGGCACTTTTTGTGGAGTTGAAAGCCTGTCTCAGCCTGTGTTTTCTTATTTAAAAATGGAGACGGCATGAATGGTTTTCAGAAGAAGGGGAAACTGAGTTTTGTAATTCCTGAAAATCTGAGTCATTGCGACCCGCTGCCAGTTACCACTTTAGGAGCTCAGTCTGGCAACTGTGTCCCGGTAGGCAGAGGAAGTGGGAAATATTTGGATATTGTCCAAGAAGAGAAGTTCTTTGCAAATATTTCTTGCTGTTACAGTGGTGGATGGGAATCAAATGTGTGTTGCCCGGGGTTTCGAGAAAGCCTGCGAGCTTTGCTGCCTTGGGTGCAGACAGGCATCGCGCTGCACTGAGCTGTTGCTGCACAGTAGTGCCTAGGCTGAATTTGGCTTCACTGCAAACGCCATTAGTTCCTGAACTAATGCAGAATTCTGCCATCTCTGACATGTTCTAAGTGCAAATTGGGTGTGGCCGAAGAAAGCTGTATGTGAAGTGCAGCAGATTAAGGGCATCTTCACTTTCAAATGAAGCTGCTCTGCTAAGCACAGTAGTCTCACTGCATTTTAACGCTTTGCAGACTCTAGCAGAGAGAGTGCCTGATGCATTCAGCAGCCTCAGGACTTCTCAGCTTATTTACCTGAAAAAAACTGAGCTGATGGAGATTCGGACCAGGCTGGATGGCTGGAAAGGAAGAGGAACCATCTTCCCATAGAGGAGAGCTCAGCTTGCATCTGGACTGAAGCTCGTGCTGCTGACTGGACTCCCTGAGCTCTCCTCAGCAGAGCCTGCTCGTTAGAGGGAAGATGGCTGATGGCAACGAACACCAGTCTGTGGTGCCTCCCTCCAGAAAGCTGGCTTGCTCCTTTTTTTTAAGGAAAGCCTGGGAAAATTTCAGCTACTTTGATAGGAAATTAGGAAATGGTTGACTGTCTGCACTGAGAGGCGGTGAAACTCCACTGCATCCTGGAGCGACCCATCTGTATTTGAGGAGGACACATATCTCTATAGCAACCAGTGTTTGTCACTTGGGCAGGATCCCCAGGGTCTCTTTCTAAGGCAGTCAGTGGGTTCCCTATCAGGTGCTGTACACCTGAGCTCCCTTTGTTCGCTACCCTTGGCTATTGTAGAAATACTCATTGTGTATCTGCGCATCAGGTAAGCCTACCAATACGAGTATCATTTATGGTTCAGGCATTCTCAGCCATTTAAAGGAGGTTTCTTAATACCCAGGGAATATGCCTATGCCCTGTCACTATTTGCCTTCTGTCAAGCTGTGCAAGAGTGAATTTACTACAAGGCATTTAAACTGTGCACAAGAAGTATTCACCACTTTAAGCCTACATTTGGACTGGGGTACCATCCCCAAAAGAGCAGCACGTGGGAAAAGGTAGAAGAAAAAATTTGTAATTTACAAGCTCAAAGGCAGGAAACTGCAGCTGTCAACAGAGAACAAGTGGAAAAATAACATCTTTGTCCAAATGCCCTTGGAATAGGCAGGGAGAGGAGGTAACTGGTGCAACCATCTCAGCAGAGGCCCTGGCAGCACAGGTGTCTCCACCTCATGTTCACAGAGCGTGCTTTGCAATGTCTGTCTTCCATGCTGGTCTGTTTTCCAGTATTCACAGCACGTTGCTATTTCGGTTTGTTTCAGTACGTGTTTCTGTATTTGTTCTGTATAGCTTTTCCAGTAAGAAATACTGCCTTCATGTCCTGTGGAAACAGGGATGGTGCTCTACCAGCCAAGCAGATTCACTCACTCAGAACCACTTTCTGCTTCCCCATTTTCTCACAGGAGACCATAATCTATTATTCCTGCGGCTTTCTGCCTTTTCCAGGAAACTGAACTGAGCATGTCAGAGAAAACCAGTGTCAGGCAGAGCAGCTGCTGTAGTTTTTCTGATTCTCTCATGAAATGAGATTTAAGAGGCTGGTGTCTATCCATGTCTGTAGTCTCTCTGTATCCCTCTGGCATACAGAGGAATAATTAAAGAAAAATTAGTAATCTGTATTTATGGGCTCCTTCTGCAGACAACACTTGATTAATCTCCACAGTCATCTAGCCAAATAAGAAGAGATTAACCGACATCCTAATCTGTCATAAATCAAAAAGGCAGGGAGACAAAGCATCTTACCTTAAGAGACAAACATTACAGAGAGCCTACATTAGGGTTTAGCCTACTTTAGTCTAGATCTAATGTAAGACAGCATTAGGACTCTGAAGTCATGGATTTTTAGACTGTTCTTCAAGGCACTGCAATCTGTGACGTGCTACGTGCATCTCACACTGCATATACCTGTCATTATTACTGATTACACCAATTCTTGTCACTAACAAATCAAAGAAAATTAGTTCACTCACTGATTCGAGCAGTTGGCTGCAGTGGGACCAGAAGTCCCCAACTAGCAGATCTTTTTTTGGAAAGTCAAGATCTGCCAGCTCGATTGAGAAGCATCAAGGGCTGGGATGATTGGAAAAGCAGCAGCTTGCTTTCTGCAGGAATGCAGCGTGTGTGATATGGTTTCTGGTGAGCTTTCTGTAATTTGCAGATCAAAACCAAACAAAATCAACCAACCAAATCTTTTCCAGGGACATTCTGGGTTTCCTCAGGCTATAAAAATGTTCAAGCCTCTAAACGTATCAGACCTGTTTTCCTGCATTCCATGCCTATAGCCTACCTGTACCCTAAAGCTAAGATGAAATCACTATCTATCTCACACAGATTCTTCCTAAAAGGTTAGGCTCGAAAGCCCTCTAAAAAATTTCCTCCCCAAATTATCTTTTGGAATGTAAAGGAAACAGATAAGGGTCATGATAGAAAATAATAAAATGGTACTTTTTCTAGGGATAGTGTGTGAAAGATGCAAAGCACAAGTGTAAAAGAGAGACCAGACTCAGAGATATTCATGAATGTTGATCTTAGTGCTATCAACATCTCCTTTTTGTCAGAAACGTTATCACAGAGGTGACGTGAGTAGCAGCTGTGAGTCACAATGGCAGCGTGGGCTCTGGCATGATGGGGAACTTGTTTTCTCACCGTCTGTCTGTTCCATGAGCCATCATCCCCCAACAGCTTGCTCGCAGGCTGCTGCCTTTACAGCCCACATGAGTGCAGGATTAAATGCTTAGCTGGGAGGTAATTTTGTGGGTGTTTACCAAGTAAGAACCACACTGTTGGTGTCTGATGAAATCCAAACCCCTTTAATGGGCCTTTCCTTACAGTGGATGGGCACATGGGACAAACCAGATCTCCTTGGGGCCAATAGGAAGAGCATCCTGAAGAGGCAAATATCAACCCCCTGTGTGTAGTGTGACTGTCCCAGCTTTGGTATCAACAGCATGTTTTCTCCATTGCTAGTAGTTTGCCTTGTCAGTGTCCTGTCTTCCTAGTAGAGATGGAAAAAGCTCGTACTAAATCCAAACTATCTTTGTGAGCTTTCTAGAAAATCTTTTATAGACGTATATTCTGATTTCTCATTATTTTAGCAAAGAACTAAAATATCTTGAGAGAAAAATCTTTGCTGCAGCAAAAAGCTGGGTATCTAAGGTCATGGGAAATGCCGTGCTCTACCAGCCTTACCTTCCACATAATCCTTGGTCTTGTGCTACTGTGAAGTGCATAAAGCTGTGAGTTTAATGCCTCTATGTGTCCTGTGTGCTACTTGGACTGACCCTTTCAGCACTGATCTAGTGCTTTCCACCTTTAAAGCACCATAGAGCCATGAAATAGGCTGCAGGAAGAAGCAGGCATTTGGCAGCTATTCACCTGGCAAGTGTTAAAAGGAACAACTTCTCTATGGCTCAGGAGATGGCCAAGGTAACATCCATCTTTATCTGCTGGGTCTTTCCGCTCAGCTGGATGATATAATTCGGTTACTCTTTGGACAAAAGGTGGAAGAATGTACATACCATCGTTAATAATAAAAGGGGAAAACAAGGACACTGGTTGCTCTAGCTTGGCGCTCTATTGTGTTGGCTTTGCCCTTTCTCACATAAACTCTTCACTACAGAAATCCTTTCCTTTGGCCTCCCATTTTTTTTTACTTAATTTACTGTGAAGAATTATTATTGTTTTCTGTAAAATTATCCTATGGGGTTTTTTCCCTACAAACACAGTAAGGGCTGTAGAGCTTTCCCTGTCTGTGAAGCTGATCTGCAACGATGAAAAAGCTGTAGACGCTGGGTTTGGCTTGCTCTATGTAACAGAAAAGGGAAACCTGTCAATCAAGGAGAAATGCTGAGAGCAGCAACTGAAACACTCTCCTTTTTCCATCAGGCAACCAGGGCCTCTTTGAGGATTAAACCTATTGCTAAATTTAGCTACATCTCACTAGAGTTAGTATCAGGAGTTAGCAGATCAGAACATCTTTGGAGGCAATGACGTGTGTCCCATGGAAGTCTAAGCCCTGGCATGCTTCTCTCCTGCCCTGTCCTGCAGCGGCGTTTGGAGCCGGGAACATTCTGCACAGCCTGGGACTCTTGAGACGTGGTAGGATTTTTCAAAGCACTTGAAATACTTACTCTCATCAGCCAGCTCTTGTTTATTGTTCTGTCCAGGTCCTGAGCAAAATTTATTCATAACACTGAAGTGGATGTCACGGAAGAGGAGGGTGGTTAAACCACATGAAACATTCTAGTGCTTTTTTTCTGGAGTTTTTTGTTAATATGCAGAAGGCTTGTACTGACCCTCCACCATTGGCTGGGTCATACAGAGACTTTAAATCCCACACTCCAATGCAGCTGATCTTCTCAACTGCTCTGATAAATTAAGGAGTATTAATAAACATTTTTAAAGAGTTAGATCTAGGGGGGGACAAGTTAAACCCATCGGAAAATAAATAGCCCTTTGCAGGTCCTTATTTAATGAGCCAGGTAGATTAGATTGACTGTGTCATGTTTTCCTCATCGCTCCCATCTCTGTGCCATGGAAGCAAGTTCCTCCATCCCTCCAGGAAATGCCCAGCTCCCGTGTTCGTTCTGGTTGGAGCAGAGTCTTAAGGAAGAAGTGTATGTGTGGGTAAATCAGGGCTTCCCAGAAGTGTAGGAGCAGCCCTGTAGAACCCATTGGTTAAAATATGCTGCTTTTGAAAGACCCATCTTTGCTTCTTGGGATGAAGGACGCCTGTCTGGAATGGTACCGGAGCCTCCCAGCACTGAGCCATGGAAATTCAGGAAAGGTTCTGTATCGTTCAGTTGGCATCATTTTGTCATCAGGCCAAAGAGGCTTTAAGTAGATCAAGGAGCGTGTGGCTTCCGAGAGTGGCGACAGTAAAAGAAACACACATATTTCTTCACATGCTTGTGGACAATCGGTCACTTCACAATTTTTATTTGTTGACAGCTTTTATAAAACAAAATTCCCCTTGAATCAGACATCTCATAAAACATTTATAGTCTTGTGCATGCTAAGGATACATCAGGTTTCAGTAGAGCAGTATCTGCAGAATGAGACAGTTGAGTTGTCACGTAGAATTCCTGTTTTCTACTGAAGGGGAGGGAAACTCACAAAAATTAAGGCACTGTCAAAACCCAAGCCCACAAATCATTTGACCTTTTGTACTGGCTTTCATCTGGTTGTATACAAGAAATTTTTTAATTTTTTTTTTAATTAACCATCCATTCCAATTTTGAACAGGGACACAAAAAAAAATAAAAACACTTAAATCCTCCTATTTATATTCCCAGTTGCAAGATGACAGCAGCAAACCTTATCACTAGGGATGGCAACGTGCTGCTTAACTGCAAGGCCAGCGCTCCATCCCCATGCAGGCCATTTTCACCACAGTGATCCCAGCCCTTGGTGATTAAAAACCCCCTCAGAACAAGTTCTGGTCTTTGGGTGCTTAAGATGACACTTTTAAGAACAAAATCAGTTATGAGAACAGCTTAAAACTAGTCTAAAAGCCAATATTTACTAAGCAGAACATGAACAAACTGACAAGACTCCTCCCTGAGCCATGCAAGGCGTTTTATATTATTCACTCATTGGGCACAAGCTGCTTTCACAGACCTGTAGTTTGGCCGAAAGGGACTTACAGAGGATAATCGATACCTTCAGCTGGTGTGCTTTTATCGGTCCTTTAAAGCAGTTTTAATCAGCTGGTGTGAAATCCACTTCTTCAGCCTTTATATCTTAATTTAAGAATATTGGAAATGTTCCTTCCTGCATCCAGTGAGAGTGTCCAGGCTGTCTGTTAGCACACCAAAATCACTGCTGCGAGCACAAGCCAGCACGTAGCTGTGGCCTAGGACCGTACTTAGAAGTATCCAATTCTCTAGATAAAGATGCAGAGTTTTAAAAAAGCCAGTCTCAGGTCCATTAATTAGGTGTCCTGGCAGTTATAAATAAATAGTAATAAATACTTATTTACACTCACACACCCTTCTTGTATCCCACAGGATTACAAACAAAGCAGAACCATGCTTCTTCCCTAGTTAAATATGATCAGGTTTGAGGTGGGACACACTTATTAACAACGTGCAGCAACGCTACACAACAGTTTAGAATAATAACAGAACCAATACGTAGCACTCGGAGCGTTCCACAGCTTCAAAGCTCTAGCAAACACAGGCTTAGTTAAGAAAGTGAAAATGTTCTACGCATGAAGAATCAGAGGGAACTTAGGTTAGAGAAATTGAGCTTGGCCAGGACACCAGAGTCGCTGGCCTTATTGCATGTAAAATGTCACATTAATTGGAGATATGGCAGATGTGGGAGCTAGGAAAAAAGAGATCAGGCTCATATGAGACCATTTAATTTCCTTGAGTACGAAATCCAATTTCCACGTTGATTGTGTCTAAACAGTTTGCTGTTTTGGTAGACATCAAAAATGTCAATGAAAGCTCAAAGGAGCTTACGAGTTGCAGAAGCACAAACCATTACCTCCATTCATAAATAAACGCAGTGAAAGATTTTACATCAGTTGAAAATGCTGCATCACAATTGCTGACAGCTTGGGAACTGGCACCCACTTATCATCCTGGCACAAACCTACAAATCCCTGAAAATATGATCAGAATAGAGAGACAGAGACCCAGAAGCGAGCAGCAGCACAGAGAGCACAAATGAAATTCAGGGACCGGCCTGGCAGCGTCTTGGCTTCCACCTCTCCTCTGGAGTCTGAGAGAGAAGGACTGGAGGATAAAGGAGGTCACAGGTGGCTTTGAGGCTCAGCTCTGGAAGAATTTTCTTGGCCTATTTACTGTGTGGTTGCTTTTTTATTCAGCTTTTTTTGCTTTCCGTTTCCTTGTGCCTTCATTTAGCTCCTCTTTTGATTTTGCAGGAGGAGGTGGAGGATGGGAAACCTCATGGGAGGCCCTGTGCTGATCATGATGATGACTAGTGTGTCCACTAGAAACAGAGCCAAAGAAAACTGGGCAGATGAAGCTTTCCACTGGAGCAAAAGGTGAGGCGTGAGAGTGAGTTGCTGTCATGAAAACCTGCCATGCAACAGTGAATACTTGAGTTAAATATCACATACACCAGCTAGGAAATGCTAACTAGTAAGGAGCATTCACTTACCCCAGATAAAAGTCCCTATTGCTACATGGACTCAAGGCTACATGACTCATGGTTATATCACAAGGATCATCTACCATACTGCCTCTATGATGGAGAATTTAGCCTGTAATTTCCTGAGCAGATCTTCCCTGGTATGTACAGCCAATGCTTTCCACAGTGGCTTAGGAAGGTGAACACCCCCAGTTTAAGTCTGTACCCTTTCTCTGGTTCTGTAGATTTGTTAGCAGCAAACCTGCTGTAAACTTACCTTGCAAACTATCATGAACATGGTGAAAAAGAAGATGAGGTTGGCTTCAGAGACAGGGAGCCAGCGAGTTTGTTGCAGAGTGAAGAGGATTGTGCCATACAGACTAGCCTTTGTAGGGCTAGAAGAGAAATAAAGACGTTTTCTAGAAGGTTTGCATCCAGTCCTGAATGGTTCTTTAAATTCCATTTTTGATCTGACAGAGAATTTACAGGCTACCTACTTACAAGGACATGTGAAGAATTTCATTTGTTTCTGGCTTCCAGACCCCACGCAGCAGTTGCTCAAAGTTAGACATCAAGGCAACACCAGAACCTGTGAAACAATAAAAGTGAACAGCCAGAACTGCCACACCAGAAGAGAGCTCTGCTGTGTTCTCTAGATCCCCAAGGGATAAGGAGAACCTAAGGGGAACAAAAGGTTCATGATATTCTTCCCAGATTTAAGAACTTAGCCTAAAACAAGAGCATGGCAAATGCTTTCTAGACTGTACATTTCCTGAGGCAGGGAAAAGGCATTTGCCTCTGTTCCATTTACTGATGCTCAAATGCTTGCTCCAAACAAAAGCTAAAGGAAAACTGACTGGGCTGTTCCACCACTGATAGAACCCCCTGAAAAGATACAGGTGAGGCCAGAGACAGTAGAATACAGGAGAAAGAATAAAGAATTCCTGAATTCTACACCCATATTTGATAGTGGCTCCAGTTCTTCATGCCTCCATTAAAGTTAGATGATGACTCAACTGACAACCATTCTGCAAGTATGAATAAATCCCTGTGTTCTAGGGAGCTTGATTGACTGAAGCCAGCTGACCACATCTCAGGGAGCTGGTCACCTTAAGCTTCGCTCCCAGATCCTCCCATCCCTCCCCACAGGGCTGGGTGCCTGCCTGCTGCATTAAAAGTATCTCGTGTTTCACCTTTGACCCATCCAGTAGCCATCATAATGAACCACCCGTGGTGGTAACGGTGATGAGCGTGGTGGACCCCAGCTGCAATTTTACGAACTCTGACCACCTCCTTCATTGCCACAAAGATGAGCTTCATAGGCAGAAAGCTAACACACTTGTAGAAGAGGTTCATGGGACAGAAGAATATCAAATACCTGGAACAAAACCACAAAGAGTTTATGGATCCATTTGTTTGTCCTGATCTGGGATGTATAGAGAGGATTGATTAAGAGTGCTGTGGTGTTAGCCTGAATTATGTCAGGGAGAAGGGAATGCTGGCTCTGTCATGCAAAAGCACTATATGCACTGAGGAACTTATTGAAGGAAGCGTGGTTATTTGTGCCCATTTCACTAACATGATGAAGAAAATGCCCCCAAATCTTCACTGCGTGCCCCTCCTCTACTATATGTGGTATCAGTGCAGCGTGGTTTGGCCACAGTTCAGCTGCAGCAGCTATTAATAGAAGTGCCCAGCGACTGGACTGGACCCAACCCATATAATCAAAGCACTGGACAACTGGTCAGAGAAACTGGAAACCAGATCTAGGAATACAAAAGACTCAAAGACTACCTCATCCCACCTCTTCTTTCCCCAGTTAATCCAAGCAAGATAATACGTGTGTGTCACACAAACAGAACACCTCCCTTCACACCAGCTGGTTTCATACACAGCCAGCGGCGTCTCGTGCTTAATAAATTAGGTGAAGTGCAAAAGACTCACCAGACTGCTGTGGCCAGGATGACACTGGAGTTATTACTGAAGTAATCGAGAGGTGATTCGCCAAGTAACAGATCAGCAAGTATGTAACTTCCAAAGCAGTGGAGCATAGCACAAAGCCAGGAGGCAAAAGGGCTCTTACGAGACATCTCCACAGCTCCTGTGAAGCAAATTCTAAATGAGAAGACTGATTTGGCAAATAACAGGAACTTCAAGACCCTCTAAGATTGCAGCGCGTGTTCTCCAACAAAATAAGTCAAAGAAAAGTGTTTGTAAAACAAAATACAAAAATGTGTATTCCGTGAAGCCTGAACAAGTACCAGATATTGTCAAGAAACGATATGTGTGATCAGAGCTTGCCGGCCCCCCATATGGTTTCAAATGAACTGAGTCATTAGAAGTTTATGAATTGGCTAAGAGTTTCTCTCCTGTATTTGCTGCTACTTACTGCAGTCAGAAAGAACAATTTTTCCCTTGAAATCAATGTCTTTTTACAGTCTAAAAATAAAATGCATACTAGTACCATTCTCTCCATTGCTTCAACCTAGGTGCCCTCTAGAATTCATGCTCTTTCATTCATAAGATAACCTGTAAAGATAGAACAGTAATTCTTAATCTTTATTAGAAAGAAGAGGATTTGAGGATTCTTCCCTGCTCCTGTACTGGTTTGGAAATGCCCTCTAAAAATACAACTAGATATGAAAACAGTGTTACTATTTGGTATTACATTAGTGTCTCCTCCCACAACCTTCTATTGCCTTTTTTTTAAATTCCTCGAGCCATTTTCATCCACCTCTGTATTCCTTCAAGGAAATCTCTCAAGAACATCAATTCTGTAAGGTTTCACCAGCTTTAACTGCTCTAGAGTCCTTTGTGCAGCATTTCAGATACCAAACTCTGTTCAGTAAGCAAGTAACAGGCAGCCAAAAGAGAGAATGCTAAAATATTATGTCAACATTACTAACAGTGGCCTACCTTAAATAGCAGTAAGTGAATCAGCATATGCTAAAATGATGACTGCTCCTACTCCTCCATCCTCAAAGACATTTGAACCAGCTGAAAACACAGTGGAAGCGAGACAGCTGCAACAGCCATGATATGAAGCCGGTTCTATAGGAACCTGAAGTTGAACTTGAGGCTTAAATTTAGTAACAGTTGTTTTTCTTTGGCTCCGTGAAGCCATGCTGTCTCCAAGGAGGAAACAGGACATCACTGTCCTGACACTGATCTTCAGCACAGGAGCTGTGGGATGAAGCGGTGTAGGAATCTAGTGAAAAGTACACCCCAGCCTTCTCCGGTTCAAGTGGATTACTGGGCTTACATATTTTTAAAAGCTATTTTCATAAGGCTTGCCTGTTAACTGTTCTGTTCAGGAGTTAATGCTGGAAGACAGCTGTAAGTGATCAGGCCTCGAAAACTCAGCACTTCTGTTTCCATGGAGTTTAAATAGAACAGTATGTAGATTGTCCAGCAAAGAGATCTCACAACTGGAAGATTTAAAAATAATACTAAAGTGTGGGTTGGTTTTTTTTTCTCCTCAGTCATCAGGCAGTTAGACTGAAACCGTTCAAAACAGAGCATGAAGAGTGCACACACTATCAAAAACACATAGAGAAGATGGCATTCGGAAAAGCCCAAGGCGTAGTCAGACTGCAACAGCGCAGAGAGTGAAAACTAAGATGCACATCTATCGATCTTTACAAGATAAGCCCAGGAAAACAAAGAAAGCAAGGTCAGTTAAGGTGCCTGAGAACAGATTACGGCACAGTCTGGAAGGTGGGAAAAAACCAAGGTGTTATTTACAGCCTTTTTGTGTATAAAGAGCAGGAGAGTATTGCCACAAAAATAGAAAAGCCAAGCAACTGGACAGAACTGTAACACTAAGTCCTGGGATAGCAGCAAAGAAGTGACTGAGCTTAAATACTTCATTGTGATTGGAATCCAATCTTAAATAAAATGCCAGATTAATTTTCAAAATCAGAGTGCGAGTTCTTGGGTTTTTCTGCTTTATAATTGGAGACACATGTCTGACCTCTGAAAAAAGCAACGCAGCAAGGCTCTGAGCCCCGAATACCCATCACACACACGGCACCGCGGCTGCTCACAGCAAAAACTGCGGAGACCGGATAATCCGGGCGGGATCCCCTGTTCACGCACAACAAAATGTCAGGTTTGTGCCTCAGAAAACACGACGCGAATGTTACTGCCCTTCCCCAGCGCGCCCCATGTCATTCACCGCCCTTAAAAAGCGGTTTCCCCCCCGACCCCGCCCCCGGCCCTGACTGACGGGGCTGTGGCCGAGGCGGCCGCCGGCTCCCCCGCCTCACCCGGGCCGGCCGAGGGCGCGGGGCCGCGCTCACCTGGCTCGTACTTGAGGTAGAGGACGGAGACGATGAAGTAGGCGGTGTCGAAGAGAGGGAAGACGGGCAGGGCGGCGAAGGCCGCCGCCAGCTCCCCGAGCTGCAGGGCCCCCGCCAGCTCCATGGCGCCGCGGCAGCGGGCAGCGCCGGCCGCCCTCCCTCCGCCGTTCGCCCCGGCCCGGCCCGCCCCCGGGCCCGCCTCCGGAGGGACGTCCCGGGGCGCGGCCTCGCGTCTAACGGCGCTGTGGCGGAGGCGGGAGGCGTGACCGGCGCAGCCCAGGCCCGTGGGGCGGTCCCTCTCCCCCGCCGCGGCGGGACGGTGTCTGGAAGCGGAGCCCCCGGTCCCGGTCTCAGTCACGGTGCCGGTGCCGCCCCCGGGGAGCGCAGGCGCCGCACCGGGGCCAGCAGTTCCCGCCCTTTCCGCTTCCGCCGCCGGAGCCGCCGCCATGATCGGGGACCTGCTGCTCTGCGGGTAGCGGGGACGGGGCCCGGGGTGGCGGGGGCGGCCCGGTTCGGCCCGGCCCGGCCCGGCCCTGACGCGCTCTCTCTGTCTCTCCCTTAGGACGCTGCTGGTGAACGCCGGCGCCGTGCTCAACTTCAGGCTGTGAGCGGGAGGGAACGGCGGGGGGAGGGAGGGAGGCGCCGGTGTGGGGTGGGGGGGCTTCACCTGACCTGATACGGACCCCCTCGCTGTCCCGCAGGAGGAAGAGAGGCACGGAGGGCTTCGGCGAGGAGCCCAGGGAGCCCACGACCGGTAACGGAGGGGAGCCGGGAGCCTCGGAGCGGGGTCTGGGCACGGCCAGCCTGCGCCCGTACCCACGGGCTGCCGCTCTGCTGAGGGGGGGCTAAACGTGTACAGGAGCGGGCGTTTTCTGGAGGAAGTTCTTGGTTAAAGCGTTTTCAAGGCGCCAAAGTTTAACCCCCTTTTGTTTGGATGTGAATTATTCTGTGGCTGGAATAAGCGATTTACTAAATCACAGCCTAAACTTTGGCTCCATGATGTTTACCTACAGGCATGACACTCCTAACTGTTAATCCAAAACTGGTGATTTGAGAAGAAATACAAAAATACACGGTTTTTTCTGCGTTTTTTGCACCTGCATTGCTCTGTTGTATCTCTGCTTGCTGGTTAAAAGTCACAGGAAGGCTGGAAACTACAACAGGGCTGCCCTTCCCCTCTTAATGGAGTGATCTCTTTTTATCATTTATTGTTTATTTTGCCAAATGCCCTTATAGGGATGCACTGAACGTAAATCATTTACCTAAAACTTCAACTTTCAGTTTTTTGTTCTCTGACTTTTTTGGGTTTTTCTCTCCGAGTTGCTTGTTTTTCAGGTAGTGTTGAAAATGTGACTCGTCGGTGTATTGGGTATTTTTCACATCAAGGGCTTCTTTACTTGATTTTTAGGTGACAATATCAGAGAGTTCTTGCTGAGTCTCAGGTATTTTCGAATCTTCATTGCCTTGTGGAATGTCTTCATGATGTTCTGCATGATTGTGTAAGTAACGCTGTGCAGCATCTTGTCATTTGTTTATCTGAAGTCATGTGTGTCGGGGTTTTTCTTGCACGTATATTTCTTTTTGTATCTTTCTTTCCAACTCTACTGTTCCATAATTCCTTTTCATTTCACTTGTTGATTTCAATCTTCAAAGAGACCTTGGTTGACCTCACAGTTTTTTGCTAATGTGGGCACCTGTAGTGCATGGAAATGTTCTCTGCCAGCGTGTGAGTCATTTAGCCTTGGATATAGTGTTCCTTGTTGTGGGTTGCTTAGGTAAAACATCATTTGAGTCAGCATTTCAGTTTAACTTTTGGGATGTTTTTCATTTTAGGGGAGGGGAAAAACCCGCCAAGTAACGGAGTGGAATCAGCCTTGAGAATAGTCTCTGGAAACAAGAGGTTTTAGTGCTGCTAGGCAGGCTGGCAGGCTGCGGGCTTCTCACTAGCTCTACGGTCTGATGTATGGGGGAGCAAAACCGATGTCCAGATGTGCACTGGTGGTGTGAGCTGGAAGGGCACTGGCGTGGCTGTTCACAGTCATACCCACTTCTCATCTGCTTTTTTTTTTTCCTGTCACACCCACTAGGTTATTTGGATCTTGAAAGTCATCCACAAACACGGCTGTTAACTTGGAAGAGACTTTTGGCTGGAAACGTAACTTTTCTATAAAGTAAAAGATTATCATGCTTTCAAAATACAGCCCCGGGCTCGTGGCCTGTTCTTCGGTACGAGCTCCTCACGCGCTCAAGGGACGGGACTTCATCCTCTTCAGCCAGTTGTGTGATGATACACTGCATGCTGGTTCGCTTGCTGCCGGGGGGATTGAGCCTTCAGGCCCCTGAGCCAAAATCTTCACAGTAAAATTATTTCAACTTTACTGAAATAAAGAGAACTTTAAATTGTTTTGCTAAGCTTAGAGCGTGGTGCCCAGTGTGCAGGGTAGAATTGCAGCACGACTGAAGACCGCAGTCTTAAAACTCTGCGTTGTCACTCCCGGCTCGCGATGTGTCTGCTCGTGTCACCGTTGTTTAGGTTACTTGGAAATCACGCTGCTTGATTCTCATTTTTTATAAAGTTGAGCAAAGTATTGGTGTAACTTCTCACTATTCCATTTAGTTTTGTTGGAGAAATAGAAAAGGATGATTAAAAAAATGGGATTCTCACCTTCTGTTTTTCAAACAAAATGCTTTTTAAATTAAAATTTCAAAGATAATTTTTTTTTAAGCAATATGTAAGGGATTTTGAATAGGAAAAATAGTCAAAAAATCTGTAAGCCAATCCTAAGGAATAGTTTTGGAATAATCTTGGATTTGGTTGAATAAAGCTGTTATATTTAAGGGTAAAATGTATATTTGATGCTGTGTTTATTCTGTTACAAGAGAAACCAAGTCAATATTGGTGTTTTTTGAGAAATTTTAGCTAGTCTTGTAATTGTGTCTGGCTTTTTGTGTTATTTTTGTTTACATTGTTAGCCTCTTTGACCAGTAACTTTTCCCCCAGCATCACCAAGATCAGTTAAGAGAATGTGCAGTGCTGGGTATCTTTTAAATCAAACTGGAAACTATTAGCGGAGCCTCGGCTTCAGTTGCAGGGGTAGCTCTTTCCAGATTAACAGCTGGAAGTTTGGAATTGCTGCCTTACCCGTTACTCTTGAAAATAATGAAACGACAAAGTTCTGCTGCTTGGCAAAAACTTTTAGTCATAATCATTTTTCCCAGAACACGTTGGACTTTTCACCACTAAAGGACCGTTATTACCTTCCCGCGAGCCTGAAACGAGGCCCGTGCGATGGCATCAGGGCTGCGCTATCCCAGTAACGATGGTTTATTTTCGCTGTTAATTCAGTTAAACCCTCCCCCCTCACGAGGCTCGCTCCCATCACACGGCCGGGGCCGCCTCCCGCCCAGGGCGGCCCGCGGAACCGTTGCCGGCCGGGGCAGCGCTGCCCGCTCGGCCGGTACGCACGCCTGCGGGGAGGCGGGACTCGCTGCTCTCCCCTCCGGGCCGGGCCCCGCAGCGGCCGCCCGGCTCCCCCCGCTTCGCCGCCGCCCTCACCGCGGCCCGCCGCTCGCCGTGCTCCGCCGCGCGCACGTCCGGCCGCCCGCCTCGCGCAGGCGCGCAGCGCTCCTGCCCACTGCGCAGGCGCGGCACCCGCCGCGCAGGCGCTCTCCGCGCGCGCCGGTGCGTGCGGCGGGGCGTCAGGGGCGCGCCGTGCGTCACAGCGTCGGGCGTGTCCCAGGGTGCCCTGCGCGGGGCTGGCTCCTGCCCACAGTTGAGTTTGGCCCCGAGCGGAACAGTCGGGCCCCGGCCCGGTCGCGCCGTCGCGGTCCCCTCCGCGCCCCGCTCCGAGCGCCGCCGTCCCCGCCTTGCGGGGAGCGAACATGCGACTCCGGCTCCCCGAGGAGGCCGCCGCCGGCGAGTGAGGAGCCGCCGCCCCGGCCCGGCCTGGCCCCCGCCGCCCGCCCGCCCCGGCCGCAGCCGCCCCGCTTCGCCCAGGCAATGACAGCGGCTCCGGCCCCCTCCCCGCAGCAGATCAGGGACCGGCTGCTGCAGGCCATCGACCCGCAGAGCAACGTGAGTACGGCCCGCCGGGCCCCGTGGGTCCTGTGCCGGCAGCGCGGGGACGCCGGACGCGGGCCGCCGCCGCCGCGGCCCCCCCGGGGCTCCCGCCTCGCCGTCCCCCGCCGCTGTCTGAGGGGGCGCCGGGACCGCGCGTCCGCCTCGCTGCCCGCCGGCACCGCGGCTGCGGCCGGGCTCCTCCTCGGGCACCGGAAGCCTCCGCTGCGGGCGGTAGCGGGGAGCTCCCCAGCGCCCTGCCCGCCTGGGGTCCCGCTGCCAGCGGCGCCTCGCCGCCCGCTCCCCCGAGCCGGGATCCTGGGGCCGCTCCGGCGGAGGCAGTGGAGGCCTCTCCCCTTCTCCCAGGGGGCCGCGTCCGCCCCCCGCCGTACCGCCTCCCGCCGCCGCCGCACGGCACCCCCCGGGGCCCGGCCGGCGCTGCCCGGCCATGCGGCGTGCGGCCCGGCGGCCTCCCCACGCCAGGCCGCGGCTCGGGCGCGGCCTGCAGGGGGCTCTGGGCCGGGCTCCGCCACGGCTCGCTGGGACCTTCCGGGGCGCCCACCTGTTCCTCGGCCCCTGCGGCTGCCTTCAGCCGGGGCCGTGGGGTACCACGGGCTCTGAGGACGCCAGGAGGGTTTCGACGGTGCCTTCGGGGCTCTGGAGCCGCTCCAGCACCGAGGAGCCTCGGTCTTCGCTGTTATCCTTTCCTGCAGCGCACTAATGAGCTTATCTGCTCCTTCTGGGATGTAGTGCAAGCACAGAAGTCGGCGTATATTTTACCTATAAGTGGCCTTAAGGTTTAAGTGGTGGTTATCTAAAGTATCATTTATTTCTTTTGATTTTTTTTTGGCATATTAAAGCAGTTCTCTGCTTAGGTGTTTATTGCTGAGAGAGGACTGCAGAACCTGCAATCCGTCAGGTTTTTGAATCTTAGATCAACAGTCAGCACAGCAGGATGCAAAGCTGGGTTTGTCTCGGCCATCTGCAGTTTGTGGGGGCAGCTACGGGTGCGTCAGGCTAAACACGTGCGTGTGTGATATTCCAGGAGGCTGGGTATGTGAAATGGTATTTTGATTCTGTTAAAGTCATACCTGCTTCTGTCTGAGTAAGTGGGTTTTTCATAATAAACCTTTATTGAAGTCTTCAAGTAGCTAATAAAGTTATTGCCATTTAGAAACATTCTGGAGTGGCCTGTATGTGACATGAAAACTGAAGAAAAATCACCCTGACCTTGTAGTTTCTGTAGTAATCCCCTGTGATGTGCATTTGTCACAAGCTGCAGTATTACACGTTCACATAACAGTAATGAATTATACTGGTAGTTTTGGGCTTTTAAATGTCAAAGTTGTTTGAGTGTGCAGTACTTTAACGTGGATCTTGCTGAAATGTGAGTTAGTACGCTTCATGAAGAGCGTTTGCTCTGAGTTCTGGTTTTGTGAGCGCAGATTTTTCCCTTTGCATTAGCCTGAGTGTCAACCTACTTTAAGAAAATTATAATAGATCTATCGTTTCTGTTAACTTCAAAACTGTCAGCAGCAACGGTTACCCTAACCCTGGTGTTACTTTCTAAAACGCTGTGGCTGTACGGAGTTAAGCAGCCAGGAAATATATTTTGTGATGGATACTTTTCCCTTTCTCCATACGTTAGTGTTACATTATGCTGCGAACGTGCTTGCAGTTTGGTTGTGATGAGGGACCAGAAATAACCAGGCAGCTGTCTGCAGGGGGAAGTCAGAGCATCAGCCAATAGCTCTGCTGAGCTTCCAGCAGGTCAGTAGCCCCATAAGCTTTGGAGTAATGTATGTTCAATTATAATGCTACATACTTGATACTTATCCAGGGCAATAATTGGTGGCAGAAAAATCAGCCCATTGTTTAGAAATGCCTGTAGGCAGTGGGCTGTCTTCCATTTTAACCTTTTCTTCGAGGGAGAGCAGAGGTGGTGCAGTTGAGATTCACTGTGCAGGCTTAATCTCAGACTTTTTTCTCCAAAGCACATAGAATATGTGGTAAACAGTCAATAAAACTACCTGTCATGCCACTTTCATGAAGGGAAGAAAAAGTTAAATTTTGAACACGCTTAAAAGCAGATTCTGAATTTAATCGCACTTGGGCACCAGCGTAAAAGTGTAAGAAAATGTTCTGATGTTTTCCCGCAGGAAGAAGTCACCGCAGCTACGAGCTGCTGCACTTGCGGGTGCTCCCAGAAAACTTGGGCTACTTTCTCCTGGCTTTTAGAATCTTCTCCTGAAAGAAGTGGTTGCATTCAAACTTAGAGTATTCATTATTGTGATTGACTTCCTTGTTTACCAAGAAAGTCGAGCTTTGAGGCCTGGATTTCATTCAGGCTTTTCAATATAATTGTCAGTATGTGTGTGCGCGTGTGTCTGGAGAGGAGAGAGGGTGAGAACTGCACTGATACTGTCAGGTGTGCAAAACCAGTCCAGTTTTGTGAGGCTGAGGAGGAGGATACGGTTCTTCATCATGCTTTTCTGTGGGGCGCTGTAAATGTGAGGTTCATTGATACATTCTCTAATACAAGCTGTTTCTCCATTGTGAATATTCATTCCAGTGTAGCTGTAAAGGTCTTTGTGGTAGATAGAAATCTTGGTTAACTCTGAGGTCCTGCCTTAAATTAAAAAAAAAAAAAAGATAAGTTTCCCTACCTGTGCTGAACTGAACTGCTCAAAATAATCTTTTCCCCAGGCTTTCAGAACCTGCTTGCTTTGAGAAATCGTTTTCTGTGCGGACTGTTCACTGCTACATAAAGCCGTGCTGACTCAGGAGCAATGTTTTAATCCTACACATGCATGTAGCACTTGAGACCTCTTCTAGTAATTGCTGCAGAATATATTTATAACTTTGTTTCACACACTTAGTTCAGAATTTACACGCCTAACCTCTATTTCAAAGGAGACCTATAAGAAATAAGATATTTAAAAAAAGTTACATCATCTCTGAAGCCACCCGGGAGGTCTGGTGTTGTGTCTTCATTTATTCAGCCTTTTCCTCTGAAAAAACATATGGGCAAACTACTTCTGCTACACGACTTAAACACTAAGTATCAACATCGATTTCCTTCCAAAGCTTGTGCGTTAACGGGAACGTACCAAGACTGGTGTTGGAGGAAAGCATGAGTTTAGTGGTATCACCCACAACGATGGGGCGATCGGATTTTCCTGAGGAAAAATCCTTTTCCTGGAAGGACAGTGTAGAAACAGTAACAGAAGAGTGTCCAAAACATTATTGTAGCAGTTGTGTGAGGTCTTACAGAGGAGATACTCCTCAGTTCTGGTAGAAGCAATGCTTCTACCTTCGGGCTCAGTGTGCGGAGAAAGCGCCTCTTCCACCAAGCAGAACACCTTTGCCTTGTTAAATTGTGCTCTGTGCTCTTCAGGGAATTTATTACCTGGTGTCAGGAATAATGAGATCTGTTAGCTTTTGCTCTGTGGGAAAGCCTGTCGTTTCCAACTGGCTGTTAGAATTGTGCTTGCAATTAAATGGTTCCTCATCCTGCATCTGTAGCAATCTTTTCCTGATGTTAAATATTAGACAATAATTTAATTATTTGCCATCAATACCTCTCTGCAATACAAACCCAGCTTTGGTTTGAGTAACAACCAATTCTACGCTCACTGTGTGGTTGGAGTTGATTGCAAATCAGGCTGCCATTCATGCAGTATCTCAGCTGGCCTTGCTGCTCAGACCTTCAGGAGAGGTCCGTGATCTGAATTATTGATAATAAATTGGTCCGTGTGTTGTAGTGTGTTAAGCAGTGCATTGGCCTGGGGTGATCTTCCAGTTGATGCAGGAGTTGCATAGTTAAAGATGCTTCCATGGCTGTTTTCTGTATTGGTTGCTTTACCAAAGTCCCAGAACCAACAGCCTCTATCATCAGTGAGAAATATGCTTCTAGAATTGAGTTTAAAAAGGTGGGGAGAAGGTGCCAGACACTGCTGTCATAATATAAATGTAGAGAGCGGAGGAGGACGGTGTGTCACTTCGGGAGGGTCTTGGTGCTTCCCTTGGATGCAGGGAAGTGTTACATGTGGGCGAAAGTAGACTAGGCATGGCTTTTGCTTTAGCTTTATCCTTTTCTGTGAGGCCTTAATAAGCTTATGGGTTTTGAGGAAGCTGCAGTGTGCAAAGAGGCTGGAACTCGTCGTACCTCTCGCCGGTTTTTCTTTATTTCCTTACTGTAGCTCATCTTGTTTCGAGTAGTGTCGCATTTTGTGCATCAAGGCAGGGGTTGTGTTTCAGGTGTGTGGTGAAACACGCAGGTGGTTGTGGCATTTCCTAACGTGTAGGGTCTGAAGTGTCGTTATTGTGTCAGTCCTGGGTTCCCAGTAAAGACTTGGGCCTGGTGTAATAAGTCCCATTGTATTCAGTTTCTTAATAATTTTAAATAACCTTTAAAGAGGGTGACTGCTTTTTTTTGATGCTCTGTATCGTAAACAGCTGGAATACACTTGAATTCATCTGTTTGAGGGTGGTGGTATGGTTGGTTTCTTGGCCTTGCTTTGCAGCTTTCCTGTCCACCTCTTTCCAAAAGAGCTTTTTGTGCTTGGTGGAAGTGCCTGTGACGCTGACACAGAGATACTGAGTTCAACTAGTCCGAGTTAGCACTTGTCTGGTTAGTTGCCTGGATAGTCCTGGTCAATTTTTTCTTGGTGGTAATACAGCTGATTCCTTTTTGAGAGGTCTTTTTGGGGGGGTTAAAAACTTTTCATTTGCACAGTACCCCTTGCAGTGGTGGGTTTGAGGCTGCTAAGACAAAATCTGAGCAAACAGAAGTAGCAGGGAGTTTGGGTTGAGGGATCAAAGCAAGGGGAATGCCAAGTGCCCTTTCTATTGTTAATTCCTTGAAACTCCCCAGGTTGCAGTGGTGATGGCAGCAGTCATTTGCCTTTAAGCTGTAATTTGAGTGTTTGTTTCAGCAGCAGTGACAATTTAAATAACACCCACTTCTTACTCCTGCTACACACACCCATTTTACGTGTCCTGGTGCAACTATTGGCACTGGGGAATTGATCAGGGTTTAAAAAATAAGAGACTATATATTTTTTTCCCAGGTAGTTTTTGATGTAGCTCAATTACCTGATGAAACTTTTCTGGTGCATCACAAATAGTGCTGGCACAGGTGTGGCAGCAGAATTGGGTATTAAAGTGTTTAAATAAGTATGAAAGCTGAAAAGTGGAGTGCCGTTTGCTGCCTCGTGCTTCCCTGCTGCCTTAGCAGGCTGGCTTGGCACCTCGTAGGAGAGAGGTGTGGGTTACCTGTAGAAGTTAACCGCACCGGTCTGTGCTTTTAAGATGAGAGTGGGTGCCTTATGGTCAGGTTTTGCTTGTAGAGGCTTTATTGGCACTGTCACTTGTGTGTGGCTCAGGGATGTCTGGAATCGTACCCTGTGCTTGTTGCAATGCGGTAATGCAAGGGCTCAGCACGTGTTCCTGGGAGAAATGCTGGGAACCTTCTTATGGATAGCCAGGAGAATACTCCTGAGTAGTAACTGATGAGTGAACTTTGCAACTCAAGAGCAGACCACCTTACTGTAAAGGCTGTGTGGCTAAAACTCCAAATAATCGAAAATTGACTTGGCTTAAAGCCACATGCAGCTGGAACTGCCAAGGGAGCCGCACCCGGCGGGAGAGCTGCTGTGATCCCCGGCCACTTCCCCACCTCCAGCTGCACATTCCTGGTCCCTCCCTCGCGCTCAGCCGAGGAGCTCACCTGGCCAAACCCTCCCTGACAGGGGGCTCGTCTGGGGCCTCTTTCCCTGCCCTGGCTCCGCAGGGGCTCAGGGAGGTGGCAGCTTTGGCACAAAGCAGTAGTTGGGGGAGTGTGTGTGGTGAGGAGAGGTGACAGTGGGGTGGTGGCAGCCCCAAATGGTGCAAGCTTGAGCTGTTGGAGAGCAGCACCCTCCAGCCAGACACCTCTCAGTTTGGCAGGTTATCAGGCTTTTTAAATCCAAGTGGTAACACTTTGCAGCCAGTACCCGTCTGCACATGCTGTAGCGTGGACCCTCGGTGAGAAAGGAACACTTCGATTGTTCAGAGGCTGGAGGGGTGAAGCGCTGGGAGGGAAATAACTAATCTAACACATTTTTCTTGATGTGACCATGAAGCAGTTTACTGAATGGAAGAACCATCTTTTTGTAGGTAGAATAAACACCGGGAATAATCTCTGACAGTCACCGTGAACCACAGCGTGGGAAAGTCAGCTGATGTGTAAGATGCGCATCCTTCCAGGAGAGATGTGCTAAAACAAACTTCCCAGACAGCAAAGTCCCCACGGCTGCAGTTCCCTGAGTTTCTCTGGCTCGGGGCAGCTGTGTTCCTGCGGCCGCTGGTGCCCCTGCGACCCTGCGCTGAGCTATTTCAGTGCACCTTGGCACACAATTAACCCAAGAAAGGAGGGAGCTGAGGCAGCTGAGCACGGGGTCCTGGCACGGCTGGAGCTGGTGTGGGGCGGGCATGGGGCACAGCTGGATGGGCTGCTGCTGCCGAGGCACTGCAGCCTGGCACTGGCATGGGTGGGAGGGAGAATATTTGCTGTGAAAAGCTCCCAAGTGGGGAGAGACCCAATCCGTGTCTTAGAAAATATGAAAAACTTCAGCCTAGCCCACGTTTCAGAGATCTGGACCTAGGATAGGAACTCGGATTTGTCGTTTGTTAGGGGTTTGTCCAGTAAGTTGAGGGTGAGCCCAGTTTAGGAGTGTGTAAGGTGTGGGTTGTTTCTCTCTTCAGGGTTTTTGGTATGGCCCTATGACTATGGTCATTCTGGCACCGTTGGCTCCTGATCAAAGTACTTTCAGAGCAGCTGAAGCTTTTTCTCCCAGTATCCTGCAAGGGGAAGGCCTTTTCCAGTTTCTTCAAGGAGCTGCTGCAGTTGACAAGTAAAGTTTTCTTTTTTCAGGAACCACAAAAAGTTTCAGGATAGGGAAAGAAGGAATCAATTCTGCCTGCTGGAGGAATCTGATGTTAATTAAGAAGCACTTCTTTTAAGGCATAGTTCCTCCAATATGTTAGATTTGGAGTTAAAATTAATGTCAGTATAGTTTTTATAAATTAAAAAAAAAACCCCACATCTGTTTTGGCTGATAACGCTTTACTGCTATTTCGTCTCACCCATTTTGTGCTTGGTGATAACTTCAAATAAACTTTCTTCGGTCTGTATAACACATGGTATGGTGCGGCCCCACTTACGCACTTGGTCTTTAAAGAAATATTTAAGGTAAAGGTAAGTCCATCACTTTCAGTTTAATGTAAATGTAGGCTTTTTTATTCAGTACTCTAACAGCTAAATTGTTCTTTCTGCAGGTAATTCATGTTTTCAGTGTTTGGAGCAATATTTAAGTGCTAGCAAATTACTTTAATTTGAGGTGCAATCTGCTAAACTTAACAGTGTGTCAGTGTTTTCTGGGGCATGGCTTTCACGGGGCAGCGGTGCATGTTTAAGTGTGATTGTTAATATCAAAGTATACAATTTTCAGCATGTCCAAACAGTTGGTGGTAGAAATTTCTGTTGAGGAATCACTGAAAGTAAAACATAATTAGTTCTGTTTTACTGGACAAAGTGGTTTTCTAACATAGCAGTTGGAGAGAAGAGGAATCCTATGTCCAAGCCTGTCTGTAGCATTCAGTGACATACTCACCTGGGTGTATTTTGCACCTTCATGCTGTAAAGAGGATTGTGCAGAGGTGGAAGTCTTGTCTGAGTGACAGCCAGCCCTTCTGTGGAGCTGCTTTCTCACATGCTGTCTTCATGCAGAATCAGCTTGCAGAGTATCATGATTATACTGCAGGTCTAGATTTTTTTTTTAAGGAGTGTAGAACTTCTGGAGGTAGTTTGGGTTTTTCCCAAGGTGGTGATGCACGTTCATAACTTGTCTGCAGTGAAGTGAACTTCCATCGCATCTACAAGCAGCGCTGAGTTTCTGGAACTCGAGCTGTCGCTTAAGCGGAGCTCTATGAGCTGGGTGGCACGGTCAGTATGTAACACTCCTTGTGCTGTGTAAATTAATTGCATGGGAAGAAACATCGAATTTTTATGTCTGTTTATAAGTTGTTATCCTGAAAGTTCCACAAAAATTTATACCTCAATATTATAGTGTATGCTTGGAGAAACTACAGTTGATTCTTGAACAGAGTTGAGCATAGTGAGATGGAAGAAAAGATGCAAGAGGTGGTGTTTCAAATGTGTTTGCAAAGGTGAGGTGCCTGCAGCTTACGTGCTCATGGGGTAAGCACGCTGGTTGAGAATCTCCATCATGGAAGTTTGGTCTCTGTTTCATGTGTGTAAGGGTTTCAGTCTGACTTTGTGTAGTGTTTTCTTCACTGGACTTTTTAAGACAGGCTGCCAAGGGGCTTAAGCATCAGTGGGGCTTGCTTAAGTGGAAATCATTAAGTTTTTTGCTACCAGGTTAGAAATAACTAGTGCCAGGTTGCAGCTTCCTGAGTGTTCTGTGTTTAAATATAAATAAAAAGCTGATGGGATACTGGGTTCTTTTGTCCTGTTGTGAGCACATGGGGTGATGGGCTCTGGAGTGGAGCTGGTCTTAAAGTAAAGTAGCCCTCCAACTTGTAAGCTCTGAGATGAAAGGTGTGTACTTACCGTCTGCTGCAGGAAGATTTTTTTTTCCAGCCAAAGGCAGAAAACTCATTTTGTTTCTAAGTAGCTGCTAATGATTGTGGCACTGAATGGAATGGCAGAGCATCCTCGACTGATTATCAGAGGAGGTCATCGCTTTCCCCAACAGGTTATATTCTCCTGAGGACTTGCACAGTCTTCAGAGAATGGAGGTATTTGGAAATGGGTGACTGGCAGCAGCATTTTATTTAGAATTTGGTGAGCAATAATTACAGGAGAATGGGTAGATTGATTTCATTTTTTTTTTTTGCATATCTATAAAACTTCTCTATGGTATGTGCTGATGGAAATTCTGTGTTAGTAGTTGCTCTTGAAAGGATACAGTGACTTCTCTCCAAACTTGGTATTTACAGCTTTCCCAATTTGTAAGGCTGTTTTTCTCGGGTTTTGTGAACAAATCTGCCATGCTTAAATTCTCCTGAGCGCTCATGCGAGCATGTTGTGCTGCTTTGTGATGGATTTAAAAGTACACCGATGCGGTGATAGAGGTGTGTTTATTTTTTAACAAAAGAATGAAGAGTTTATATTGTGACTTTTCTGTGTTACACTCGGATATAACCTGCTCTCTGCTAACAGCTCTGGGTAGATATTCCATGTGATGGGTAACATAATATTGAAGAACTTCAGAAAGCTCTTGACCCTTTGAAGCCGTTCTCAAGTCCTTGAATGCGTGTTGCATAATTTTAAATCTCCACTAGTTCTCTGGAGTGCATTAAGATTAAGCAGGTGATTGCAGAATGATTCTGTCCAGGCGATGCCTTTAAGGGCCGTTCTCATAATCTGGTTTGGTGTCTGACTTTGCTCTTACCATAACACAGGTAGATAATAACAGCGAGTTCAGGTGAAGCGGAGAGCTGCTGTGCTGGGAGCGTCCAGCTCTGCTGGCACCCGCCTGCCCTGCATTAACGCTCAGCGTTGGCTTTTCACCTCCCCAAATAACTGCTGTCAAAGTACAGACCTCTGGCTGAATGAGTGGGTCTCTCCTTACTGTAGAAAGCACCGAGATCATGATGAATCAAAAGGGCTGCATTTCAAGGCCGAAGCTTCTGTGTATCTGTGTTATTCTGCCTGAATAATCAACAAACTCTGCGTTTCTCTCTTAGTGAAGTAGGACCAGTTGTTCCTGTGACTTTGATTGTGCAGCAACCTCATTTTATGGCTCTCTACATTTTTAAGCAATACTTCTGGACTTCAGTTCATGGCTTATAATAAATACGAACTGCCAAGATTCATTTGGTTAAAGTTTCTGTACAGGTGGAAGAGGAGGAGAGGGGTAAACTCCTTCCAGACTTGTCTAATCTGTTCTTAAACATCTGTAGTGGCTATGGAAACTATTTGAGAGGCTTATTTCAAGCTTTGTGTGTCTCATCCCTATTTTTTCGATACTGTGTGAACTGAGTACGTAAACTTTTTCTTATTGACCGTGTTTTCAAAACCTCTTATCACTGCTTTCCTCTGAACTCCTCTTTGTGTACGTTCTTCTTGAACTGTGGTGCCTGGAGATGAACGTGTAATTCCAGTTGAATTTGACTCCTATACCATTCCTTATCAGTATGGTGTTTAGTGAAAAACAAACTAAAATGTTGCAGTGAGTCTTCTGTGTTTCATAGACAGCTGAAGAGTAGACATTGCAGGTGCAATTCTTGTGGTATTATACAAAATGTTTAGTAAATGTTGAAGCTGACAGACAATTATTGCTCTCTGTAGTAACAAGAATGTCTTCCAATTATTGGATAATAAATATGAATGGAGAAAAGTGTGATGCTGTTGGCTGTTTGCTCTTTGCCTCACAGACCTCTTCCTGTAGAGCAGGAGGACTTCCCTCAAAGTGCCCCTGCTGCCCTGTGAACTGGTGGTGTTCTGGGTGTGCGTCTTGTCTCCATAATCTGTATTTTACTACCTCTTATCTTACCTTCTAAATGACTCCACCGATGGATACTTCTTTGGGTGGTTTCCGTTGCCTTGCCAAAGCGTGATGTGTTTTCCTGCTACGTCAAGGCCAGGCTTGAGGGCTTCTGCCAGGGTTAGAAGTCTCCTTTGGCGTGGACCATGTAGAGGAGAGCTGAGTGTTGGTGGCACTTACCAACTGCTGTGGTGTCTCAAGGCTGTTTGAAACTGCTGGGGCAAACTGTGTTTTCTGCTGGCAAACTCCTCTTGGTCTCTTGGCTGTTGTAGTCTCTCTACACCTTACTGATGTGCGTACATACTGCCAAAAGGTAACAGGGCTGAACTGTTGTCTTGCTCAAGTGAAACGGGCCTGCTGATTTCTTCACAATGTGGTATTTTGTTGGAATCTGACCTTGCTCTTGTTTGATGATCCTGGCTTTGTAAAGTATATACAGGAAGGTATCTGGATGATGTTATTTTACCATTAAATAAAGCCTAAGTACAAAAAAAATATATGCAAATTGTTTTGACTATTTAAATTAGACTTGGGAATTTTAAATCCAGAGGTAAGGATAAGTGCTTGCTGTGCCTAGCTGCTTTTTTGACTGTTCTTAGTAGTCAAGGAGTATTTCTTCTACCTGTTGTTTTGCAGCACAAATTTCTGGTCAGTTTTCAAAGCATGGACTCCAAATGAAGTTCTCTGTCGTAGAAGATACTCTCAGTGGATGACTTTCAACCCAAATCATTGATTCCTTCATGTTTAAACATCTGCTTTACTAAATACTATTAGAAAACTCACTTCCACCTTTAAGAATATCTTTTGTGTACTGCTGTATACTTGAACTCCACTTAGCAAACTGACTTTCAAACATTTTCAATAATTATGATCAAAGTAGTGCATGGACATCTTCTTGGTGTGTTGTTTCTGTGAATAGTATCTCGTGTACCCTATCTTTAGACAACATCATGTCACGTTGGGGGTAGGAGAAACTGTTAATAGATCAGTTGCAAGGGAACTGAACTAAATACCAGCAGGTTGTAACCTGAATTCTAACTTGGTGTGTTTGGTCTGTATCTTTGAAAAAAATTACATTCTAGTTTACTGTTCATGATATGTATCGTTAGTGCCTGGTGTCTAACGCGTCCTATGTGAAGTGCTAAATAAACACTATACTACTGTATTTCCATTGCCGCATTCAAATAAAGCCTACTATGAATAGCAACTTTTCTCTTCTTACTTCTTATTCCACGTTTCAGATTGTTATGCAGTGAAGCAGCTTTTATACAAATGCAGTGCTGGGGGCAAGATCTGATACTGATGAGAGACCCCAGTCTGGGGCAGGAATTGGTGCTTAAATGCAGGTAATGCTGCATTGCTTTGGAGAAAACAATGAGTGGATGACGTTGCTTGTGGTGCTGTTGCTGTCCCTCCTTTTGAATCGGTTCCGTCTTCCTGGCAATTTCAGCAACATTGACCTTGACCCTGCGATTTTCTTCAACGTTGTCCTGTGCTACCTAAGGATATCCATGGCCCATAGATGTATGACCCAATAAAATGCTGCTGTTCCTAGGGGCAGGAGGAAAACCACAAAAAATGGTACAAATGCTCCTGTGAACTTCTGTGTAGACCATGCTGCGTTTCTTCCGTGGGTTGCCAATGGGAAACACCAGCTGGGCATCAGAGATCTGGATTTGTATCTGTAGGAAAGACAGAAAGATCTGTTTAGTCTTCCACGGTGGGTCCACTGCTCTGCTTGCTTTTGTGAAATTGCTTTGATGCTACAGGTGGCAAAATGTTACAGAAGTACTTTCTTTGAAACTAGCAAGATATTGAGTATTTACAGCATGTTCAGAGGAAGTCAGTTGAAGTGTGATGACAAATACATTCTCTCAAAGCCGGTGTCTTCTGATATGTCTGTATGGTCTGTTTCAAAATGCTTACAGTGGAGTCAGATTATTGATTATTATAACCTGGGATTTCTGGAGGATAATAGCATTACACTTTGTAGAAAAGTTTCAGTGATTAGAGACTCTAGACATATGGGGCTGAGTTTAAATATGTTTTAGAAACTTTTAAAGCTACTACTATGACCCATATGGGTGATGATACTGTGTCAAAAGGTGCCTTTTAGTGCTGTTGCGTGAACTTTACGCAAGTGATATAAAAGAGCCTTTCTAGCCAAAATCCAGTAGGATGGGAATCTGTATTAGCAATTTTTGTAGTTGTGCAGCTAGCTTTCAGGTTTTCATGTTACAAGGAAATAGCTACTCCTTCTCCTACTCCAGGGCTGTATAACTAAGTGTCTCAGCAACATCATCCTTGCTAACTCAGATCTGGTTTGTCATCTCTCATAGTCTGGTCATTCCTGCAAAGATCTTTAGGACATCCCTGTGGAAAAAAAAAAAAAAGGCTTTATTCAAATGTCCGCCACTGAATGTTTCTGTAATGTTTGTTTCTTGGGCAGCAGTGGAGCGAGATGCAGTTGTCCTGTGTGGCGAGGCAGTCCCGAGGAAGAAAGGAAGGTGTTACACTGGTGCACGTTGTGTGTGTTGTATCTGGACTGGTCTGTAGTGAGGGAAGAGAATCAAAGCCTGACATTTGAGTGTGCTCGTCCAACGTAAAACGCATCCTGGCAGGCTGGTAGGTCCTAGTGATTCCGCACCCCCAGCTCGTGGGAACGGTGACACCAGCTCACATGTGGATGCTGAGTTTGCTGCTATTTTCAAATCTACCTGGGAAGGAGGCACTAGAGCTGGAGGTGGCAGGGAACAGCCGTGCATTAAACTTCCCAAACCCAAACACGCTTTTTAGCCTTTTAAACTGCTGTGTATCACTTACCCTGCAGTTAGTTACTGAATTGTTCTTGATTTATAAAAGCTAAAATAGGATTAAGATGACAGTTTAAAAAAAGGAAATTAAGCTGCTTGTTCTTTTCCAGAGAGTTCAGAAACCCGTGCTTTTGTCTGAGGCTGTAGTAAAACAATTAGTGCTTAACTTGGAAGAGATCTCAGATACCAGTAGTAAGCTCCAGAGTATGGCTGAATGGCTTAAGGAGACTTGCATGGAATAAATAAGATTTGTTTTCTGTGACTGTCATTAGGGTTGGCTGGAAAGGATTATTGTAGATGACTCAAAGCAGATGTTCTCCAGCAAACTTTTGAGTGAATTAGTCTGTGTGCCCATCACTCTTCACAACAGGAGAATAGCATGAGATAATTTGAAATGCCATATAAATTATTCTTAGCCATTTTCTGAAGCTCCTAAATGCAAGGTCCTGGGGTTACTTCACGGAAGTTCTTGTTTTGGAGTGGTAGTAATGGGGTTGCAGTGTAAGTAGACAAAGGCAAATAGAAACTAAAACAATGTGCAAGTTCCTGAGACGCTGACTTATGCAATTGTACTCTTAACCAGCGTCTGAAGAGAGCAGGGTTGCCAAACTCCCTTGTCCCACTCTGCTTAATGTTACCTTGCCTATCTGCTGTGTAGCCAATAAGCATTTTTAATAGCAGTTTGTGTTAATAAATTCTCATTTCTGGTGCTGCTCAAAGCAGGATGATGTCCTGGTAGGTGTTGTAACTTCAGTTTCATGTCTACACCAATAACAGATGGTTTAAGATACTGGTGTGCAATACTGATGTGCTGGTGTTATCAAAATAGGCGTCTTCACATTGAATAGATGATACTGGAGGTGTTTTGGGGAGGTCGTCATGTTTTCATCCTAGTGTTTAACTATACCACAAGAAATTTCATAGTCTGTGTTATTTTGAAATAGGAGAATACGATTTTTATTATAAGCTTCTCTTTATGGCAGTTTAGGGGAAGCATTCCAAGAAAACTACACAAAACTACTGGGGAAGGGTGGAAAAGTTGCTGAACCTGCCTGAACATTTATATTTTTAAGAACCACGCTTCCCTGCAGGTCAAAAAGAAGGGAAAATGAGAGGAGCTTCTTGTAGCTGATCTCGAGTGGGAGCCTTCGTGCTCCGTGCAGCGATTGCTTCAGTGCGACGGCGCGTCTTCAATTGGTTACAAATGTGTGAAGAATCTGAAATGGGTGTTTTGTGTTTTACCAGAAGTCGAGCGATCAGCACAGCCTCAGCGGTGTAAGGCTGCTGTTGCTGTCTTAATTGGCACCATGTGTCCCTCAAAGGAGGGAATGAAGTAACAGCCTGTCAGTCTGGGGGTAGCTCCTGGCCCCTGGTAGGTGATGTGGCATTCGGGGGCATCCATGTATGCGGATTTGGGTGTATAGTACAAAGGCAAAGCTGTTACTGGAAATTCCCTGACTGATTTCTTCTTTCTCTAGGTGTGTATATACCCGAGCGTATCCCTTTCTCCATCTTGACCTTTTGATAGGCTAATGATCCTTTTATGCCATCAGTTTGTCATTTAGATAATGAATATTTGGGGATTACCAGTAACTGCAAAAACAATTGTACCAATTATTGGTGTGTGCAGTACACAGAGCCTTTTTGCACCCTGGTAATCTGTAGTCTAAAATATGTGTTGGGAAGGAGAGTATCATGTTTTGCAAGTCTAAAAATGTTTGTCTGGAAACTCCCAGAATTGAGCATTAGCTGTTCTAAGTACTCTGGTTCTAGAAATTGGAGAAAAAAAAAAAAAAAGCCAAAAAAAACCCCGAACCAAACCAAAACAAAAAACTGGTGTTATATATTACTTAAACTATGGTGCTAAATCATCCTTCCTAGGCACTGAGGGCAGCGCAGGGATCAAAACATGGAAGAAAGTCAGTGTAAACCATGTCAAAATACGTGCTATTGCCGCTTTAAAGCTTAAGCGGAGTTTTACCAGACCTGACCGGCTGGTGGGGCTTCAAATATCCGCAGAGACATTGTAGTTCAGTGAAGAAAAGATCATGACAAATTAATTCATCTTTGGTCCGAAGTCGGTTTTACAACCTAAAAGTTAGAATCATTCAAAGCCGAAGTGTTTAATTGCTGACAGCTTTATCCAAGTATCTCCAACATTCCTGCTGTGACGGAAAAAACATTGTCTATGGACAAGATTTTCTGAAAGGAAGAGACTTCAGCTCCTGATTCTCCTGTTGTATCTTAATAGAAGGGTATAATTGACTTGAAAAAGCTAATTCTTAGAGACTTTCAGTCTTTTTAAAATGAAGAATCTTCCAGCAGAGTGTGTGGCTGGGAGGGCAGGGCTACCTGATTACACTCCTGATAAGACTGTAGGATAATATGGGATCCCGGCAGAGGTTCTTGCTGTGAGATTTTTCTCAGATGAAGTTCACATCCAGTTGAGTCACAAATGAAATTAAGCAATAAATGAGAGACTGTGATTCACGTTTTCCTTTCCTTATCTTTTAAATCTATCTACAAAGGTGAATTAGAAATTCAAGTTTTCGGTGCTTTTAGCATCAGGTGATGGAAATACGGATCTCGGTGTAATCTGGGGTTTCTCATAGAAATTACTAAAATCACGCTTGTGCGTAACACCCACAGACTGTGGCAACTGCTTCCGCGTGGAGCTTGCTCACGCGTACAGAGGCGTTGCCGTGAAGCCCCTCAGAAAAATCCGATACACGCTTAGTTGTGTGAACCTCTACAGTTACTCCTCACTGTCTGACGCGTCGGGCACTACAGTGGTAGGATAATGGGGGAATTTTTGAGGTGCCAGGAACGGGTGCGCCCAGGCCCGCCGCAGGGTGCTGGCGATGGGCTGAGGACCCCTGCTGGGCACCGCGCTGGGTGTCAGACTCGGGGCGTGTGGCTGCAGGAAGCATCGATATTTTGAACAAAACTGTAGACCTTGCATAAATGTAAAGCGGTGCCTAAAGGGATAACTGTGAGATTTCTGATTTGACTCGTTGCTCTTCTTGATCCACTTGGCACTTTTGTTTCCCCTTGGGCTGTAGGACAATTAACTGATTCTTGGCCAGGGGTCTCGGAACTCTGCTCGTTAAGTCACACTGGTTTTATGGCTAATATTTCCTTTAGTTTTACATAAGAGTATGTTTGTTACAGCTTCTGCAGTTTCCAACTAGGTCAGTAAAGTGTCCTTGTCCCTGTTCTTTGAGCAATCAGCTCCCTAAAGCCAGACAGTGTGATAGCAATTTTGTGATTAATGCTTCCAGCAATTAGAAAGTGGAAGGTCTTAAATTACATTTGATAACGAAGACCTGTACATGAAACATGAAGTGACTTTGTCTTCCTTGTTGCAGATCCATAACATGGTGGCAGTGCTGGAAGTGATCTCCAGCCTGGAGAAATATCCCATTACCAAAGAGGCACTTGAGGTATGTCACCCTCTAAACATGACTTGGGGGTTGTGTGTATAAAAGGACTTTCTCTGCCTATCTAATTTCCATAAGAGCTGTTGTTGAAACAATAGATTGATTGCAGAGGATTCACAATTAAGATACTATTTTGCCCCTCTCGTGCTGCTTCTGACATCTCAGTGCACACACAGTGATTCTTTCTGGATCCGGATCAGTATTCTGTGCGGCACAGTTCCTGTTTGCCCAGGGCACTAAATTAATCATCACTTGCGACTGATTAATTCTGTTGCATTCAGCAACACCACTCTGCTTGCTGAAGTACTGGACACCTTTTTAGCTGTTTGGTGACCAAGCACCAAAGAATCTGAAACGGGAATACAGTTACTCTGTGTCTACAAAATTAATCTTAAATTCAGTTAAGCAGGTCTCAGTTCCTGGTGTAGTTGGTCAGAGTAGGTGTGTGAAAAGCTGAAGTATCAGGTGGGATAGCTGCAGTCCCACTGGCCACTCTTAGAGAGCAAAGAAGTTTTTATGGCTAAATTATAAATTTTTTTTCAATCTTTATATTGAAATTATTGGTGTTACCTGCTTTTAACTACTGCTTAATTATAACTCCAGCTGTATTTCAACATCTATATCACAACATGTTGCATATTTCTCTCACAGTCTGTGTTTTCCTTTGAAGTGCTTTTCTTAAGTAATCTGACTCGTGGAACAATTCTTTGTTTGCAAATGTGCTTTGGGAACAATCTAACACTTCACTTCCTTCCGCTTATGAAACCACTTTGGGACACCCTAGGAATGCTTGTTTCAATTGGTCTTTCATACCCTTTCAAGATACGGGGGAGTAAAGGGAGAGGAGAGATGGAGGCAGAAGGTAGGATGTAAGTCGCACCCTGGCTAGTCAGGTTTGTGAAATGGAGATTTTTATTGTCAACATATTCCTGTAAGAAGTGAAGATTCTGGAATTTTTTCTGTTGCCTCTTTCTGCAGATCTTATACATTCATTGTGATAAACACGCACCTTTTCTGCCTCGGGTGCTGCATTTCCCCTCGAATCTGAACTTGCACCTTTATTCTCAAGATTCTTGCTGATTAAAGAATTCCTTGCTGATGTTTTTCACAGCTAATGGCTCTGGTGCTTTAGCCAGGGCATAAACACAGGGTGACTTGAAACCTACGGTCGGTTTCATGTTGCGTGGCAGAGCACTGGACCAACCGGACTAATCCTTTCTAAAAAGATTAATTCCACACTTAAATCTTTAGTGGTTTTTAACTAGGTATTTCCTAGGGTAAGCATTACAAAGCAGAAATGGACCTTAAGAATTTTGTTTAGAATGATACCAGTTTGTAAAACAACTTTTCTTTCTTTATAGGAAACGAGGCTTGGGAGGCTTATCAATGAGGTGAGGAAGAAGACGTCCAATGAGGAACTTGCCAAACGTGCCAAGAAATTGTTGCGGAATTGGCAAAAGTTGATAGAACCTGTAACCCAGAACGACCCGGTGCCAAGAGGGTTGCCGAATCCACCCGGATCAGCAAACGGTGGTGCTCACAACTGCAAACCAGACGCGCAACTTCCTGCTGTGGCTGGATCGAAGCCAATCAGCGAATTGAAAAGCAGGAATGATATACAGAAACTAAATTCTCCAAAAACAGAGAAATTGGGAAATCGGAAAAGGAAAGGCGAACACAGGGACGGGCATCAGGGCCCTCCTCCCCCAAAAGTCTCCAAAGCTAGTCATGAAGTATTACAAAACTCTTCACCCCCTCCAACGAATGGAATTGGAGGTAGTCCTGAAAATTTTCCTAGTCCTGTAGATGTAAATCTACATGCGGGGCCTGAAAGCAGCAGGACAGAACTCAGTGAAAACGATAAACACAATAAGATCCCAGTAAATGCTGTAAAACCTCACACCAGTTCTCCAGGACTCGTAAAACCTTCGAGCACTTCCGCGTTATTAAAGACTGCGGTGCTTCAGCAGCATGATAAATCGGAAGAAACCACAGGACCGCACCAACCCAAGAGTCCTCGCTGCTCCTTGTTTAGCCCTAGAAATGTCAGGCATGAGACTTTTGCTCGGCAGCATACTACGTACTCACCAAAGGATTCGATGCCTAGTCCATCTCAAAGGTCTCAGTTCTTAGATACTGCACAGGTGCCATCGCCGCCACCATCCTTGATGCAACCATCAACACCTCCGATGCCAGCAAAAAGACTGGAGTTCCCTCAGCAATCGGTAACTGAGGTATCTCAGCACTGGCAGGAGCAGCAGGTACCTTCGGAAAGCCAGCACAGGCATCCAGCAGGGACACTTCAACAGCACCCGTCTCCCAGCTGCAAAACCAGCTCCCACCCCGGGGAATCTCTCACGCCACACACGGGCTTTTCACAGGACGCTTCAAAAATGGACAGTGATGATGCTGCTTCAGGTTCTGATAGTAAAAAGAAGAAAAGGTACCGACCCAGAGACTATGCAGTCAACTTGGACGGGCACGTGACAGAAGGGGGTGTGAAACCTGTGAGATTAAAAGAGAGAAAGCTCACTTTTGATCCCATGACAGGACAGATAAAACCTTTAACACAGAAAGATCCTTTGCAGGTAGAAATCCCTGCACTTACTGAACAGCACAGGACAGAAATGGAAAAGCAGGAGCAAAAACCCAACCTGCAAAGCCCTTTTGAACAAACGAACTGGAAAGAGTTATCCAGAAATGAAATCATTCAGTCGTATTTAAACAGACAGAGTAGCTTGCTGTCTTCATCAGGAGTACAGACTCCAGGAGCTCACTACTTCATGTCTGAATATTTAAAGCAGGAGGAAAGCACTAGAAAAGAGGCTAGAAAGACTCACGTTCTAGCTCCTAACAGCAAACCTACAGACTTGCCTGGGGTCACAAGAGAGGTCACAAGTGATGACCTCAACAGAATACGTGAACATAACTGGCCAGGCGTGAACGGTTGTTATGACACACAGGGTAACTGGTATGATTGGACACAGTGCATATCTCTAGATCCACACGGGGATGATGGTAGATTGAACATCCTGCCTTACGTCTGCCTAGACTGAGTACAGGTTTGCTAAAAATGCTTTTTTACATCTGCAGTTAGCAAAAATGGCAGACCCGATGCCACTTACAGATGGAGAAAGCCTCCTGTCCTGGACAAACAGGCCCAACGAGCAGAGGGGGGGAGCGAGCTGGTTCTTTACAGCTCTTTCCTTTAAATTCTCCTTTTGTGAAATGCTGCTACCAGTTTACTAACAATTGCAAAGGAAGGCATACGAAGGTTGAGAAATTGAGTTCAAAACTCTCTAGCGAGCCAGCTATAAAAAAGTGTTAGTCCCCAAGAAGTGAAGAGGATTTCCAGCACTTTCTGAATGCCGGAATCTTATTACAGGCAGGTACAGAGAAAATTGTGGAAGTTACCTTAACAAAATATGCATCTATTTATTTGACTTGATTTGGGTTTTTATTTGGCAGTGAGATATTCGAGAGACAATGTGCAAAAACTGTAGTTTTTATTTGTATCACATCTCTGAACATGATTGCGTTGGTTTTTTTTTTTTTTTAAAGTCATGTGGTACGGAGATTGGGTTTTAAACAGCAGGTGTTGCACTGCAGGCTGGGAGACCAGCTTCAGCTCAACATTCCATAGGCATCCACTTATTTTAGTCTGGTTTCAGTTTAAATCCAGTCTCTGAGAAATGCTGCAAAAACTAGTTGTTTAATGATATTTTTGATCCCACCACCACCAGCCAAATATATTTCCTCCTTTTCCCTTCCTGCAAACTGCTAGGAAAAAGACAAAAAAAAAAAAAACCACAAAAAAAAAAGCAAAATCACCTTTTCTAGAATCTAAATGTAATGAGGGTGCTACAAGTTTGTAACTGTACTGTGAGAGGGAAAAAGGAAGCCTGTTTGTATGCTGGAAATATACTTGTTACCATTCCTTTAGATATTGTTTGCCTTATGGATATCCATCATAAACGCAATTTGCAAAAACAAAGAGCCTTAGTGAATGTACAGTAACTAGACTTCTGTGTTCTTGGGATGCAGAAGGGAGCAACTTTGCTATTTGGTCCTTTAAGTGGACACATTGTGATATAAATGTGGAAATAAAAAAAATTTGCACAAACCAGTTTGTGAATTATTTATACTTCACTCATTTTTTTCTTAAAGTTTGTTCAATTCAGACCAGCTGATGGACACTGAGAATCCGTCGGAGCAGTGTGGTGAAGGTGAATCTCGTCGGACGCTGTGGAAAGCAGCTGGGCTGTTAGGGATATGCAAGATGTCTTCCAAGTATGTTGGTGGTATTCAGTCAGACAGGTTGGATTATTTTTCACTCTGGTTTCATCCAGGGTCTGCAGACTGATAAACCAATTGCTGTTCATGTACCTCAACGTCTACAAAGATCATAGTTTAGCTTTTTTCTCAGTAACTTTGTAATATATTACTCCTAATTGGTAAAATGCTTTCTGAAGCAGCCTGGGTCAGTATAGAAAGCTGAGAATTTCTATTAACTGTAATTGCTTTAATGTTTGGGACTAGTTGTTTTCTGCAGTCCCCAGCGCTGGGCTTCTGTCCAGGGGAAAAGGGGAGGAGACACGACACCAAAAATCTTTCTAGGTTTAGTGATGTTAACTCTGTTACCCCATTTGTGCTGGATTGTGCTTCTACGGAGAAGAGCCTTGGCAAGAGTTCTCCTGCCTTTGAGAGCAGAGTCAAGGTCTTACATGATTTTTAAGGTATACATTAAGTTGGTTCATTCCCTGGAATACAACTGATAAGGTTTGGTTTCTTTTTAAGTCATTCTTGTTCAAACCTACTGCTTTTGTGATCTGACTGGTATTGAGATGTGTGGGTGTCTCAGAAATCTTCACTGATGTCTGTTTGCTTCCATTTCTGAAATGTGAGGTCTGAGAGTGACACCAGAAAAAGTGCTGACCAAAAACTGTTTCCAAGTATATTTTCAGTTTACTTCCATTTTTGTCCTTCTGCAGTTGATGAGGTCAAGCAGCATGTTCGAGAGTTGGGGAAAGCTACTGCCTTGCAGTTCAGAAAGGTATATTTGATGGTAGAAGGCTAAAAAGCTGGTCGTTCTGGAAAATGCTTGGGTTTTATGTAAAAAATATTGTGCATCTTCTCTCTCCCCGCCCCTTCTCCCTCTTTTCCTGAATGGTTTTAGTTAGGAACAGGGTCTGGGCTCTTTTGAGGCCTTTTAATATAGGGCAAATTTCAGGAAATGGCACAGTATTACTTCACACTTGATAAACCCTGTCGTCTTCTCCACTGCTTACATTTCTGATGCAATGGATGGCCCTTGCGGACCACACGCAGTGAGGTGATGCCCTGGTCCACCACTGCTTTCAGATTACATCCAGCTCTCTGTAGCAGACTGTGCTGATGCTCGCTGGGCCTGCGGGAGGGTCGGGTGTTGGAGCCAGCCCCTTCCCTGGCAGCGCAGAATCACTAGAGAAACTCGCTCACGATGCGAGCTTTCGATCTTCCATACTGGGTTTGTTTCTGCTGTAAGGGTCAGCTCACTGGATGTTGTCCAGGGTGAGATGAGGCTTGACAATCTTTATTTCAGCATGCGAGTATAACCAGTTCTGTGAGCTCCAACAAATGTGAATAAGTTTACAAGGTGATATCTTTTTTTGTCAATTTTGTAAACAAGTTCAAATGAAGTTTACCGTGTGCGTACCTGCTGTGTACTCTCATTTTTGCATGAACTCAGTTTCTCTGCTACTGGTTTCTCCTAACTGCCTTACTCAATTTAATAATTCTAATCCTAAAATCTTAAATTAATATGCTGTCATCTCTTTCTTGTCAATGAATGACATGAAATGGCTCATTTGCAAATCTTTTGGGAATTGCCATTAGCTAAAGTGCATGTTTTTATAGGTACATTAATGATGTAGAAGTGTCTTTTGACAGAGTGCATGGATGAAGTGGGCTCTAGAAACCCCTCCTGCTTGACAGGTACTCACCCATCATACAGCCAGTGTTACTTAGTCCTTGAGTTAGTTTTAAAGGTCGGGAACAATTGTCTCATTGCCTTTGAGTAGGTGACCTTTGCTCAGTCCCTGTGCCGACTGCCCTTCTGCTTTCCTGAGGCCATCTCCAGCGGCTGTGCTGCCGTTAAGGCCTGCCTTCTGCTTAGGAGCACACTCGTGCTGGAAAACCAGCTCAGAAAAGAGATTTTTTTGGTGCATTTCTTGTGCACCACGCTCCCTCCTGGGGTATTTTAACCCCTCAGCCTGCCTCTGAGCCTCGTTAAAGCACCCTCAATCAGCGGTGCTGTGGAGGGCTCCTGTCTAACGAAGTAACAGGCTTGAACCGATGGGAGACCAGGCTCTGGGCCTTAGAGCTTCTGCTCGGGAGTCGGGGGCTGAGCCCTCCCCGGCCCCGCACGCTGCCCCGCAGCTCCCAGAGCCCCCGCGCTGCTGGACTGAGCCCGCCTGGAGGCTCCCGGTCCCGCAGGGAAGCGCTGCCGGGGCTCGGCGGTGAGGTGGGGGGAGCCCGGCGGGGGCGCGGGGCCGGGAGCGCTGCGGGCCCGCAGGGGCGGTGAGTGCGGGGCGGGCGGCGGCGGCGGCGCGTTCCCGCCACGGTGAGGGAACGGCCCGGCGGCGCCTGCCGGCACCCGTAGCCGCTGAGGCGGTGGCGGACCCCGCACCGGCCCCGCCTCAGGAAGCGACGCGTTGGCGGCGGCGGTGACGCTTCCCCGGCGCAGGGAGCCATGGCGGCCCCGCTGGCGGCTCCGGGAGGCAGCGGCGGGGCGGCGGCGGCGACAGCGGCGGGGAGGGGGGGGCGCGGGCCGGCGCTGCGCGAGGGGGCGCGGGTGTCGGCGCTGTGCCTGGCCTGGTACGGGCTGAGCGCCGGCGGGAACGTGGTGAACAAGCTGCTGCTCGGCGGCTTCCCGCGGCCCGTCACCGTCTCGCTCTTCCACATCCTGGGGCTGTGCGGGCTCCTGCCGCCGCTGCTGCGCGCCTGGCGGGTGCCGCCCGCCGGCCCGGCCCAGCTGCCGCCCCGCGCCTACCCCCGCTACATCCTGCCGCTCGCCTTCGGCAAGTACTTCGCCTCCGTCTCCGCGCACGTCTCGCTCTGGAGGGTCCCGGTCTCCTACGCGCACACAGGTGGGGCCCGGTGCCGTGTCCTTATGCCCGGTGTGTGCTGGTGTGGGTGCTCGGTGGGATGTCCCAGCGCCGGTTGTGGGATGTCCTGGGGCCCAGCGTTTGCTTGCGTTGGTGCCCAGTGGAGTGGCCTGAAGCCCAGTGTGTGCTCGTAGGGGTGCCTGGTGTGGTGCCTCAGTCTCTGCTGTGTGCTCGTATGGGTGCCCAGTGCGGTGTCCTGGTCCCCACTGCACACTTGTACCGGTGCCTGGTGCAGTGACCTGGAGCGTGGTGTGTGCTCGTGTGGGTGCCTGGTGCAGTGTCCTGTGCCCCAACTTGTGCCTCTGTGGGTGCCCGGTGCAGTGTCCTGTGGCCCTGTGGGTGGCTGGTGCAGTGTCCTGTGCCCCAACATGTGCCCCCGTGGGTGCCTGGTGTGGTGTCCTGTGCCCCTGTGGGTGCCCGGTGCAGTGTCCCAGAGCACCAAGAACCAGCCTGTGTTTGTACGAGTGCCCAGCACGGTGACAGGAGGGTATGACCCAGCGTGGGCTGAGGTTATGGCTTTGGTGGGACCGGCCCTGAGCCCCTCCTCCATCCCCAGCGCTCACCCTCTGCGGATGGTGGTTAATGGAGTTGTTCCAAGCTTCGCATCCCCACCGACATTTTCTTTCCGTTCTCAGTAAAAGCGACGATGCCAATATGGGTGGTTCTTCTTTCGCGGATCATAATGAAGGAAAAGCAGACGACGAAGGTGCGGACAGGTTTGCTGAGGTTTCTTTTCTTGGTGTGTTCGTGGTGCGCTCTGCTGGCTGGGCTTTGGTTAGCTGGGGGAATTTGGTGATTGAAGTTAGATTATGCAGATTTTACAAGTGTCTTTTACTTTTATTGTGAATGTAAAGAAAAAGGTGTCTAAACATTGAGCAAGGTGATGCTCTCTGATATGCTGGAGCTGTTATAGTGCGTATTGTAGTCACTTAATTTCCTCAGACTACAGTAGTATAAAAGTTGATCCCTAGTTCTATTGCTTTATTCTTCCTCCTTCTTTCCTCCCCAAATCAGTAGTATGTATAAACTCAGTCAAAATGAAAATTCATAGCAGATGTAAGCTGCTCCTCTCTATTCCTCTTTCAGGTGTACTTGTCTCTGATCCCCATAATAACTGGTGTCCTCTTGGCCACCGTCACGGAACTTTCCTTTGACATGTGGGGACTCATCAGTGCACTTGCTGCTACTCTGTGTTTTTCACTTCAGAACATCTTCTCGAAGAAGGTAATAGTTTTGCTGTTCATAACACTGGTCAGTAGCATCATCCTTTAGCAGGACAGTATGTATTTTCCAGCACATATATATATTTTTTTTTTTAAGTTGACTTTATAGTCAAAGGAGCCCAAAGTAATGGTTGGCTATTTTCTATGCCTGTTCTCTACGGCTCTTCCTACCTGTCGAAGCTGTTAAACTCCAAGCTCTGCCCAATTTTCAGTGTATCCTGAGCCTTTTACTCCTTGGCATGGATTTTTTTTTTTCCGTTGACAGTTCAATAGTGCTTCAGTTTAACTGTTCATTTGAAAGCTTTTAATGTATCTGGCTGTATCAAATCCTTTCTCTGTAGTGAACGAGTCAGTGTCAACACTGGGCATTCCTTGAAATGTTAGAAACAAAATTAAAATGTAAGTCTTGAATCAATTTAGTTAATAAATGATTTCTCGATTGTAGAGCATTTTAAACATATTATCTTGTTAATACTAAGAGTCATCACTCAAGAAACCATTGTTTTTCAAATGGGCATCTGTTTTTCTGTGGTCATTCTTATAGGAAATACATACTATAACAGGTTTTACTTATTTTCATAATTTTTCTGTCATCCAAAGCTGTTACTGTTACATGGCTCCTGAGTCTCTGCTGATAATGTGGGCAGTAGCTGAAAAAAGGCTGTTTAATTATATTTTTTTTCAGGTGTTAAGAGATTCCCGAATACACCATCTTCGGTTGCTGAACATTCTTGGGTGCCATGCTGTGTTCTTCATGATCCCAACGTGGGTTTTGGTAGATCTTTCTTCCTTCTTAGTAGAGAATGACTTGGTAAGTGTTGTATTGGGGAAACTGTTCACTATTAAGAAAGAGAAAAAAGAAACAACAACAAAGACCACCCATGCCAAAAAAGTGCACTTAAGTGTTTCAGTGTAGTTCCTCAGCAGCATGGAAGGAACTGTTGTGAAATACCTGCAAATTGTTTCACAAAACAATAGAAGAAAATAAGCACAGTGTTTATTGTGAGAACGCACGTCCTGGTTAGGATAGGTACCTTATGTGACAGCGTAAATCTCAGGAATTAGTAGCTGGAGACAGGAACAAATGCACCCAGAATGTGTGTTACAAGTACGTAGAGAGATGTTTTCTCAGAGCTGGTAGTTGCGTAATGTTGTCGATGTTATTCCTATCAAAGGCAGGTAGGAAGTGACTCAAGTCGTGTTTGTGTTTCTTTGTCTCTTATCTGAAACCTGAGGGAATTTTTTTTTCATGTAATGTTTGTCTTCACGGCAGAGCACGATGTCTCATTGGTCCTGGACCTTGATGCTGCTTATCATCAGTGGATTCTGTAATTTTGCCCAGAATGTCATTGCCTTCAGTATTCTCAACCTGATCAGCCCGCTAAGTTACTCTGTCGCAAACGCCACAAAAAGAATCATGGTCATCACCGTGTCCCTTATAATGCTCCGCAATCCGGTGACGAGCACCAACGTCCTTGGAATGATGACAGCTATCTTAGGGGTCTTCTTATATAACAAGGTGAGGGGTTTCTTTCTTTGTTTATTCAGGAAACTCACTTGCAACAGTCCAGTAGCTTTGAATTATTTTTTGTACAACGAGTTAATGGCTAGCAGAACAAAACGTAGAGCGCATGGCATAGAACTTCATTGCAGAGGATGTAGATGTATCACCTAAGTGAAGTACTTGGGTACTTGGGTCAGTGAGGACTCTAACAAACTTAAATTTTGATCTTAATATTTCCTTGAAAAAGGAAGATTGGGAAGTAACTCACTCAAATCTCTTGAGCAAAAGAGCAGCTGACGGATTTGGCCTGTGAGAGGAATGGGGGTTTTATTAGAAGTCACTAATATTTCAGACTGACAGGCACAGCTAGTAGTGTAATTGTAAAACTGTATGCTTTTTTCTAGGTATGTGAATATGTTAGGTGATAGCTAAGAAAAACACTCTTTCTTTCTTTTCTAGACAAAATATGATGCAAACCAAGAAGCAAAGAAGCAGCTACTTCCAGTTACCACTGGAGACCTTGTGAATTTGGACCGGCATCGAAACACTCCTGAGAAGGCTCAGAACGGACTCACGGCGTTTGCACAACACGGAGACTATCAGTATGGTCGAACCAATATCTTAACAGACCACTTCCAGTACAATCGGCAAAACTATCCGACTACCTACAACTTAAATCGTTTTGATATATAGAATCCTGGCAAACAGGTAGAGACTGTGATATCCAAGTGTCCCCAGCATTATCAGAAACTTTTAGTACATCCATGAATGTAAAGCCATTTTATCATACAGGTTTTGCAGAAGGGAAGATGCATGTGTAGTGAACGCGGTACAGACCTTCAGCTTCTGCTCAGCAGACCTTGAAACGTGAAACAGCTCGATCTGACACTGGACCGAAATGCAGAGTGTAGCTCTTGTACAGAGATTCTGGTGAAATGCAGGTACAAAACTTCAGAGTAAAATACCTGCTGTCACTGCTCCTTTTCAGAGTCTGTCAACCCATTATTGTTCTGGCAGCTAAATTCTGGCCAGTATTTTGTTTCCATGCTGGTAACATCACCTTTAATTTGTTCTCTAGTATGTTTTAATGATACTTTCTTTTAATGAAACTTTCAGAAAGAAGTGAAACTAAGGCGTCCTTCTGGTTATCAGGATTGGTCTGTTTGAGGAGGATTCACTTGTGTGTATCAGTTGCAGATAGCTAGACCTGAATTCATCTTGAGCAACAACGAAACTTCACGTGGGTATGAACTACTTTTGTGCCTATGCCTTCGGTTTTTGCTGACAAACCAGAAGTGTTTCTGAAAGTAAACAGTAGAAAGATTGATCTCTTCGAGAAGCGTACTTCAGGCACAGGGAAACAGAATTCCCTAAAGTCACTGTTGTCCCGGTCACTGTAGATAACAATCAAACAAACAGAGCTTAAGATCATAATTGTTTTCTGAATCATGTAGTCCTGTAACTTCAGACGTTGCTCTCCCTTGGCAATACAGAAAACACCTTCACAAATAAAGTGTTTGGAATAATTTGATTTTTTTTTTCTTGCTTCACACCTTAAAAACTTTTGTTGCTTTAGAAATTGAAAGGTTTAAGGTGTTTTCTTCTCAGTTTTATGCATAAATTATGCTCTCTTATATGATTCCTATACTATGAATGCATCAATTTGAATAACCATAATTCTTAATTGTTAGGTCTATCTTTTTAGCCCCTAATTGTTTAAGTTTCTTAATCACTGCTGTTGGAGTTGCTGTGTGCATTTAGCCTGACTTTCACTTTCAGCTGAAAGAAGTTAGATTTTGTATCCTGCTCTGTTCCTGCAACTCCCCTAACTCAAATAGTAAATTGTTAAGAGAAAATTATTTGAATCAGCAGTAAATGGATAATTTTTGGTTAAGAAGAACTGATTCCCTTCGTAGAGATGAACGTACTTCATTCTAGACAAGTTGACTGTGTGTCGGATACAGCATTTGTGCATGAAAGGACTGAAACCAGCTGAACTTGGGTTTCACTGAATCAGATCGTTATTGTTACTACTTAAGCAAAAGATGATTTTTGGGGCCTTCTTTCCTTAACAGAGAAGCTGTTGGACACGGAGATTTTTGATAGCATAAGTATTGTTTTTACTAGAGAGGTATTAGATACCAGTGACAAAGTTTAGGACGTGGTACAGAACACTCCCTCCACTTATTTATTGCTTTAAAAATGACCATTTCTGTCATGTGAGATGATGATTTAGCTCCTTTTGGATAATAAAGAATTTATTTTCAAGTGCAAAGTCAACCTGATCTTATTCTTTTGGCTGACTGTGGAGGTAGGTATGTAGACTGCCTTCCACCATACAGTCCAAAAGAGGAAATGGTTCTTCTGAAACTTCAGAGATGGGTTAAATGTGCTGCTACTGTTTGTGAGCGGAACTTCCTTGACTTGACTGGCGTCGAATCTGTTCGTGCTAGC
Organism: Nyctibius grandis; assembly: GCF_013368605.1. Taxonomy (NCBI): domain Eukaryota; kingdom Metazoa; phylum Chordata; class Aves; order Nyctibiiformes; family Nyctibiidae; genus Nyctibius; species Nyctibius grandis. Next base: position 3,620,715 of record NC_090688.1, on the reverse strand, counting down.
TTAGAACTTGGGCTTTTAGTTTGGAAAATCTAAATAAATTATTCCCTAATCCTGATTAACAGGAACAAGATAATGAGGAAAAGCATTCTTTCAAATGAAATTGCTTTTGCCTGTTCCAGTATTAATTTATAATTATTTCATTTTAATATGGGAAAGTGCAAAATGTGTATTTCTAAGGCTCACTTCCCAATATTTTAAGTGCTTTTACAGAGATGTGAAAAAGATTGTGTGGACTCTGATTTGGATGAGATTCTGGCTCTGCAAAAGACTAATTTGAGGAGGAGACATTTAGGGTGAGTAAGAGGGGCTGGTTCTCCAACAGCTTTCAAAGGGAGTGAGCTGTGAACTGTTAGGCTCCTGCTAATGCTTAATTGTGTTCTTTGTGCCTCAGTTTCCCATCTGGAAAATGGGGGTGGTTCTTTCCTACTTAATAGCGGGGTGAGATACCCGAAAATGTAGCAGTGTGGGTCCCAGGGATGTACAGGCATGCTATGGGTTCATCTGTGCATCTTCTGGTACACCTGCTGCTGTACTGTCTTCATACAACTTGAACTGTTACTGGGAATAAAGCTCCGTGTACTTTATTCACAGATCAGAGGCTTTGTTAAAATATCTTTAGATGGTTTGCTTTTAAAGAACATCACCAGATCTTTTTTTGTGACTGTTTTTAGAGAAATCTTGCACTGCACACTTACCCTGGCAAGTCTAGCTCAGTTTTTTCTGTCGAGCACGGTAGCAGGTGAGGGCTTTCTGTTGAAAATACCATGTCCCAAATTCCAGTCTGGGCTCGTGGCCTCACTGTGTCTCTGAAACAAAACTACTGTACTTGCAGAGCAAAAAGGGACTGACCCAATATGAGGATATCGTCCGTTTAGGGGCCAGAGAGTGAATCTTTTCCCTGGAGACTGCCTGACAGTGTTCACGTTCTTCTAGTTCAGGTCTGTGGTCAACAGGGATAATTTTGTATGGTGGAACATATAATTACAAACGGTTGAGTGAATCGGTTACAAGAGGTGGTTTTTGCTGAGTACCTGAATCCGAGTCCTTAAGCAATATTGCCCACATTCAGGTAAAGGAAGTCTCTGAGACTGTTGTAATGTATATTTTAATCTTGGACCGCTGCGAGATTTTGTTTGGCAAGGTGAAACATTTGTTTTAACATGGTTTGTAAATCAATGACATATTTAACTATGTACATAGGTCTGTAGAAAGTATGGAAACACTGGAATAAAAAGGGCATATCTAGACAATCGTGTATAATGACCCTGTTATTAAATCAGAGTGAAGGGGGTTGGTTTGGGTTTTTTCCTTGCAGGAAGCTTTGGGAGTGCCAGACACTAGTTGTAATGGCCACTTGCAAGAACTCAGATTAATGTTTTGCTGTGTGGGTGTGATACCTTACCGGGTGGTTACGCAGACTGAAACTACGATGATTTGGATGCCATAACTAGTGTTAGGACACTACGTGCTGGTATCCTTAGAAATGCTTTGATTTCCAGTGTGCATTTCTAACATACATGTAAATACATCACAAAATTGGGAAATTCTTCCCCAAACAGTCCTGGATAGTTCTAGAAATACCAGTGTGAAAGAAGCCAATCTCTCCCCACTACATGTGGGTTTTCTGTTGATAACTCGGTAGAGTATTTGGTGCTCTTTGAAGATCTCTTGAAAATATTTCCTTTGCAGATTCAGTTTTAGTACCCAGTAGTGATTAGAGCATCTTTATCATCTGGTAAAATGCTTGTGTTTTTTAAATATCTGAATGCTAAATGAAATCGAGGCAATACTTAGGCTTTGTAGGTGTACAGTGATTTGTAAAACTAGTGTTGGTAATTTGGGGTCAGCTCATGATGGTGCGTGAAGCTCAAGACCTTTTCTTTCTCATGTATGTTCAAACCCATGTTTTTCTGATGTAGCATTTTGCAGCAGAAGAAACTTCGCCATGTAGCTATTTGTGAAAAAGGTGCAATAGAAATAAAGGGAAAGTTTTGTTTTTCTAAGGCTTCCATTTCTGAACCATGTTGTAAGCTGTTAAAAATAATTCTGGAATATCTTTGTGGTGATGGTGCAGGCTGGTGAAACAGATCTGTTAATCCTGAGGTGACAAGTGTATGATACAATGACATTATGTAGATGTGCAAGTGCAAATATGCAGGTGGCAGTCACCACCCATCTTTTTTTTGTTGTTTTTTTTATGTTGCTCTATAAATTGATGTGAGTATGGGTGGTTTTACAAAAAAACAACCAGCACTCCTTACTGTATGAAATCTGGCACTGAAGCAGATGAACACTTTGGGGTTTTTTTTCCTGTTCTTACATCAACGCTGTCGTTCTGTGAAGTCCTGGGTGTTACTCGGCCGGATTGTCTGCGACTCACCCCTTCAGCCTGTCAATGCTGCTGCTGAAACTGGGATCCCCTATGGGATGACAGGAAGAAACCACATTGGTGACTTCCAGGTACTGGGACTCTTTCCTGTCTGAAATACATCAGGTGTTCACATGGGTGGTGGCGGACGCCTCTGTCAGGTAACTGTAGCATTTGGGGCACTTGATGAGGCACTCATGATCAGAGTCTGTCTGTGATTTTTTTTTGGTTTTCATTTGTTATTTGGATTCATGGAAACATCCATCTTTCTGAGTTTTTATATGCTGTAGATAATATAGTGGGGTCTTCATGGTTTGTCTTGTTAAGAATAAAAAGTTCTGCCTTTTTGTGAGGATGTCTGTGAGTGTTATCTGCATGACTGGAAATCCTGTGAAGTGTAATTTAATGCCTGAAACTTAAGATAGTTGTTACGGCTTCAGGTGAGCATTGGGATACTCAGGGTTTGCTTTTGGCCTCTGTGATTCCCAGATGATCGTTTCAACTTGCAGATTCCGTTTTCCTAAAATATTAAAGGACACCAAAATTATTTGGGCCCCACTTTGAGTTTTGATGTCTAGTTTTCATGTAAATGGTCTTCAAGTGTGGTGGGGTTTTGTCTTTTTTTTTAACTCACCCATGTAGAGGGAGTTCAGCAATTTCTGCCATGCCTCGTACCTCAGCTGGGGTGTGAAGCTGATCTGATCAGTACCTTGCTTTTGAAGGAATGTTTTCCTGAATCCAGCAGGTATTTAAATGTGTAATTTTAATCCCACTTCGAAAGGTAATGGGAGTATCAGGTGCAAAAGTAAAGTTAAGGTAAGAACCAGAAACGATTTGAACATTTTAGTTTGCACTGCATAAAGAAATTAAGTCACTTAAGGAAAGTAACAGTTCTTAAGTAACATCCCTGCATAGCACCTGCACTTTCTTTCCTTAACAGCTGTGTTTTAGGTTCGATTTGCTCTCTGAGCTTCCTATGCATCCATGTTCCTTCCTGTTTTACAGCATGTCAATGGTCTATGTAGCTGAAGTGCTGCTGCGATGGATTGCCGCCCCAAGATGAAACAGATGTTAAATGACATGCTTTCTTGTAATGCTCTTAATTTCTGGCAACTGAATTGCAGCTTGGACATGATATTTTAAAAGCAGATGAAGAGCGTGCTCCTGGAGTTGGAACGATCCCGCAGCTCTGCAGGTACTCGAGCTGAGTGGGAGAGAACAAGGTCTCACAGGCTGCAGCCCACAAGCAGTTTCTCCTTCAGGGGGTGGCAAAAGCGATGTGTGTGCAAGCCTCGGCTACGCCAGTGGCGCGGCGCTGAGGAAGGGCGAGTTAGGGGCTGAGATGGCTCCTGCAACACGGACAGAGAGGCTTGAGGCTCTGCCCTGCGGCCTGGCCGGGCCTGGGCCTGGGCCTGGGCCTGGGCCTGGGCCTGCCCCGGGCTCAGGGCTGGCTCCTGCTCCCCGCAGGCCCTTACTAGGCTCGGTCCCAGTCCCCGTTCCCGCTCGCCGCCGGCGCGGCGCCGGGTCTCCCCTCAGGGCGCCTCGTCCCGCCCGCTGCGCGCGGGAGGGGGCGAACGGCCCCACGTGCCCTGCGCCGCGCGCCGTCTCCATAGCGGCGGGGCCGTAAAGCGCGGCGCGCCTGGCGTTTCGCGGCACTTCCGGCCGGTGCGGCCTAGCGGCGGCGGAGGCAGCGGCGGCCCGTTGTCCCGCAGCCATGGAGATGCCGCTGCCGCCCGACGGTGAGCGCGGCCCGGGCTGGGCTGGGAAGGGAGGGAGGGCGCGGCGGGGCGCGGGGCGGCGGCGGCGGGGCCGGCAGGGGCTGACGGCGCTGCCTCCCCACAGACCAGGAGCTGCGGAATGTCATCGACAAGCTGGCGCAGTTCGTGGCGCGGAACGGGCCCGAGTTCGAGAAGATGACGATGGAGAAACAGAAGGAGAACCCCAAATTCTCCTTCCTCTTCGGGGGCGACTTCTACGGCTACTACAAGTACAAGCTGGCCCTGGAGCAGCAGCAGCGTGAGTGGGGCCCGCGGCTTGTGCGGGGCCGGCGGCTCGGGGCCGGCGCAGGGCCGCGGCGGGCTCCGCTCCCCTCCCCCGCGGCCGCTGGTTCCCGACCCCGGCTCGGCCCCGTCTGGCGGAGCCGCTTTTCTCCCTCCTGGCCTCGCTCTGACCCGCCAGGACTGGTTTGCAGCCTCTTCCTGCCCTCTAAGCTCCAGGTAGTTGGCTGAGCCCTGCCCGCGGCTCTTTACGCCCCCCCGTTGGCGGGTTTGGAGGTAGGCTGGGCTGCAGCGCGGGTACCGGCAGTGCGGTGCGGTGGAGCTCAGCACCTGGAGGGCCCGCAAGAGTAGGGTGGTCCCGTGTAGCAGCTCCGGGGGCTCCTCTTGTGCTGGAATCATTCCTCTCGAAGTGTGGGAGGAGTTGCTGACACTCCTTTTGCACCATCCCCCCGTGGCTGCACGATTTTCATTTTGTGTTAAGCAGTTATGCACAGCGTGAGGGTCTGCTTTGGAGCCAGCACGATTTTCGCGTGTGGGTTGGTGGTAGCAGATTTCTTTGAGGTTTACTTTAGAAGTTTACTTTGTCTCATAGTGTTGTGCAAGCAAAGTCAAGATATCGAGGCTACCGCGCAGATCCAGCCGCTGCCACAACCATCGCTCCCACCGGCTGCCCCTATCCCAGCTCCTCAGGGCACTCCTTCCGTGGAGGAACTTATTCAGCAGAGTCAGTGGAACCTGCAGCAGCAGGAGCAGCATCTCCTTGCGATGAGACAGGTCGGTTTAAGATAAGCTCTCACCTGGTTTATCCTCGACTGCCACTGGCTGTAGAAATCAGGAGTGAAGGGGGAGAGGAAGGCTTCCTTCTGACTAGTGGTGGCGGCATCGCGTGTTGGGGAGGAGGGGGAGCAGTGCTGTGCTTATTTTTGTTCTGTGGCAACTGCCGTCATCTCCTTAGAACAGGTGTACCTGATGTGCTAGCAAGATTGATCTTTGATTAAAACAGTTTGTTTATTATATGAAAAACCTTGTTGGTTTGCAGAGGGGAATAAATTGTGACTGCTTTAATCTTTGTTTAATGCTGCAGGTTGCTGGGAACTGCAGGACATTCCAGCTTGTAATATTCTAAGGTGGATTCTGGGTAGGGGTGGAAGGGAGCTGCGTGCTTTGAACTACTTGATTTTTTGCAGGTGATGTTTTGCTGTTAAAGCTACTGGGAACCAAACTGGAGGAAGGCAATATGCCTAGATTGTGTTCTATCCATTTAGGAGCTGCCTGCAATTATTTATTTCATGGAGAGATTTTAGAGGTGGAAATGAACTGGACTTTTCCTGAAGAATGAGAAGAGTATTTTCTTCTCAAAAACAAATCACTGAAACATTTATATGTGGTCACATTGCTTGTTAAAGGTCTTGGTCTTCGACATAGCTACTTATGGTTAGCAGAACAGTACTTCAAGAGAATATTGGCTGTAATATAATTCTTTTTTTAATTATTATTTTCTTCTTTTTTCAGGAACAAGTCACATCAGCCGTAGCCCTGGCAATTGAGCAACAAATGCAGAAAGTTTTGGAGGAAACCCAATTAGATATGAATGAATTTGACAACTTGTTGCAGCCAATAATCGACACTTGTACAAAAGATGCAATCTCAGTAAGTGATCTAAGTCTGAGCAGTTATTTGGTGGTGGTGTGGATTAAATACAGTTTGAATTTTGAGATTGTCTGTGTAGTAAACAGCAGCTTTAATGTTTTGTTGTGTGGTAGGTGAGATGACAGCTGTTACTTGAAAACTTCCCTACTTGAAGTTATTTCAGAGTTCTGGGAAGTCTATACGACGTGACTCCATCAGACTAACTTAAAATACTTTCATTGTGCTTTTCTAAGGCTGGCAAGAACTGGATGTTTAGTAATGCAAAATCTCCTGCACACTGTGAGCTGATGGCTGGGCACCTGCGAAATCGGATAACGGCCGAAGGAGCTCACTTCGAGCTTCGGTTACATCTCATCTACTTAATCAATGATGTCTTGCATCACTGGTAAGAAATAAATTGTGGTTTTTAGTTTGGTGAAGTCTCTGCTAGATACATTGTTAGGTTGAATAGTCACTTTTTATTTTTAATGTATTCATTATTTTTAGAAGCTGTCTTAAGATGTCCATAGCTGGCACAAAAATATAGTGCTTTAATAATCAAATTCAGCTTTTATCTACTTTGTGGTTTTTTTTTCCTCCAGAGGAGACTTTACAGTAAAAATGTAAAAGAGGGAACTCTCTGTTTTATGAATGCACTACTTTTAGTATAGCAGGAATTGGGATGAATTGAATATTGCAGTGCTCTTAGTGTTATAGTGAAAGGTGGTAACTCTTCCCATTCCTTTTTTGAAGCCAGCGGAAGCAAGCACGAGATCTCCTGGCTGCTTTACAGAAGGTGGTTGTGCCTATTTATTGTACCAGTTTTCTAGCAGTGGAGGAGGATAAGCAACAGAAAATTGCCAGAGTGAGTATCTGGTTTTGGTTTAACTGTATGCTTTGCTTTATTAGGTTAGTGCTAGGCAAGTTCACAAATATGAGGATGGAAGAGGACCACTGAGATTTTCATAGTGCGATTGTCTTTATAAAGTCTATTACAGGGTGCTTTAATTCATGTTTAAACTAGAGCTTAGAAGTACCTAGGCTTTATTTAAAAGTTACTGTAATGATGAATGCAGCTGAATCTTCAGTGGTTCAAAGACAAGTGCTGAAATCCGAGGTCTTTTGACAAAGCTAGAGATGTAAAAATGCTGTGCCTCAATTTTTCTTTTATTGCTTATCATTTCTAAAAACCTTTCACTCTTGAATTTTTGCAGCTTCTTCAACTATGGGAGAAAAATGGGTACTTTGATGAATCAATTATTCAGCAGTTACAGAGCCCGGCTCTTGGACTCGGCCAGTACCAGGTTAGCCACAAAAGAAAAGTAACAGTTTTCTTATTTATATAAATATTTTGAAAACAAATTTAGGAAGTGTCTTCCTTTTTTGAAAGGTAAATATTAATCCCCCTCCCTTGAAGTTGTTTGCAAAGGATTACGAAAATAATGTCAAACATTATTTGAGACATTCAATAATCTGGCTGCTGATACGACCCGGGAAGTCTATTTGCATTTGTAACTACTACAGTCTGTACATATTTGACAGTGTGTTCTCTTTTTATGGAAATGAATGTTTGGTAAAAAGGAAACTAAAGAAACCGTAGCTTTAAGTTGTAGACACTAAGCAGAAAAATTGTTGTGGTAGCAGGAACTGTTCATTTTTAGCATTAATAATGAACGCTGTTGATTGAGCATTAATATAGACAGAGGGTTCTAGCCTGCAGAGAATGTTTTGGAGATCTTCACAGAGCTTTATACTGTGACTGGGTGGTTCTGCCAGCAGGTCATCCGGCATTCTCCTGCACTTCTTGGGAGGGGTTGGAGAGCAATGTAGGAGTTTCTGTATGAGCAGACAGGATAACTGTTCTAGGTACTGTGTTAACATGTTGTTCTTAATTTATCTCATTTTATCAGGCAAATTTGATCACTGAATATGCAACGGTGGTGCAGCCTGTACAGGTAGCCTTCCAACAGCAGATACAGAACCTGAAAACTCAACATGAGGAGTTTGTAAACAGTTTAACACAGCAGCAGCAGCAACAAATACAAATACCACCACTAGAGAATGAGGTGAAGTCAACACCCCCACCTCAGGCTCCCACAGCAGCACCAGCCTCGGCTCCACCGTCTGCTCCAGTTACACAAGCAGGTACTATCCTGTTCTGGGGACCTGTGCAGAAATCAGTGAGTGGCAACACAGTGAGATTTTTTTTTTTTTTTGCTCCTTTTTTAGTAGTGAGGTACTGTGCTATGCTGGTGTGGTTCGACAAAAGCCTGAAACTGTTTGGAGGCTTGCAGCTGGTGCAGTCTGATGCCTGAATATAAAAAGAACCAGAGAGACGAATGTTAAATGGATCAGAAATCCTTCCTCCATGTAATAGATTTCTGCAGAATGTTTACACATCTGGCAAAATTCAGACGGAGCCTATTGTGGCTGTGCTGGTGTTTTATTAATTACCTGTGACCTGGATGCTTATAAAAGTCTCCAATTTGTTTCAGATGATGGTAAATCTCAGCTGCCTCTAGCTGGTTCTGCAGAGTATGACACGACAGGATCTGGAGTGCAGGACCCTGCTTCTGGTGGACCACGTGGCCCTGGATCTCATGATCAGATTCCTCCAAATAAACCACCCTGGTTTGACCAGCCTCACCCTGTTGCACCATGGGGTCAACAACAGGTAGGAAGCGTAGTTCTGAAACGAGGCGTAGAGGGAGATGGAGGTTCAGAATGACCATCTTGGTTGTGGAAATGTGGTGAAAAGCTGTGAAAGGTATAAATCCAGATTCAAATGCTAACTTTCTCATTCTGAGCCCACCTAAAGGCACAGTATAAATTGTATTTCAGTTTGTCAGCCATCACGCTTTCCCTGCGAACAAGCAGCACAGGAAGCATTGTCCTGAGGACAGAGCTGTTGGTTCAGTAACTGTTTGGTCTTTTCCTGTCTGTTCTCTGGAGCTGTAGTTGTTCAGACCTTGTGTTCAGACAGTTCTTTCACCTGTGCATGTTGCCTGCAGGCTATATTTACTTTAAAAGGGAGATTGTTTTTATTGCACTCTTTATTTTTGTAGCCTAATGACCAGGCTTCTTTTCTTCACCACTAGGGACCACCTCATTGTCCTCCGTGGAATAACAACCATGAAGGGATGTGGAACGAACAGAGAGATCAAGGCTGGAACAATCAGCGAGAGACACCTTGGAACAACCAGCCCGATCCTTCTTGGAACAACCAGTTTGAAGCACCGTGGAACAACCAGCATGAACAGCCTCCATGGGGTGGGGGTCAAAGGGAACCTCCATTTCGAATGCAGCGGCCACCTCACTTCAGAGGCCCATTTCCTCCACATCAGCAACATCCCCAATTCAACCAGCCCCCGCATCCGCATAATTTCAACCGCTTTCCACCTCGCTTCATGCAGGATGATTTTCCACCTCGCCATCCCTTTGAAAGGCCTCCTTATCCTCATCGTTTTGATTACCCCCAGGGGGATTTTCCTCAAGGTAAAGTGTGTACCAGGCCAGGTTTTCTTATGTTGCGATGCTGATTGTCATTACAAAATTATTTAGTGCTTTGAGGTGACAGCTTATTCTTGGTAGACTTGTGGTTTTCCTGAGAAATGCTGAGTTTGGGGGTTTGGGAAGCTACTGCTAACAAGTTGGTAGGAAATACCTGCAGGCTTGGATGCTTCCTTGCTTTTTGAGCCTTCCTTCCCTAACAAATGCAGATAACAAATTGTAATCCAAACTCAAGTCAGCACTGTTAGAGGCACCCCTTTTGTGACTATTTCACTTTAAAAATAGTAAGCTCAAAGGTGAGAAGCAGCATTTGCTTGTAAATTTGATCTCCTGCACATCAGGCCATAGATGAGGGCTCTTCAGCTGTGCCCTCTGGAGATGGAGGATGTTAGAGGAAGCCAGGCTGGAAGCATTTGTTCTTGTGCATACGTTCATCCATGCCTTTCTTTTCTTCTCTTTATTTTTACTGAAAAGCTCTCTGATTATCTGCCTTCATGTTGTGTGGCTTGGTAGTGCGTGGTGAAATGATCCTGACGTCCAGTTCTCCCGTCTTGTTTGGTTTGCTCTCTTGCTGGAATGTGGGGATGGCTGAGAGTGCAGTCGGTGCACTGCCTGCCTGACCTTTGTGGCTCCGGTTTGGCTGCGGGCTCCCTTGTGAAGCCTGGTATCGTTCTGCCCCGATGCAGTTTCTATTTCACGGGCAGAAGTTACGATTATTCTGGAGTGATCCTTATCAACGTAAAGTCTAAAGATCACCGTGGTTCTGTATGACAAGCCACTTAAAAGAGCAATTACGTTGCTGTGTAGGAGTTGCTATTTTAAGCTTAAAAGATTCTCAATTCCCCAAGTCCCAAAAACATTGAAAACCAATGAAGTAGAGCTTATATATTTAGGATTGTGATTAACTTCTCCAGTAGAGATTGATCTTTTTTTTTTTTTTTAATTTGGGTTTGTTCTTTGTGTGTTTTTTTTAAGAGTTGTGGTAGTGAGTAGGGAGAACAGCTTTTCTTGTCCTGGGGGAATTAAGGTTTAAGCTCAGAAAAGATGCGCTGTTTTGGATTGTAGTGGTGATCCAGAACATCTCTTGTTTCATGTAAAGTTGTTGGAGGAGGGGATCTGCACTAAAACAGATGGCTAAAGTTAGGAAAGCAGTGAAGCAGTGACAACACAGACTGCTCAAGTTCTGATGAAGATGAGTCAAATAGTAGTGGCTGAAGATTGGGCAGTGGCTGCAATGGCTTTTCCTGGAAAAACTGGTGGTCCTGGTGCAGGAGGGGTTGATTTTCAGTCTTGCATTTTTCTCCGTGTAGTGCCCTGAGTTCAGCAGGGTGTCCTGGCATTCATGGCAAATGGTTCGTCCATCAGCGATGGGATGGATGTCACTCACATCTCTGTTTTAACAGGATATTATCTCTACCTCTTGAAATGCCTCTTTAAACAAAGTATTTTCTTGTCACCTACTCATGTGAGTTAATTCCTGCCATGTTTATTTCTTTATATATGTCAATTTGGCATAGAGACAGAACTAATTATAGGTCCATGCTGTGATTGTGTGTTTAGGCTTCAGAAATAGATCCCACCAGTAGCTGCCCTGCTGCATCTGAAACCTTGTGTTCTTGAGCATATCTTTCTTGTGGTACTTTGTGACCACAGTATGTCTCAAAGTAAGCCGTGGCTTAGGGTTAAAGTATCCTGTTATCTTGAGAGCGGTTGCTGTGGCCTGGGAGGGAGATGTGCTGCAAGATATTGATGAACGTGGACCTGTGGCCAGCCTATAATTCTTCAGTTCTGTTTCTTTTCTGGATCTGCAAGGCTCTGGCTGCCAAGATGGTTTGTTAGGATAAATGCACTAATTTATTAAGTACATCTCTGATTGCCTTCCTTTCTCTATAGCTGAATAAAACGTGTTAACCATTCCCCTCTGCAGAAATTGGACCTCCTCATCATCACCCTGGTCACAGGTTGCCTCATCCTGGAATCAGCGAGCATCCTCCCTGGGGAGGGCCACAGCACCCCGATTTTGGGCCTCCCCCACATGGATTTAACGGGCAGCCTCCTCACATGCGGCGGCAAGGCCCCCCTCACATGAACCACGATGATCCTAGTCTGGTGCCAAACGTTCCCTACTTTGATCTTCCTGCTGGACTGATGGCTCCACTTGTAAAAGTAAGTGCTTGCAATGGGTCCTGATGAGTAGGATTAAAAGATCAAAATCCCATGGTTAATATTAGGGACAGTTTAACGTGGACATTTATAGTTTCAAATCCTTCCATCCAGCAACCATTAGCCAAAGTTGTTGTAGGGTATACAAGGGCAGGAGTGGGGGGAGAAAATGGTAAAGTTTTCAAGTGTGGGGTCCTGGTGAAAGCCGTTTGAGCTCATATATGTGAAAGACTAATTTAGTCTTGAAAATCTTACCCCCGTTCTTAGAAAATAGAAATCCCCAGTGATTTTCAGATGGCCAGAGAGACCATGCAGTTCTGATGTGGCCACTGTGTACTAGTTTGTGGTGTTCAGAGTTCTTTCTTACAAAGATGTTTTGCATCACTAATGTTATATGTACAAAGAATGATAGAGCACAGGAAATGTGTCTGTATCAGCACCTGCGGGGATATATGCAATATTCTGTGTTTGAGATGAACAAATAGGTCTCTTCCATCTCTAACTTTGTGTTACTCCCAGCATACACCAGCTTTTGCCAGGCTTCCATCCAGCCACAAAGGTGGATAGATGAGATCTGCATTTTATCTCCCTGGCGATCCAGTTAATGCTGCAAAGGCTTTTCTCATAGAACTCAAAATGGTAGTGATAACACAAGAAAGCATTGGGTCATCTGCAGAATCCTTATTTCTGGACCTTTTTTTTTTTTATCCAATAGCGAAATGTGAGGTCCCTACACAGTTAAATCTATATTTATTTCTTCAGGTAGCCACCCCATGACACATGACACGAATGTAATTTGTTTTGTTTCCGGCAGCTTGAAGATCATGAGTATAAACCTTTAGATCCTAAAGATATACGTCTTCCACCCCCAATGCCCCCCAGTGAGAGACTACTGGCTGCGGTTGAGGCATTTTATAGTCCACCATCTCATGACAGGCCTAGAAACAGGTAAGAGTAGGTATAGCTGACAATATGGTAAGGAAAATGCCCTAAGAAGCTGTCTCAAACCACAAAGTGCCTCTCTCTTCCTTCGCCTGTGTCTTGGTTCTTCTAATGCTGAAATGAGTGCTCGTGTTGTATTTTAAACTGCACACTCTCTTTGATCTTACGCTGAGATTTGCGAGACCTTTTTGCTCAGGCCCTTTGTTCACTACAAAATCTAGTGGAAATCCTGAACGTCTCTGTTGATCAAAGTAGCATTTTACAGATGTGGGTTCTATGTGTGGTTGATTTATTGCAGTGAAGGCTGGGAGCAGAATGGACTGTATGAATTCTTCAGAGCTAAAATGAGAGCGAGGCGGAGGAAAGGTCAGGAGAAGAGAAATAGGTGAGAGACCCTGTCTGCTGCCTTCTGATGCATGCTGTTCATTTGGAAGGGGCTAGAAATACCTTGGGCTAAATGCAGAGGGAAGGTCTGTTCAGCAACATGCTGATGGAATAACTTGAGTTTGAACTTGGTGGAATTTCTGTCTAATCTGCAGAAAATAGTTTTTGCCACACTGGATTGTCTGCAGAAACACAGTGCTTGTGTGTAATATGAATTTGATCAGAAGTATATTTGAGTTTCCTGTGCTTCTCCCAGGAGTTTCACTGGGGTTTCTCTGCTTGTCTGTGCAGTGGGCCTTCTCGGTCTCGCAGTCGGTCTAAAAGCCGAGGTCGCTCATCCTCCCGGTCCAATTCGCGATCTTCAAAATCATCTGGCTCCTATTCGAGGTCTCGATCTCGCTCTTGCTCTCGATCACGATCCTATTCACGCTCTCAGTCCAGGTAGAGTGCCATGGGCTGAATCTTGGGAACTGTTGGGGTGGGAAGAAACCAACCCTCGGGGCCAAATGAGGAACCGTGGCTGTTGCCCTGGTAACTGTGCATCTGATCTCGTGTGCTCTCTCCTTCCAGAAGCCGGAGCAGGTCCCGCTCTTCTCACAGCCGCTCGCGGTCACGGTCACGATCAAGATCGAAATCGTACTCGCCAGGAAGGCGGCGCCGGTCCCGGTCTCGCAGCCCCACTCCTCCGTAAGCGTTTGTGTATTTCTCTTTTACCTGGGTTGTTTGGAAAAGTACCCACAAGGGTGCCCTTCTCATAAGGTGGGTATATTAAGCATTTCAAGAAATAGTAGAAAAGACGACAGAAAGCAGATTTAGAAATGATTTATATGCTGTATGTGCTTTTAGAGATAGTAGTGTTTGATTTCCCTTGTACTGAGAAGCAGGCAGGGTGTTTGTGGAACCTTTATAACTCCATAATCTATAGCTTTATAAAAGAATACCTTAGTAGAGTGGATGGGATTATACTGGGTGTTAATGTTTAACAGAATATAAATGACCTTGCTTTGTGACAGAACAGGATCACTTGTTCTTAATCTGTTCTTTTTATTGCCTTAGTTCTTCTGCTGGTTTGGGCTCCAGTTCTGGGCCTCCTATACCAGAATCAAGACTTGGTGAAGAAAATAAAGGCCATCAAATGCTAGTGAAAATGGGTAAGATGGTGTTCTGGAATTTTGCGCAAGCCAAGAAACAAAATCAGGCACCCAACTCTTGGATACAATTAATTAATGTATGTTCATAAGTAATTATCCCCTGGTATTCCAAGGGCAGTGTGAGGATGTTCTGAGATAGAAGTATAAGGAGCGTGGAGCAGTGGTGGTAGTTGCCTTTCTGGGAAGGATATGGAAGACAGGGGTGTGAGTTTGGCATCAAACAGATCTTACCTCCCTAAGGTACATCATCTCCCCGTGGTGTAATCAGCAGGGCTGACTGGACAGCTTGGGCTTGTGCTGACTTTCCCCTTGCCCTCTTAAAAGTTTTTGGGGATAGTGCTGGTGTTTGTCAGCTCCCAGAATCTCTGCGTAGCAATGCTTGAAATAAATGGGACAGTCCATACGTTGTTCAGGCTGTCTGTTACCATCCTGCTATACCGAATTGACACTTTCTTTGGTTGGTTCCAAAATGTCTAAGTTTGTTTGTCCTCAGAATTCCAGTAATAAAAAACTAGTTACAGGATTACAATGTTGTGTCCTTTCTGCAGGATGGAGCGGATCTGGTGGATTGGGAGCCAAGGAACAAGGAATTCAGGATCCAATTAAAGGAGGGGATATCCGGGACAAATGGGATCAATACAAAGGAGTGGGAGTTGCATTAGATGACCCTTACGAAAACTACCGAAGAAATAAAAGTTACTCGTTTATCGCACGCATGAAGGCCAGAGATGAATGTAAGTGAATGTTTCTAAGCAATTTAAAAACCTGTGCAGACTTGAGAGCGATTTTGTCCTATTTACGGTAGACTGTAAACCCAAATCAAAAGACTGGTAACTCTTAATTCTTTCTAACGTAACGGGTACAATAAAACAACAGGTAAGTAGACAAACACTCTGATTTCTCAGCACTTTTTCCTTTTCAGGGGTTGTGTTGTATTCTCATTTCTGAAACATTAATTAATTAACCTGTTCTGTGTAAGCCACTTCCTGGCTGCAATACCACGAACCTGCATCTCTGAATGTCACCCTTCAAAAAAGAGGAGTGATCCCAAAGGTAGAGGAGGGAGCCGTGCCACGGGAAGGGCTTTGTGGCTGGAGTGAAGTTAGAGCACGCTTACTGTTTGACCCTGCCCAACTCAGAGTTTCCTACAATTAGCGCTGTGTTCTGCCAAAGCAGAAAGGGTAATAAATTCACTGTCGTGCAGGAAGGATTCAGAGAAAGTGGAGGAGGTGCTTAAGAGATTAAGACCATTGCCCAAATGATAGATTTTTTTGCAGAGAGTCTGTGGTATGTAGAACAACTGCGCTTGCCAATGACTAAAAGGAAACAATTTGGCATGCTAAATGAAGAGTCACTTCTGCCTATGGCTGCAGTAGATCTGTGTAATAAAATGGGTTCAGATAAAACCCAGAAGGAAAAACTCTTTATTAACAGATCCCTCATTCCATGAAACATTTCAGACAGCTTAGGTGACTGCAGAATGTGTAAGAACTCTTTTCCCTATTGTTTCAGTGAAGCGTGAAACGCAAGACCCTCCACCACCTGAATAAGACTCTCTGAAGAAAGATGTCTTGCATCTTCTACAAAACATTAAACTTGTATAAATCCGGATTAAAGTCTGGAGGAAGTGACAAATGAATTACTTTTAAAACTATGGTGAAAAATGGAAAGCTATGACATGTACTTCAACACTTGTCGTTTAGTGTTTAAAAAAGGCCAGTCATAACTATGACATGTCTAGCAAGTTTAAGAATTTCCATTTATTTTGCAAAATTTTTTAATTAGTTACCCTTTTTATACTAGAATTAAACCCCAGTCACGCTGTCCCTGGTGCAGGATTGTGATTCATTCATGCCTGTGGAATACAGACGTTATCTGATATGGTTATGTGTTCTCTAGTTCCATAATGTATGTTTATTTCTCTCAAAAGGTTAATTCTATTTGAAGTGGAGGGGTGCTGCCTTGGGATCAAGTCAGACTGATGCTGAGCAGTGTATCCTAATGTCTAAATGGGGAATGAAGCATCTAGTTCCAGTACAGGTGACCTATGAGCACTGTGCGAGCTTGTTAGAACCTACCATACAACTTAACGCCCCTACACACCAGCTGCTGCAGTCACAACTCTGGTCAGAACACGAGGGTTAACTGTTCTAGCTTTTCGAGCGCTCTAAGGGATATTCAATGCTTTGTAATGGAAGACATTCTTTAAGCTTTTTATATTTTTGTATATACCCTTTAATAAAAGCTAATTCGTTGAATAGAAGAGAATCAATTTTCTCTGCTCTGCAAGTTTCTAACAATGAAACGTTCTTGGAAACTTCCTTTAATCTAAATGAGAAAAAAAACCACCTTTTGTAACTGTTTCCAGAGACCACCAGCTAAAGATGTTAGGCCCTTCCGCTCACTTCGCTCCAGAGGTCTGCGTGGTGGTAACCTCTTCCAGAGTCATTTGTTTGTATAGCAGAAACCCTCGTAAAACCATTCAGTTAATATGGTGAAATATCAGTTTGTTCTAGATCGACTGTAGTTGTGGAACTGTAACTGTCTGTGAATCAGCATACAACACCTGTATGTTACCAACTTGTGAATTTTATTGTTTTGCCTTCCAATAAACACTTTTTTTTTTTTAATAAAATGGTGGCTCATATTTCAGAGTAAATGGGTTCCAGTATGGTGGCTATAAGCCTTCCTTGTACTGAATTTATCTTAATTTTGCATGTGTTTGGTTTTGTGGTTATGTGACAAAGCTAACTATCTAGAAATATGGCACTAAAGTCAGGAAAGGGTGGTGTTCTCCTGTGATCGTATTCCTTGGGTGCTGTAGTACAGACTTTTACTTCTACCATGATCACAGATCACATGAGCTACATGGTAAACATGCACACTGAGGACTTACCACACTCCCTTTAGAGAGAAGTGTTTCCTTTTTTGCTGATGTAGTCTGGCTGAAGGCTCCTGCCTATCCCTATATCGTGTACATCAGTAAAAAATTCAGATATAGGAAAATAAATTATGTATAATAAGATACAAAGCAGTTAGTACAAGTCTTTCCAGTACATAGTTTACAACTTATCTGTACAGTTTGGAAGGGTTTCTTGTTCCAGCTTGAGGTCTGTAAATGGAAATTTTACTTAAAATTCAGAGTCAAAGCAGTTTTTCCTCCTGTGCTTTCCGAATTTTTTCACGTGCTTGCTGGAGTGTTAGAGGTGGGGATTTGTGATTCTTGATGTACTGGGGAAAAAAAAGTAATATAGAAGTTTCTCTATTATGTAGATAAATACTTTCTAGTATTTAATAAATAATACATCTTCATGTCGAGATACCTGTACTTTTCTATACTAGCAACAGAAACCAATACTTCTGTTGCAGCATGAGGCAGACCCTTGCTCATTTGAGGACAGCTAAAGGCTATAGCAGAAAGCTGATTCTTTCAAACCTCTGGCCTCCAGGAAGCCTTTAGTCTTTTTTACTGTATAAACTCCTGATGTGTTATTAATATGGACATAAGCAATATAGTTATTACTCGTCTATGAAGTAATTTGTTCAACTATAATATGAACTTTATCTGATTAATGAATAATACAGAAAGAAAAACTGTTTGCTGCCAATAACAGAAGTGTTTGGAAAGGAATAGACTATCTAGGCTGCTGCCTAGTCTATCATAAATACCTCTTTAGCTTCTTCCAGGGTGTGGTAGTGAAACTTCTCATTCTCTAGTGACTCCACAAGGGACAAGTGAAGGTGGTGAATGTTCTCTACAAACTGCTGAGTCAACAGCAAGTGCTGTTTCAACATGGTGTTTAAAGCAAGAGCTGACGGGCTGTACGCTGTCAAGGCTGCAAGGAACAGGGAGTATGTACGTTAGTGATAGGTTACAGTCAGTAGGAAGGGCTAAGCAATCCAAGCAGGGTTAGATGTGGACAAAACAGTAAAACAATATAGTAAGAAACATGTTTTTCAGTACCTTCTACTGCATCCATGCTGATGACGTGACTGGCAATAGGTACTGGATCAACGTAGCTGTTTCCTACAGATGGGTCAAGTACTGCGGTGGTGTTTGCTGTGTATAAGATTAAATTGGAATTACTGTGAACCCTAGACAGAGTAAAAGCAAAGGTTTTTGTACTTGAAGGATGCTACTGTTTTCAAGCAGCCCCAAGTTTCTATTTTCTCCTCTTTGAGTGTGGCAAGAAGTGCTCTTACCACCTTTTCCTTTAAGTAAAGAGGGATAGGAAAGGAGCTACCCCTCAGAAACTGTTAAAGGTCACATCTGTCTTTTGTAAACGGGGCCACAGTGCTTTCCCAAGAAATAAATACAATGCAAAAAAAAGAACACTATGATGGGTGATCACTTGAGTAACAATACAACAGTATTTACAATAGCAAAGACACAATAAAAATGTTGAATTCTATCTGAGAGTATTACTCGAGCTGTTGCAAGCTCTGTCGCTAACACCACCTCATCCATCCTGAGCTCTTCTTGTGGTTCTTTTTAGCAAAAACCAGTTCCAAGTTTTTATTGTTGTCCAATCCCAATCATTTCTACAGATAGCAGATTAAAGTGTTGGGCTTTAGCAAGTTTTTAATTTAATGTCAGCTCGGGGAAGCTAGTACTGAAACGAAAGACTATCAATGCAGACTAGGCTAGCATATAAAATATAAAAATGTAAAAATGGCATGAATAGGGTAATATCTTGTGAACTTACTCTTTGACCAGCAGTAAGTGAATGGAGAATCCACTGTCTGAACTGCAGTTTCTTTGACAGTTACTCTGTGTACCTGGTCACGCCGCTCTCTGGTAGGTAACGGTGACGATGCTGAAGATGGGTGTTCTCCAGAATACGTGCGGCTCTCAGAATGTTCCTCTGACATTTTCGATTTCCTATCATCTGTTGTAGACAGGGACGTTTCAAAGTCTTCAGAATATTCTGAATTAACAGTTCTCTCATCATGATCAAGATAATCCTGTTTGTGCTGGGGGAAATCTGCAGAAACTCCAGTTAAATGCTCAGAGATTTCAGCTTCAGTAACAGTTTTTTCATTATCCCCTTCAGAAGCATCATTCACACCAGGTACTGCGCTTGTCATTTTAAGAGAAGTTTGGTCTTTTTCCACCAGGGATGTATCTTTTTTTTGATTTCTGTTTGATTCTTGAGTAATGTGAATGTCTGTCCCCTGTAAAACAAAACAGCTGTATGCTAGGAGAATCAACAAAATATAACCTAGAATATGCCTCCATTATTCTCCATCTGTTCTGCTACGTATCACTGAGACTTAGCTACTACTTTATTAGGAAATAAAACCTTGCTCTTCTGTGTCACCTTGCAAACTGTGCAGTGCTGGTACATTTAGTAAGGAAATGCAGACATTAAAAAAAGAATTAGATCAGGTTTCAGTAGACTCTAAAATCCTGATCTAACCCTTACAACTAGTCAGACACACCCACCTCAGACAGCCTATGAGAAGAATAGAAATGTTTATTTTAGAATATCCACCCTCCAGCAAACAAAGGCAGAATGGAAATATGTGCTAGTAGGGAATTTCTACTTACTTTCTGCTTTAATTCTGCTGCCTCACTGGTGATACCTGGTGCCAAATCATCAAGGCTCTGGATATTCGGTCTGAAATCTGCAATCAAATGAAAAATCCTTAGGATAAAGCCTTATCCTATTCAGTAGGATACACTACTGAATCCTTTCAAAGTCAGTATTTTCCCATGTGTATTAGTAAATTTATCAGTAGATTATTAGTACAATTCATGCCAAGTCTACTGAGGCAATATTTTAGAACACTTACCATTTGAGCTGCTGCTGGTTGAATCTTCTGCATCAGCGGCTTTTGAAAACAATTCATCTAATGATTTTATTTCACTTCCGTCACTTTCAAGTGATATTTGTCTTTGCTTGGTGTTGCCTGTTCTAGGCAGAGTAATCTTTACAGTATTGTCTTTCACGGAAGAAAACAGCAATTGAGATCTCATATTATGTCGTACCGACGGGCTTCTGCTGGCTGGCAGAGATGTTGGTGAATTAACTCTACCAAAAACATTTTTCTCTGAGTCTTTGCTGTGAGATGTTTTAGATACCTCTGTCGGTGAGATTTCCTTATGGGATGGAGGAGGCATTCCTGACAGAACTGGAGTTTTACTCTTTTGAAGAACATGAAAAAGAGATTTATATGTTACTTCATTTATTATGTGTAGATCACTAAAAAGGAAAATAAATTCTAATGGGTAAAAAAGAGTAATTTTAAAATGTGAATTGAAGCTAAATCATATCATGAGCAAGCCACAAATGCAAAATTAAAATTTAGTTTCTGGTGTTATCTAAATAAAAAGTGACCTACCGATTAAAACAATTTCATAAAAATATAAATAAAAATACATAATCCAGCAAAGTCTGTATTTACCTTTCCACCCGATTTAGCATCACTTTCAACAACCCTCCGATTCTCATTTCTACTGGAAAACTCCAAAGACCTCTCCAGCAATTGCCTCATTTCTTCATCACTATCCAAACTAAGCTGCTGTTTAGCCATAACATTCTTTTTAGGGCTTTGGATGCTTTCCTCTTCCTTAGAACAGGCATTCCTGAGGGTCATATTTCCACTGGCGGTAGCATAATTCTTCAGATATTTCTTGCCCCTTTCACTGTGTTCATGATTGGAAGCAGATGAGAAGGACTCTTCATCCAAAGGCTTCTGGCTCAAGTCCCTGTTTTGCAATTCCATCTGCTTTTTTCGATTCATGATTTTGCTTTCTAGCTGTGCCACTTTCCTCAGAGCTGAGCTCGATCGCGTGTGGGAAGCAGAACCCGGAGTGCTCTTTGCTACGTGCCCGTTCCCTGGCTGCACGGCGCTTCCCGACGCCTGGCACCACCGGCTTCCAGGTACGTTTTCGTTGCGCACCTTCAGGAACCTGCTGTGGCCGAACGGAGCTCTGCCAGTTTTCTCCAGCTCTGTGCCAACCACAGAGAGGTCGCTACGGAAGCGAGGAAGGACGCTGCGCCCGGCTGCGACGGTTCTCCCACGGGGAGCATCGCCGTGTCCCTGCCGAGGAGAGGATGCAAAGAGCCCTCAGAGGCGGAGGCAGGCGGCCCGCTTCAACCCCCAGCTCCCCGGACTGGGCAGACACTCCCGCTCCCCACGGCCCTGCCCTCGCCCCAGCCTGTGCCGGGCCACCTCCTCCCGCTCTCCGGTGTGGGCCCTCCCCACACGCGGCTGGGACACCGGGCCGGGGCCCGCGGCTGCCCAGGTACAGCCCGAGCGCGGCTGGCGCCGCGGCAGAGCGGGGGCCGGGACAGGAGCTGCCGCCTCACCTGCCCTCCGCCCGCGGGCGCCCTCTGCGCCCGAGCCATCGCAGCCATCCGCGACGGAGCGCCCTGAGGCGGCGGCGGCGGCGGCTCCTCCAAGCCGGGGGCAGAGCGGCCGGCGCCACGCCGCATCCCGGAGACCGCGACTCCCCAACATCCCGCCCCGTCATTGGCTCCGTGCAGAGCCGCCCCGCGCGCCGGCGAGCCTTGGGCGTATCCAGCCAATCCCAAGAAGGCATACTGCCGCCGGCCCGTGAGAGCGCCGACTACAAGCCCCAGCATGCCTTTCGTGGCCGCTTGCTCCTCCCTCGGGGGCGCTAAGCCAATCTGATTCCGTTTCATAATAAATTACGGAAGCGCAGCCAATCAGAGGCCGCTGTGGAAGGCGGGAGCCCGAAGGCGCGAGGCCGCCGTGGTGTGAGGGTGGCGGCGGCGGCCGTGGAGGCGGGAGGGCGCGGTGGGAGAGCCCCGACCGCCGTCGCGCTGAGGCTGGCCCTGCTCCTCGGGGCCGCGCTGGGCTCCGCCCGGGCCACGGTGTATTTCCAGGAGCAGTTTCTGGATGGAGGTTGGGCGAGGGCAGGGGGGTAGAGGGAGCGGTGGGGCAGCTGCCCGGAACGGCATTATTACATCATGTTTGGTGAGTTTATAGTTATTTCTTCATTACTAAAATACTGTCACTGCCGTTGTGGAATTCTTCAAAGATGGTCGTGGAAATGGTCGAAGAAAAACATAAAGGAAGGCTGTTGTTAAAAGATAAAGATGTTGTGACTGTAAGGAGTTAGCGCTTCCATGCTTGAGAGATCTCTAAAATATGTTTTAACAAAATACATATTTATGCAGACTTTCTGAGCTGATTTGAAGGCCATAACTGAAAATTATTAGAGGGCACTTAGAATAAAAGTAGTTATTCAGCAGGAATTATTTTTTTCAAGACCTTTACGTGAGACAACAAACTGTAGGCCATTATCTGCCCTTGTACAAGTCTATGTAGTTTCCAGTGACTTAGTGAAATTTGTCATTATGTATCTAATATAATTATAGAGATATTCAGCTTGTGCCATAGATAATTTTTATTTTGCCTGGATTTTTGTTTTCTGGGTTTAGTTCTGTAACAGAACAACACAAAATCTATTTCTAAGGTAGATACAGAATGAAACAAGGTTGCAAGGGTGCTGTATGTTATTAAGAAATGTATGTCATTGTGTTTCTTAATTGTAACTTTAACTCCACGTTTCACAGTGAGAGCGCTTTGTTGTGATATAAATGTAAGATCCTGGCTGTATTTTCAAGATTTTTGCTTTTAACCTATGTAGTAAGCCTTTTTATGTGCCTTTGCTGTAGCTATTTGGGATTATAAATAACTTGTACTTGATATTAACTAAAATCATTACTTTATCTGATATTTTTTTCAGTCTTGTGATGCTTCCTCTTGCCACTCAGATACAGACTGTGTTTTCCTGCAACCATTCAGTTTTGTTCAGAGAGCCAGATGGGAAGACTGGAAAATACATGTGAAAAATGTCATTAATTTTATTTTCCCTTTGGGAATTATTTTTTCTTACCACTTCAGCTGGGCCAGTTTCTAGCCACTGGAGCGATTGAGGTCAAATTCTTTCACTTTTGCTTGGCTGAGCGCTGTCCCCTGTAAAACAATTCTAGTGACGCTGTGGAATTGGACAACTATTGAAATCCACTGTAATGACCTTTTTTCCTAAACAAACTCCTGTTGATTTAGTTTTTATGACTGCAATGATCTAGGCTCCTTCTGGCTCCTGTTCAGTATTTATACGTTGCAGTCAGGGATTTGTTAACTTTGTAGTATTTGATGCTGAAAACTTGATCATTGACCAGAGGAAGCTTAGTTTGGTGAAGTCTATTTTGACAAGGTTTAGTGTAATGAAGTAAAAAGAACGAGGTTTGTCCAGGAGAAAGTTGGATGCAGGTCCCCCAGCTGAGAGGTCTGTCACTGCCTTGACTGGGATACCTGGAAGAACATTGCCCAGGGCAGCTGCAGTCTTTGTCCTAAGGTAGGTAGGTCACGCCAGCTTGGCTTGAGGCCGCTGGAGGAGAGGGACTGCGGGAAGCAGGGGCTGAGCTGCGGCAGGACGGGACAAGCGGGAGGAGCCGCAGCTCCCCGCGCTGGGGAACGGCTGCCGGTGACAGATAAGCCGCGGCCGCTTTGTTCCCGGGTCAAACGCGTCTCCTCAGCTGCCCCAACTCCCGGGCGGCGGCGGCCCAGCAGGCCCCGGCCCCCGCCCGCCGAGGCCAGGCCCAGCGCGGCCGCCTCCCGCCGCCGCTCGCCCCGCCTTCCCCCCGCCCCGGCCGCTGCCCGAATCAGCGGGAGGAAGATGGCGGCGCTCATCCCCCTCAGCCAGCAGGTAACCGGCCCGCCGGCGGCCGGACCCCGCCCGGGGTGGGGGGGAGCTGGGGGCGGCTGAGGGGGGACGCGGCCCTGTGGCCCCGGCGGCTGAGCGCCGATCGGGGAAGGGGGAGCGGGCCCTCCCCGGTGCGGGTCCCCCTCCCGCAGGCGGGTGCATCCGGGGCTGGGTCGGCGCCGGGGCACAGGCCCTGCCTCTCCCCGCGGCCGGGGGGTGGCTCGGCCCGCGGCGGGGAGAGGGTCGGTGCGCGGCGGGAAGCAGCCCCCGGGCGGGGACGGGCAGCCCCCGCCTGTCCCCCGCCGCCGGGCCGGGGCTGAGCCTCCCGGGGCAGGCGCCGGCGCTGCTGTGGGGGGCACAAAAGGCGCTGGCGCCCTCCCCTCATGGAGGCCCCGGAGCTGCCCCTCTGGGGAAGGGGCAGGGCAGCCCCGAGGCTTTCTGAACGCTTTCCCTCCCCGAGCTGCAGCTCCGGGGTTTGAGCTGCGGGGATTAATGCGGTCCGGGTGGTCTGAGGTCCAGGGCTGGGCTGCCGGAGGGATGGGGCTCGGCTCTCTGCTGGGGACTCCGGCTTGGGTCACGTCACCCTGTTTTCCTGTTTGTAACACGGGGTTAATGCCGCCTGTAGCTGTTGGGGTGTCATGACTGTGCTTAATATTTGGGAGGTGCATGAGTAGGGTAGTAGCCCAGTAAGGGACTCAGAATGTAGGAATGAGAAGGAGGTTTTTACCCCTCAGCAGGAGGATGAGGCTTCTGCAGGGGAGTGGGAGACCCTGAACCTTGGAGCTTGTCTCGCACAGGGAGGGTGGCATGCCTCTGGGGAGAGGCTGTGTTCCGAGCTCTGGTTTAATGTTTGGGATCCTTGGGTAGTTTTTTGTTGTTATGGTTGTTACAAGTTTTTTGATTAATTTCTCACCCAAATAATTGAAACCTGAACAGTGCGATGATCACTGTTTATTCTTTTCCATATTCCTGTGAAGATAGTCAGTTAACTTATTTCCTTTAAAACAAAAGCAACACCACCCCACCACCCCCCAATGCCTTGAAATTAAAACTGTTTCTACGCTGTGGCTAGGCCAGTCAGGAATTCAGAACAAATGCTATTGCTAGTTCACACTACTTAAATATATAAATTTCCTCTTAAGAATGGGCTTTTATTTCTGATACTCTGAAAATTTATCTTTCAATGGATGGGTCATATGTAATTTGCTGTGTGTCTTGCTAAGAGAGAGCACTGCTTTTTAGCTTCTGAGTAGCAGTAGGAGTCCTAATTAACATTGTTTAATTAAATGAATGTGTTCAGAAACATCTGAAAGCATCCATGCACGTGCAAACTGTTATCAAAAGTTTTCAAGTGAAGTAATGTGGTCCGAAATATATATGTAAAATAAACTCTGGACAAAGAGTTTGTTGTTGTGGAACTTCTATAGTACGTTCGTAAAAATGTATCAATACTAGAAATCCTGCTTCTGTGTTGTTGTTTAAATTCTAATTAATATTTGAGAGACTGGCATTGTTGGTATTTTCTTTTGTATAATATGTTGAGGGAAAAAGGGCCACATTCTGTGAACATATCAGTTATTTTGACATACTATTTTCCAACTAACTCGATGGAAGCATTCTAGTTTTAAAACTTCTTTTTCTGTATTGAATGTTAAGAGTAATCTAGCGGTAATCAGGGCAGTAAACAGAATTTCCCTGGAAATTAATAAACTTCTTCTTTTAATAGCCTTAATTTCATGATTACTATAGAGATATGTGCTAGTTATAATCAGTGCCAGAAATGGTATTAAAAGGAATGAGAGGTTACATGTGCTGTAATGTTGAAGCATGTTCACTCAGAAAGAATACCAACATATTAGGAGGTATAAACAATATGGGTAATTCAAGCACATGAAAGTGTTTAATAATATTTGTTCTCATAAATGAGTTTTGTTATTGTTCTATTGTGCTATGAAGTTATGTTTTTATGAAAGAATTTAGATGTCTAATGTACAGGACACAAACTATTTAACGTTTCAGCTGTCTGTTTCAGAAAAACAGTTGAAGAGCAAGCATGTAAAATCAGTTCTTGGAGTTAAATCAGACGCAGTTTCAGTTGTTGTTTATCTTTGATAACTTTATTTTCTTGCATATTTGATCACCTTATCAGTGGTCTTTCCACTGTGCCAGGCATGTTCACCCTACAGCCTCTGGAGGTTATGGAGAGTTATGTTAGAGATGTTGGGACAGCACAGATCGTTTTGTAGCTCAGTCTTCTGAGACAGCTCAGGATACTCGGCAAGTAGAGAAAGGGCAAAGGTAATCTTTCTGGAGCAGCAGCAACCTTCTTTTGGCTCTCATCTTTGTGGGACACCTTGTTTTTTTCCCCTTTCACAGTACCTATTTTCATCCATCATATGATGTGACAAGAGTGGCTGAAAGAAAATTGTGAGAGAGGAGGACACCAAGGAATTATTTATTTGTCAGATCCAGAGTTCTTGGTGGCCCTGAGATGACCTCAGGAAAGAGGGCTGCTGAGAACTGGCTTTATTAATTGTTCTGGTGGCAGCAGCTTGTGCCTTTTTCCCAGACCTACATTAAGGGATGTGGAGACGTATCCATGTGCGTGTACTGCGTACCACAAATGAAGTGTACCAGATCTGCTGTGAGAGTGCACGGTTGAGACTTGAACTTCAAATTTGTATAGGAAATCAACGTAGAGGTCAAACAACAAGGCACCAGGGTTCTGAAGTGTCTGTTTGGGAGATGGTGTGAAGTGTTGGTCGTAGATGATGTTTTGGGGAATACGGAGTAGGCATAGAAACCAGAGGGTTGTTAAACTGAGTCAAACCAAACCTCTGTGTTACATCCTTTGACCACTCATCAACTGCAAACACTTCAAAATGTTTTTCTCTGATTGCCAGCATCAACACTGTCTTGTGTAGGTTCTTCATCAGCAGATGTCATCAAATTACAGAATCCTCTTGAATCATAGTGATGTAGTCGCATGTGGTGACAGGTAGATAGGCAGCTGTGCTATTTTTATCCCTTGAGCCCATTTTGTCTGGGCTGCTTCATCAGAGAGATGCAGTCATTTAGGTAAATCGGTCAGAGAAGCTTAATCTTTGCAAAATGCTGCAAGCAGAGAATCGAGTGAAGTGCTTTCCAGCAGCACTTGGATGAATATATTGCTGTAGAAGAAACTTCACAGCATTTAAGCACATCACCCTGGATTCCTGCCACCTCTGTCAGGTAAGTCAGCTGTATGTCATGGCTGACAATATCAAATGAGGATGACAAGAATCTCTGGTGATGGGATGAGATCATTCAGTACTGCTGCTGGAGTGGTTTGCTCTGTATCTTGGTATGAATCCAGTCTCTGCGTGCTCTAGGATACTCACCAGATTAGTTAGAGGAGCTTGTAGTTGGTCTTTGGCTAGCTTCTCTGAGCTTTCCGATGAACTAGAGGTATATAGTTTGGTGATAGTTGGCTAAAACATACTAGATTTTATTCAGAGTTGGACAGACTATTTCCTTCCACCTTTTCTCTGATGATATGTTTCCTGCTGTGGACAGGAACACAGTGATTATCTACGCTGATCATTTACAAGCCAACAGAAGGATGAATCAGATTTATGAGTTACGGTCGTAGCTTTCTTCTTCTGAACTCCTGTCCAGCTTCTGGAAGAGCAAGAGCTTCTAGAGGATACTGATGTTGGAGAATGCAGCAGCTTATTTTGTTGATGGATATAAATGAAGTACATTTAAGATGCTTAGGAAACTCTTCTGAAAATGCATGATTTTTCCTGCCAAGTAGAACTATTGACCTTCAAAGAGTTGGTGTTTGCTTGTGTTTGGTTAATAGGGTTTAGTTATTTTGGATAACTCCTTAAATTAAAATTTGGCATGTTTATTGTAAGCTTACAGGAAGATTCTTTTTGTGTAAAACACTTAGATTTCAAGTATGACGTTTGGAACACAGCAAATTAACATACCGTTTTATATTTTTGATAGAAGTAATATGCAAAGTACTATACACTTTTTTCCTGTCAATCCCTGAAGGTGCGCTGTGATTGTAGTTCATTCTTTGTTTTCTTAACATCTCTCTTGTTTTTCAGTTTGCTGCTGGGAATCCATTATATGAAACTTACTACAAACAGGTAAGTTCTTAAAAAAGAATTTAAAAATGAAGTGCAATTTCCTCTTCCCCAAGATTTCCCCCCGTTTCCTTTCCCCATTGCCGTGCTAAACTTCTGTAAATTCTCTGTGCTGATGGTAGTGCATGCTTGTATAACTCCTTGTGACCTAGAGACGAGAGACATTTCATTTCTTATCTCTGCTTTCATGACAGACATGCTTCAATTGAATGTGAATTTTTATCTTTCAGGTAGATCCAACATATACGGGGAGAGTTGGGGCAAGTGAAGCTGCGCTGTTTCTTAAAAAATCTGGTCTCTCAGATATTATCCTTGGAAAAGTAAGTTGAAGGAATTAGGTAACGCAGTAACTATTTGCAGCTAACATTGAGCAGAAGGGGTTTGCAAAGAGAAATTCAGTGGAATGCAAATCAGATCCTTTGAACTTTAGGTTAACCACAGATCAGTAGTAGCTCCAAGGTGTTGTTCTGACTTTCATAGGAGTCTAAAAGGAAAAATTGTCTTTTGTGTAACGTTTTTATTGTTAACTTAAGAATTAAATAACACTGTATGTCGTAACTTGAAAGCTGCCACAAACAGTTCAAGAAGGCAGACAATATGAACTGTGGAGCTGAGTTAAGTTTTCTTTTAAAACCACAATTGCTTTTATTTTGTATCTGCACAGATATGGGATTTGGCTGACCCAGAGGGTAAAGGATACTTGGATAAACAGGTAAATGAAATGTGCCTGTTGACCTCTTACGTTACCTTCCACAGATTAGCCTTGTTTCAGTAAAACCCTGATATCCATAGTAGTTATCCTTAGCTTTTTTTTTAAAAAAAGGTTTTGTTCACAAGATGAGGTTTTTTCCTAGCACTGCTCATATCCAAGTACTCAGTGAGGCTGCTGGAGAAGTTTAGATCTAATTTTCTGTCCCTCTTTTGTTTTGTAAATAATCAGTGTGTGCGATACATAAATACATAGTCATGGAGTTTTTCATAAATACAAACTATGATTTTAAGATTTATTTTAGAAGTCTTTCTTACATGAGAAAATATAACTAGCATTTCTAAAAATGGTTTGGAATGTTAAATATCAAGTTACTCGTAGATACGGAGAAATTTTTTTAAGCGTTATTAATTTTTAAGGAAAATTGTTGAAATTTACTTAATTATAGGGGAGTCCTTCTTAAAAACTAGTTTTGAAGTTTTCTGCTCGTTGTTCCATGTTATTGTGAAGGTTTTCCTGAACCATCTTTAAAAGCAGTGGGGTGGATGTCGCTATGCAGTTAACTGGATGGCACTATGTGTCTGTTGTTCCCATACTTTACTGAGTTGCACGTGTACAGTGTTAGTAAAAATCATAAATGGGTTGAGACACTGATGTAGATTGGTTGCTTCTTTTAATAGACAACACTATTGTTTGTAGGGTTTCTATGTCGCGTTGCGCCTTGTAGCATGTGCACAGAACGGCCATGATGTTAACCTGAGCAGTCTGAACTTGACTGTGCCACCTCCTAAATTTGTGAGTAATATATACCTAAATGTGTGTATGTGTTATATGAGAACTAAGGCTTCAGTTGGAATGCTGGAATAATCTTCTGTTTTGTAAATGTCATAGTTCTGAGACTTCAGGCTGCTGTCAGACTGTTCCTTAAGACAACTGCAGTCACGGCTGCCATAGTCCTGTCTTCCTGAGTAGTATGTACCAGCCCCTTCCTGGACTGCAGAGCTGATGCAAGTTTAACTACGGTCAGCTTGTTCAGGCAGCTGCTGTGGCTAAAAAAAAAAGATTATTTTTTGGGCTAGGTCAACAGGAGTGTGTAGCAAAGGGCCTGACTGCGGCTTTGCCTGCAGTAGCTGCTGTGGAACCTCCTTTAGCTTGGCTTAGTCCTGTGTTTGGGTACCTAAATGCACCTAATGTCCTTATCGAAGCCCTGTAATAGCATAAATCAGTATGACTTATTTTTTTATTTGGGTATGTGTGCAGCTTTTTTTCTTTTTCTCAGTGTAGTTAAGCTTCGTGTCTATAACCACCTCTTAAAGCAACTAGTAAGGATTAGAGATGGAAGTGTGTGTGTGTTTTTATATACATACATATAAATAAAAATTTCTTTAATTTTAGCATGACTCTAGCAGTCCTTTGCTGATCACACCACCTTCAACAGAGACTCACTGGGCTGTTAGGGTAAGTGTAAAAGACAACACATTCCATTCATTCTTTAAAAGTAAATACTTTCCTTGTCTGTAATTTTCCCAGTGAGAGAATTTTGTATCAAATATATTTCCCACTTCAGAAGTCCTCCCTTTCTGATGACAGACTTGTGCACGATAGAGAATATTGAGCTGTAGTTTTATATTTGAAATAAGTATTAAACAAGCCTTTGACAACCCCTGGTGTGATGTTTTTAAGACACAATGAATTTTAATCTTCTGCCTGGATTTCTTCCAGAATCCTAATAGTAGGCACTTTCATGTTTGTATAAAGGAACCCCACTGAGAACAGCAAAGCATTTCACCAAATCCATCCTGAAGTATTAATTTAAAGCTTGAGTTCATATGTTCCAATTCGTATTCAGTGATACACACAATATCTATCATTGGGGAAAAAAGTAACTTTTGATACATACATGGGAATGTTTGTATTTAGTTAATTTTCAAATACAAACACTTTCCAAAAGGTTGAAATTTAATAAAATAACTTCTAATGCTGACTTTTTTTGTACTTGCATGTTGTACTTTAAAGTGGGAAGCAAATTATTTGGGAAGAATAGTTTTTAGTTCTACAGAGTTTGTCCGAGTTGGTTTAAAATCTAGTCAGCAGTGTTTTAATCAGAATGCATTGTCCTTTTAGAACACTACAGAAACACATCTTGTATGCTGCATGTTGAAATCTCTTAGCTATCATAACCTTAGCTTTGAAATGAAGCTCCTAAATCTAGCTCCGTGGGGTTTACGTTTAAGTACAGTGTGGTGGCACTTGCAAGAAAGCTTGGAAATTTAGAATGAGTACATTACTGACCAGTCTTAATTTCTTGCAAGATCTCATTTTCGACACTCACACAGGCACACTTTTTTACTTATTCAGGCTATTTCTTACCAACTAGGTGGAAGAAAAAGCAAAGTTTGATGGTATTTTTGAAAGCCTTTTGCCAGTAAATGGTTTACTTTCAGGAGACAAAGTAAAACCAGTACTGATGAATTCAAAGCTACCTCTTGATATCCTAGGAAGGGTAAGTACGCTGTTTAGATTTAGCTATTCTCTATTTAGCTTCTCGTAGTCACAACATTAAATATTTAAATGTAACTTATCAACACAGTCAGGTTTTGGCTGAGATTTTACATCAAGTGCATGCTATAAAGCAAGAACATTAAGTGGGCTCTGAAGTCTTCCACTTAGAAATAAGAATAATAGTAGTAATTTGGGCCCTAGAGTAGATTGGCTTCATTATCTCTGTATTAATTTTAAGAGCTGGAAATTTTGATTTTGGTTGTTTAAAAACAAGAAAAAGCTTTCCTAAACCATAATAGCTTTATACATTATATTCCATTGTTTTGTCATTTTTTCCAAATAGAAGTTATTAGATGTACCATTAAATCTATCCACTGTTTGTACAAGAGAACACTTGAAAACATCCTGGTTTACTGTAGCTGTCAAATTGTCAAGTATTTTTTCATGTATATTCAGAAATACTTCTGAGGTCTGAATTTAGTGCATCCATTGCATATTTGCAAGGGAGGCCAACCTTAAAGTATTTTTCTGCTTCCATTTAAAATATCTATTCTTTAATGTTTTGCATATTGATATGACTGAATATATTCTGTGTAAGAGCTGTATCGGCGTTATATACTTTCATCTCTTCAGGAAGAACTGCCTCTTTCTCTGTATTATCTACAAAATCTAAGTATGACTTGTTTTAGTTCTGTACTTGAATATTGTGAAGTGCTCAGTCTTGAAAGGCTTTATATTTTTTTTCTTGTTATTGTCATGATAGAAGTGCAGGAAGCTTTTTCCTGTTCCAGAAAAGTTTACAGACAAGATAGGGGACTGAGGAAATGGGCAAAGGAGATAAATCAACTAGTTTAAATTTGTACAAGGGTCCAGTGATAAAGCTGGGAGTAGAGTTGAGTTGACTGAACCTCAGTCTTAGCATTCTGTCCATTCTACTGTACTGTCTCCAATTTATATTGATGATTAAACAGTGTTAGCTGATGACTGAGTATTAGAGTACACAAGATTTTGTATCCTTCTAAACCTCCTGCAAGTTTTATTGACTGTACTTGACCTAGTAATGTACTAAAGTTGATAGATGCTTAAATTCTCTCCTATAGAAAATTCAGGGGGGTGGACTTATTTTTTTGGCTAAAAATGAAAACTAGAAATTTAGGAATGGAATGCAAATTAGAAATGTATTGAATTTTCTGAAATATTTTAACTTTCTTGTAAGACAAATTTGTCCAATCTGCTAGCCCACACCCTCTGGACACTTCTGAATGCCACCTCCTGGATGTTTTTAGTCAGCTTGATGACTCCTTAATTGCAGCACAGAAAGATCAAAAACTTGCCTGTGTTGCATCCAGAATTTGTTAGAGCCAGTGTTGATTCACATTGCCAGAAAACTCTAATCCAGTCTGTTTCATCAGAGAATGTTTAGCTGGGTCTAGTACAACTAATATGATCTTCACAAAAATCTATTAGGACTCTTTAGAGAGCATGCTTAATATGATGATGATGAACATCAAAGGCACGAAGTGTAACTTGGTCTCTAAATCATTGTCTTTATCATAATTGCTGTAGGTCTGGGATCTCAGCGATATTGATAAAGATGGTCACCTGGACAAGGACGAATTTGCTGTGGTAGGTTGCTTTAAATTCTCAATTCACAGTGTGTCTGCTAGAGCAAATCGCTCAGTTTTTTCTCAAGAGCTTTGCAGCTTTCTCTGCTACAGTCGACTGTTCTAATCTAAATTGTTCACATGGAGCTATTAAATGATCTTTCTCAAATCCATCTGCTGACTCTTGCCTGTGTCATCAAGATTAAACTTTTTGGAATTACATTCAAAATTATCTGCTCTGTTTTACATCTCTGATCTTACTTCTTTGTTTTATTAATATATAAATGACTGACACTGGAAAATCTTGTTGCTTTTTCTTCTAATTGTTAATTTTATCTGACCTCTTTGCCTTTGCAGGCAATGCATTTGGTTTATAGAGCTCTTGAGAAAGAGCCAGTTCCTTCACTATTACCCCCTTCTCTCATACCACCTTCTAAAAGAAAGAAGACTCCTGTCTTTCCTGGTGCAGTTCCTGTTCTCCCTGCAAGTCCTCCACCAAAAGATAGCCTCCGTTCTACCCCATCTCATGGTAGTGTCAACAGTCTGAACAGCACAGGGAGTTTGTCTCCCAAGCACAGCATCAAACAAACACAGGTACAAGCAAGTCTTATGGGGAATTTTCACTTTTCATAGAAAGTGAAACCATAAAAAGGTTTTATTCATGTGTCTGTTTTAATACTGTCCTGGTTTTGGCTGGGATAGAGCTAGTTTTCTCTTTGGTAGCTAGAACAGCGTTGTGTTTTGGATGGGATTTGGTATGAGAAGAATGTTGATAATATACTGATGTTTTTAGTTGTTGCTAAGAAATCAAGAACTTTTCGACTTCCCATGCTTTGCTAGTGTGCAGGTGCACAAAAAGCTGGGAGGGAGCATAGCCAGAGCAATGGACCCAGATTAGCTAATGGAATATTCCATATCATGCAACATCATGCTCAGTGTATAGATGAGTGTTTGCCGGGAAGTTGCTCACTCTCTCTTCTGGGTTTGTGGTTTCGGGATTTCTCTCCTCTGGGATCACTAGCCAGGGGTGGGCTGGGTATTGGTCGGCGAGTGGTGAGCAGTTGCACTGTGCATCACTTGTTTGTATATTCTATTTTTATTTTATTTTAATTATTTAATTGTTTTCATCTCAACCCACAAGTCTCTCTACCTTTCTAATTCTCTCCCCCATTCTTCGGGCGTCAGGGAGAGAGTCAGTGAGTTGCTGCCTGCCAGGTCAAACCACAACAAATACCAAAGAAATCATTGATTTACATTCTAAATCTCCTGTGTTATTAGCATGAGGACTTAGTATGCCCAGTTGGGTCCATATTTGCAAAGAAGGAATGCTTTTCAACTGATGAATAGCTGTTTATCAGTATTTATAATTCAGATAAAAAATATTAAGCTAAAACATTTATGGGAAAAGGGGAAATACCTATTTACCAATCAGATTTGATTTTGCAAGACATTCAGCACATCTGACTCTGAATAACGTCGTATATACTCAGTGTGTTGATAAAGACTGTTTATCTTCTTTATTTTACAGCCATCTGTGAATTGGGTAGTACCAATGTCCGAAAAAGTGCGATACGATGAAATTTTCTTAAAAACAGACACAGACATGGATGGTTTTGTGAGTGGCCAGGAAGTAAAGGACATTTTTATGCATTCAGGTCTGTCTCAGAATCTTCTAGCACATATATGGTAAGAATTACCTAGTAGCTGTATTTTTATAACTTGCTAATCTGGGAGGTGAGATTATCCAGCCAGAACTGTGATCCTAACACTAAAAAAAACCCAAACAAAAAAATGCAACCTGTCCTGTTGCCATACTACAATATGTGGGCTAGATGGAAAACAAGGGAGATATAAATACTCACTTTGCTTTTCTGGGAGGGGGGTAGTCTGTGAATTGTGATTCTTTTTTGAAGTTCTAGTGCTCTAAATATTTACTCAGAGTACTGCTGTTCTATTCAGTTAAATGTGTCTAATAAAATTCTGCTCTGTTTATGGAACTCTTTCACTAGAGTAAGCAACCTCTGATGAGGCTGAATCAAAAGAAAATTATGTGTATATGTGTGGTAGAGGAGAAATAAGCTTTCCTTGTTTATAAGTATGATCTGTTTTTTTACCAGGGCTTTGGCAGACACAAGACAAATAGGAAAGCTAAGCAAAGATCAGTTTGCACTAGCCATGTATCTCATTCAACAGAAGGTCAGTAAAGGGATTGATCCTCCACAAGTGTTGTCCCCAGATATGATCCCTCCCACAGAGAGGAATACTCCTGTACAGGTAAGTCATTGATTATTTGTAGATAACACTGAGCTTGTGTGCTTTGAAAGTTATGGGCTTTGAGTATTAATTTTGTAAAATTTTTAATATTATGGTAAAGAATTGCCAAATTTTTTTTCTTCTCTCCTCTTACAAAATTCTTCAACATTTGGAAATATACATAAATTTTTAACAACACAAGACAGTAAATAAAGAAGAATGCAGAATATTCCATAAATAAAGGAATAATAATGCTGAGAAAAGCCTAGCATGAAAAAGACTCCTTTGTCATAGAGAAGGGTTGTTTTTTAACATCAGGGACCTGTTAAAAGCAACTGTTAAAAGCTGGTGTAGTAGCTTGTCCCTGACTGTGATCAGCACCAAATTCCTCCCATGAAAATGTAATGGCTAAACGAAGAGTGATGACTTCCTAGTTTCTGGGAGTTGGTGGTTGATTCATGCCTTGTAGCACGACAGTCTGTGGTCCTACGTCCATCGCTGTTAATACCATTTTACTGGAGTATCCAATCTTTTGCTGAACCCTGCATTGTTCCTTTCCTCAGTACTGTGTTAGCGTATTTCTGAAGCTTAAACGTGTAAGTACTTCTGTCATGTCAAGACATTAATCTTTTCTATAAATTATATAGTATTTTCCTTTAATTTTTTGATTTTTCTCTAACCAGAAAGCTTTTGAGCCTCTAAATATATTTTAATTCTTGCTGTTGCTCTGGTCCTTTTAAGGTTTTTCCTATATCCTTTTTCTGTAGACTCTGTCAGGTTACTTGACCCCTGTAGGAACTGAGATCTCAGCACTAACAGAAATGCGTCGTGTGAGTAATTGTAATGTCCAGAAGAATGCAAATTTGTTTATGTATGCTACTTGTAACTTTAAAAAAGTTTTTGTTTCTATGCCTTCTCCTGTCTCTTTGCTCTTGTGTTCTGTGACACTTGCTCTTAGCATGATGATAATGTCACAGTAGTGTGAAGTTACCAGTATTGGCTGTTGACTGGGGGTACTGCTTTCTTCAGCAATGAGATGCATTGGTCTGTCAAGAAGTTCTTTGACAGGCAACTCAGGGTTGGTATGTTAAAGTTACAGCTTTAGAGAACTACATGAGTAAGCAATAATTATATCTTGGTGTGAGAGCTTTAAGCTTCCTATTATTTTCAGTTTATTGTATCTTTTTTTCCATCTACTGTGGTTTTACCTGAATATAACCTGACATAAACTGTGTGTTACTGTGAACATAGCAGATTAGTTTTCAGTTCATGTGGAACAATGAACTGTGTTATCCTAAGCAATGCAGCAGCTCAATTTAATTTATTTCATAATCAAACTGGGTAACACCTTATTATGATCCTGTACAGCATACAGTACAGGTCTCAGCAAATCTCTATCTAGTCTGAAAATATAAAAGTGATACTAGAAGCTTTTGATTTGCTAGCTTGAAGAATTAGTCTGGGTTGTCTGAATGGCATGTTAACAAAAGAAAAGCTCATCTAAAAATAAGGACTAAATTATTTGAACTGGATATTCACCTGTTGTTTCCACAAAAAAAGTCACATTTTACTATGCTATCTGTTTGTGGTTTGTTGGTTGGCTTGTTGAGGGTTTTTTATATTGAATAAAGCCAGACTTTCTGTGGTTATCACAGCAATCTCAAAGTGAGCGAAGTAACCAAACTGTACTTTCTTCTTTTTAAAATCCCGTTTAAAAATGGGAGGTCTCCTGATTGGTTATACTAGAAGCAAGTTCCGTGTTGCAGTTTTTGCTCAGTTGCAATGATTTGTTTCAAAGAACTGGCAATCCTTTTTATAATAATGCCAAATTTTGTACCAAATGCTGAGATCCTTTCTTAAGAACTTCTAATGACAATTTTCTTGCCTAAAAGGCAAGGGATACCCTTCTGCATTCTCCCTGATCTACACGTGAGTGGCTGTAGAAGTGACCTGCACTGCAGGAAATTAGGTATAACTGCGGACATGGGCATTAATTTGTGCCAGAGCTCAAGAAGACTGAAATTACAATCTGATTTCATTAAGTTGCATGGAAGCTTTGCTATTGACTGTAGCAGAGCTGAGTATTTAGCTTTTGAATTTTAATTCTGCCATTGCCTGCAGTTTATTCATTGACATTGTGCATGTCCTTTAACTGCTGCTATCTCATCTGTTAAATGGGCAGAGAGAAAATTCTCCTGTCTCACAGGTAGGATTGTGTGGCATGCGCAGTGGCTGTTGCACAGTATTTTGATGTCTCCAATAGAATTTTGCAAATGCCTATAATGAGGATTGTGTCCCACCTTTGTCCTCAGCCTTTCTAAAGGAAGATCTTCTGTTACGACTTGGCATTTTAATAGACTATTTCATTCTTAACAGGATAGTTCAAGTTCTGTTGGATCGGGAGAATTTACAGGGGTGAAGGAACTGGATGATATTAGTCAAGAAATTGCACAGCTGCAGAGGTAATAGTTGTGGACTGTTAACAGAAAATCCCGGAGTAAGAGAACCAATTAAGTGTACAGTACTGATGTATCCGTTACTTTTGTTTTCTTTTAGTCGATTTATCATTGCTTGTCACTGAAGTTGGTGGCAAATCTCCCACTGATACCCTACAGTTAACCAGTTAATGTAAAGCCAGCCTGGATTCTACCAGGTGACTTCAGAAGATTGATTATGGAACAGATATCAATTATTCTTGAAAAATACTATGTGTACACCTTTACTCCTTTAAAGAATATATAAGAATATGGGCTGGTGTTTTTGTCTGTGTGGTGTTTCCAGAATAATATTTAGTTGATATTTGTGTGCGTGCATGTGTGCATTGTATTATTTAACTAATCATTGACACATGTGCTTATTTATCTTACAGAGAAAAATATTCACTAGAGCAGGACATTAGGGAAAAGGAAGAATCAATCAGACAGAAAACCAATGAAGTTCAGGTAGAAACTCTGTTTATCATTATTAGTTTTTATTTTAATCTAAAATAATATATGGGGAATTAAGCATTCTTCTTTCTATCTTTCCTTATGTTGCTTCTGTGCAAGTCTTTCCTTCTTTCATGGGATTTTCCTCTAACTTATAGAAAGATATTTGTTTTCCCATTCTCCATCAGAAATGTTTTGTTCTGATGCTGGTTCGTATAAATAGATGATACATGAACAGTTTGAAATGTCTTTTTTTTTTTTTGTTAGTGCTTGACTAACACTGTAATTTAGGAAATCATTGTTCAGAGAGGTTTTGATAATTAGGATAGCTTGATTACATGTGCTCTGTGTTACAATCCCTTTCCATCTTATGGGCACTGATTTGTTTCCTGATGTCTCATGCAAGTTCCTGCAGAGACAAACCATACCATGCAGGGAATAGCCTACATTACATAGAAAATCTTCTGGAGTTTGCTAGCCTGTTTGTCTGTGATTGATCATTCCTGTAAGACAACAGCTAAATGTAAGTTACAAACTGTGGAATTTTCTTTAGGAACTGCAAAATGATTTAGACAGGGAGACAAGTAACTTGCAAGAGCTAGAGGCTCAGAAACAAGATGCCCAAGACCGCCTGGATGAAATGGACCAGCAGAAAGCCAAACTGAAAGATATGCTGAATGATGTAAGGCAGAAATGCCAGGAAGAAACACAGGTGGTGAGTGTACGTTAATTCTGGACACGTTCAAGAGTATTGTGGCCTTTCTTGAAGGAAATTCTATTTATTTAATGAACAGGCTTGCTTGCTTTATTCATTTTTACCATAAATAGCAATTTCCGCACAAATACAGAGGTCCAAGAAAGGATTTTGCTAACCTAAATACCTTTCATAATGGTCATAAATGGGGGATTGAACCAGGTGATCTCCAGTGGTCCCTTTCTACATAAGTTGTTATTATTCTGTGAATATATGAAACATTTATTCAACCTAATAGGGTAGTTGAGAAGCATTATTCCTGACCCATGAGACAGTCCATGGGCAGTGGTGTGTATTTTGATCACTGTGAACCTCGTGTCAGTATTCTGAGTTAAAGGTGGGTTTTCAGGGGTATGCAATTGCCAATATGGCTAGCATGTTATCTTCGTGTGGAAACTTAATAAGGTCATGTAAGAAAGTGTATAAGAAGAGTCATATGCAACTGTGTAATTTTAACTCTTACCAGAGTTAAAAATCAACACTATAATACTTGATAAATGTTTGAATGGAGAAGGAGCCAAGTTCTGAAAACTACAAGGTAACCACGTAAGAAACACCTTTTAATTATGTTTATAAGCAGTGTTGTATTTCTGTCATTTAAAATATTAATCTTTACTGGTTTTATTGAATGTCCTATGTGCTTTTATCAAGGATTTTGTGTAACATACTAAGAAGCGTGCAGTTCTTCATCTTAAGTTCTTGTTATCTTCCTTAGCAGTTGATAGGTTGCTTTACAGCTTTCTATTATTTATTATAGATTCATAGTTTATTAAGTTACATTTATTTCAAATTTCACTCTGATTTTTCTAATGTTTTGTTTCAGATTTCGTCACTAAAAATGCAGATTCAATCTCAGGAATCAGATTTAAAATCACAGGAAGATGACCTTAATAGAGCAAAAGCAGAGCTGAATCGCCTCCAGCAAGAAGAGACTCAGCTAGAGCAGAGTATCCAGGCTGGAAAAGTGCAGCTTGAAACAATAATCAAGTCTTTAAAATCAACACAGGAAGAAATAAACCAGGTATTCACTGCAGTTTATACAACTCTTTTTGCTTCTTGAAAGGCTAAGAGTTGAACATCAACTAGAAAGGTTGTTTTTCAGAAGAGAAAAAAAAATACTGGTTCTGAAATAAGCCTTTTGGTGCTTAGTAGGTTAATTCCCAGTTTGAGTCAGGAAAAGTTCAACTCTGGTGGGGGGAAAATGCAACTGTCTTGAAACCATGTTTAACAAGAATGTGACAATGACTGTGTTATTGAATGCATAACATACTAAAGCATTTTTCACTGCTTAGGCAAGAAGTAAGCTTTCTCAGCTTCAAGAGAGCCATCAAGAAGTCAATAAGAGTATAGAAGAATATAACGAAGCTCTCAATGGGATTCACGGTGGTAGTCTGACGAATTTAGCAGACATAAGTGAAGGTCTTGGGCAGACGGAAAGAAACAGTTATGGAGCTATGGTAAAAAAAACTTGCTGTTATTTAGTGTATTTTACAATAATTATGTTTGTGACTTGCACCTAATCTGAAATTGTTAAGATGTTTGTTAACTGGCTTTTGGTATGTTGGCAAATACCATGATCCCTGCAAGGTAGCAACCACCAGTGCCAGGTAGGGTACAGGTTGTAATGCTGTGGTGGAAATTCAAGTGTTTTGGTTTTTTTTCTGTAAAATAACTGGGAGAGAAGAATTTTTTGATAGCATGGTGGTTGGGGTTTTTGTTTGGTTTTGTTATTTTAAGTATTTGAGAACTGAATATATTAATATGAGAACCAGTTTAACCTTTTATTGTTATCTGTATATACTTTTCATTTTCTGTGTAGTCTCAGGCTACATATTTATTTCTATGGTATAATTACTTCTGCTTAGAAGCCACTTATTGAGAAAGTTCTTTAGGAAGTCATTTTTAAGCTCATTAAACAGGAGCCAAGATACCATAGAACTGCTAAACGGGTAACAGCATTTTAATCATGGTAAGTTGCGGTAACGTTTCTCCTCTTAATTTTTAGGATGATCCATTTAAGAATAAAGCCTTGATGTTTACCAATAATACACAAGAATTGCATACAGACCCATTCCAGTCAGAAGATCCTTTCAAATCTGATCCATTTAAGGGAGCAGACCCTTTCAAAGGCAGTAAGTGACCAATGGGCTTAGCTGAGACCTTGAAGGCCAATTGTTGAGTAAATGATATTTTCACAAACTTTTATCATCTTGTTAAATAGTGGATAAAACAAATGATTTTTCTGTTCTGCATAGGTGACCCATTCCAGCATGATCCTTTTGCAGAACAACCACCTGCTCCAGCAGGTAATAGCCCTTTTGATGACAGGACAGATGTGATGTAAATGATTTGTAGCCAAACACAAAGACTTCCAAGGTTTCCCTGGCTTCAGATTTTTTTATTTGCATGTGGGAACTTAGAAACTGACAGGGTGTGCATTCAGGATCAGTATGTTAATAACATGTGTGTAACTCTCTATTAATTTCATGACCTTAATATAAACATGTACTTGTTCAAACTTAGTAAATACCCTGTTTAGAGAGGTATCTGGAATTTTATCAGATTTACCAAATCACTGTGTTTTTATGAGAAAAATTACGTGAGTGAGTATGAGGTCAAATACAGAATGGTTTATTATGGACACACTACATGCCACATGCTATTTACCTTGTAATTCTCCTTCTAGATCCTTTTGGAGGTGATCCATTTAAGGAAAGTGACCCATTTCGTACTTCAGCCCCTGAGGATTTCTTCAAGAAACAGGTGAAGAGTGACCCATTTACCTCAGATCCATTCACAAAACCACCTGCTTTACCCTCAAAGGTCAGTAATTTTTAAATCTACACATAATACATTTCTTTACTATTGTCAAGCTTATTGTCTGAAAGCTAAAGGGAACAAAGTACCACTAAATACTTTACTCCTAACTGATGAAATATGATTTAATTGTGTTCTTAAACTTAACTAATATTG
Organism: Nyctibius grandis; assembly: GCF_013368605.1. Taxonomy (NCBI): domain Eukaryota; kingdom Metazoa; phylum Chordata; class Aves; order Nyctibiiformes; family Nyctibiidae; genus Nyctibius; species Nyctibius grandis. The sequence continues at coordinate 3,579,028 of NC_090688.1, read as the reverse complement.
GTTGTATTTCAGTGTGATACACTTTTCACTTGATGTGTTTCACTTGTAGGTACTTGGTGTTTTGTTCAATGCTATCAATAGCCAAATGAAGTAATAATGCAAATTTCATATAATCAGATGATTTTACCCTACTATTTGCCAACTGAACAGAGTGGTCGGAAATTGGAAATAATTTGTCTTAAAGCTAGAGATTTTGATACACATAAAAAGACAATTGCACAGTACAGCAGAACAATAATTATGTCTATCTGTTCTTATTTAGCCTGACCCTTTTGAAAGCGGTGATCCCTTTACGTCTTCCAGTATCTCTTCAAAAGGTCCAGGTAAGAAGCAAAAAGTTGCGCATGAAGATGAATAAGGAAGTATCTCTTTATGAAAGAAGAACCAAATGTAAAAGTTGAGAATAAAGAAAGTGTATTGTGAACTGTTGGCAAATACCATCGTGGTCCTATTACGGATTATGAGGATTAAGTCTTCACGTACACTACATACTTCACTTTTTTTCTTTTCTTATTTTTTTTTTACCTCCAAACAACTGGTAGAAAACTGGTTGTTTTATGGAATTCTCTTTTAACATCTCATGCAAGGTCAAAATGCAAGTGTTTTTTAATCACCTGCCTAGTTTTGTACTTCATTGGCACCGAGCAGTCTTCATAATTCTTAAGTATTATTTTAAATAACGTGGGTTTTTTTCCCCTCCTGTATCTGTTTCAGATCCATTTGGAACACTGGATCCATTTGGAAGTGGTGCTTTCAGTAGTGGCGAGGGATTTGCAGACTTCAGTCAGATGTCAAAGGTAAAGGTTACAACGAAAGCAACTGTCCTTTTAAAAGTTTATGTACAGATACTTTTTTTTTTTTAAGGGTGTGAGGTGATTGTAACTCTTCAGCTGACAACCCACTTCCGTTATTTTTTTTCCGATTGACCTTACCAGTTTCTTAGCAAAGCATTTTCCATCCATCTCAGATATGGCAAAGTTCTTACCAAGACCGGTAGGTTCAGCAGGGATAAATCAACTTTTCACAAACATTTTCAAATACCCTAGGAGCAAGAAATAACTCCTAGTTTTTACTTGTAAGGAAAGGTAAGTGTTCCAGGTACTAATACATTTCAGGACTTAGGGGAAGGCTGGACATGGAAGTCTGCTGCTTGGATACTTCATCTCTCATAATATCCTGACTTGTTCTTAAACTTCTCCATGAGTACAGGGAACCAGAGGAAGGTGGAAAACATGGTGTGCTGACATTTCATAGCTCTTAACAGAATTGCTCTTTCCTTGGTTTCTTGGTATAAACTGAATAAATAGGGTATTTCAAATAGAACTAGGTCCTTCCCTCCTCATCTGGATCAGTCACAGCCTGCTGTTAGCTTTCTGAAATGGAGTTTGGAATTTACAGTTGACATCAGCTGCTCAACTTCTTACAGTTAGTTCCACAATAACGCTTGAACATTGTAGAGTAAACATTAACCAGAAAATAGATTATCCTATCACTTTGACGAATTAAACTTGTATTTTTTTCTGGCTTTCCTGAGCGGGTTTTGTGGAGGTTTCAGCTCTCCATTAGGTGGCAGCAGTCTTCAAAATTATTGTTGTGTTTGTCTTGAGTTACAACTTTTCGGAAGGTCCGACTGCGAGCTTTAGCTTTGCCTACAAAATTCCTCTTCATTTCAGGATGATAAATTTCGTCTGAATGGCATAATTTTTTGTGCCTTTTTTTTTTTAATCAATAGGAGAGTCCTTCACAAGAGCCAGTTGAATATAGGAAGCATTAAAAAATACAGTTTTGGAATTTTCCCTGAGCTTTTACAAAAAAGACAAATAGCTGTGTGTAACTTAAGAAAAGCTTGGAAAAAAGCTATCCATTCTGCAGTCTGTGTTTTTCCAGTTTCTGTCATGGTTCTGTTTATCAGAGCGAAGGCCAGACTGTAGTATGACTGTTCATTGCCAAATAGTAAAAAGTAGAGTTTTACTTCCTTTTATTTTTCTCATCAGCTTTTTCCTAGGACTAAAAGTTCTAGAAGTACTTAAGTGATTAAGAGCATAAGTACTTTTGAATGTTGATGAAATCCTAGCACCTCTGTCAGTGGGCGTTATCTTCTTACACCACTGACATGATTCTGTCAATCTGTCCTCATTTTTTGAAGTTAATGCTTTTGCTCGAGTTAACTTGTAGCCTTCATGAAACAACAGATATTCTACAATGTGCTTACATTCTTTTTCTTTTCTTTTTTCTCATGTAGTCAGTAGCTTCAGACCCCTTCGCCTCCTCTTTCGGAGGGGTGGGATTCTCAGATGACCCTTTCAAAAGCAAATCAGACACACCAGCATTACCACCGAAGAAAAATGTCCCTCCACGACCCAAGCCACCCAGTGGTAAGGAGGTTTTCTTTTTTTTTAATGACCTATTCCCCCAGTTTTCTGTACATTAATGGACATAAGGACAAGTTGACCATGTTCTATCTCATTATCTTATATTTCAACCATGGAGGAAGGTATGAGATTATCAGTAAATTGGCAGAAATTGTCAGTAAACCAGACTGGAACTCTTCACTGGAAAACAGGTGATTAGGGAGTGGTATGACAGATCTGTGAAATCACTTGTAGCAGGGCAAAAATGGGGAAAAAAAATCCTGTCTTTTCTAAGTAGGCAACAAATGAGATTAGCAAATGGCACCTTCAAAATAAACAGAGATTTGTTTTTATACAGTACTCTAAATTTAGGATTTTTTTTTTCTTTTTGCCAGACAATATGGTGAATGCAAAAAAGTTTTTAAATAGCTTTAAAAAGAACTAGATAATTCTTAGAAGAAAAATCTGCCATGGGCTATCAAAAGCCAAAGTACTCTTTCTGGCTCCTGTGTTGCTGAATGTCTGCAAGGTAGTCTGAAGTATGACTGTGTCTTTATCTTGTTTTGATGTTCTTCCTGAGGTATCTGCCACTAAATACTAACAAGAACAGGGCATGGGGCTAGATAGACCTGTCCTAGGTATGATCATTCTTGCATTCACACATTGCTGTGTTAATTAAATATAAAACACTTTCTGAATAATGGCTTGTTCCTGCTTCAAGTCCATTATGTATGGAAATTCCTAGAGATGTATGAATCTCCTGAATTGAAAATGAGATCTCTTTTAATGGAGATTCAACTTCTACTTGTTTGCCCTCCCTAGAGTTGATTGTCAAAATATTCAGATACCAGTGAAACTGTTTTAAGAACTGATGCCACTTAGAGCTGTTGGTTTCAAGTCTTCTTTTAACAACAGTGGTGTAGTTCAGTTAATACTAGCAGTAAACATCTAGTTTCAAAAAAAAAAAGCTGGATTCTGCTTATGAATAGGCACATAATTTTCCACCGAACATGTGGGTCAACATCTAGTGTTCTCATGTACCCACTGACAGTGTTAGGAAGGATGATACAAAGAAAACAGATCCATTATTGATGTCTCCCTCTCTAAATATCTGGATTGTCTACCTTTCTGCTGTTGCATTTTGGAGCAAAGCATGCACACTGCCCCCATCCTGTTTATAAAAGGTCTTGTTGATCTGGCTGGTTTTGTAAACGAGTTGTGCTAGAACTAGTTCCTTGGATAATGTGAAAACTGCTTTCTGTTACTAGGGTATTCTGAAGATCTTATTAACTATGATAGATTGATCCAAGGTTTAGAATATATTATTTACTCCAGTAAGATTATAAGCAGGCCATTGCAGCAGCATTTGTTTGTTCCTATTACTATGATTTTATTGCTCAATAGATGATGATGCACACTAAAAATCCTGAAATCAAATTATGAGGTTCTCTGTAGGTGAGTATTGATGAAAATTTGTCAGCACATGCTCTAGGATTGTGGAAAAGTTCTTGGAGCAGTCTGTTCCATGCTTGCTTTGTGTAAAAATTTTCTACTAGTGAGGTACTAGAGAGCCTTTAGTAATTAAAAAACCCCATAATATGTAATGTTGACAAATATCAATTAATAGGACACAAATGAATAGAAGCAGAAATATAAAAGCTGAAGGTAATCTTATTTGCCATTGTGAATGAGGTTATTTTTCTGTCTTTATTTGGTTTTCAAGGAAAGTATGTAAGTGGACATCTTTTTAGGAAAGAAGTCTACATGAAATGATTTGGTGTTTAAAGGGCCTATATAAAGTTGAATGAGTCAAACAAATACTAAATATACCTGTATTATCTCTTTCATGTGGTTTCTTTCTATTTCTTGTTCGAAACATGATTATTCCTAACAAATATGGTGTAATAGTAGTAGCAAAGATGAGAAATACATGCTGTAGGATTGATTCACTTACATGTTTTTTGGGGGATTGATGTCTCTTCATTCCCTCTTTTGTACATATTGAGGAATTTTGGAGGACATTTAGCTTTAATAACTTGTTTTTAATTTAGGTGTGTGCACTCAGCCTTTAATCAATCTTTTAAAAAAATTGTTTAACCGTGTACCTTCCCCTCTTCTTGGGAGACACAATATTTGTAAGGTTCCGCTGCTCTACCAAAAGCAAATGTTGTTATGATAAAATAGATTAAGGAGGAAACAAAGCAGGGGTTTTTTTTTAAAGCAAATGAGCCTCATGTGCTTATGCAGTTATACTCCTCCCTTCCTTCCACAACTAAGGCAATCTTCAGTGGTTACTTAAAGCATGAGAAATTATATAGTAATATACTGCGATTCTAGCAAGAGATACAGGCATACAAGTATGTGCTAGAAATGGGAACGCTGCTCAGAAAACAACAGACAAGAAACTTCCGTTGTTTCTTACCTTTCTCATTGGTCTGTTTAATTAAAAAACAAGCAGGTGATAAAGATCTTGCTGAAGGATGAATAAATGCTAGTTATTACCAGACAATTTGTAGTTTGCCTTTCTGTTCCCAGTTTGTACTCTTCGTAGTAAAACTGTTCTTTCTGTTGGAGGGGATTTTTAATATTGAAAAGTACTTGTAGGGGTTGCTTGCATTTTGTTAGGCAGGTGCAGTGAAGATCTAATATAAAGCTTTACTTGTCCTCAACACTACAGTCAAGTAGAAAATACTAATAAATATTTTTACAGAGCACTGAAAGCTGTCTGATTTCCCAAGTAGTTGTTGATAGGGAAAACTAGCAAAATCTGCCAGGGACTGTTCCCAATTCAGTGCTTTTCTATATGCAAAGTTTTTAAGAGTTACGTGACATGCAAGCATTGTCTGTTAACCCATCGATGTGTTGCAGGGTGTCCTGGATGATCAGGGTGTGGCCAAAGTGTGCCACAGTTCCCTTCTTGCCCACGTGTCTAGGCTTTGTCCAGATGAATGAGGAGTTGTGCATCAGGTCTTGTTTCTTCACGAAGACAAAAGCAGAGCAAACCTTTGGAACTGAGCACAGGGCCAGGGAAACACTTTGCACATAGTTTCTGTGTACCTTTAGTGAAGGTCAGATCCAAAGGCCTTCAGATGTACCTGGAAAACCCTGTGAAAGGAATGTGTGGTTCGTATTAGCTGCTCTCATATAAAGGCTCTGGAGACAGTCTTCATACTGTCTTATACTTAAGGGAACTTTTCTGCTACTGCCAGCTTTGTCAGTAGCAGGGTTGCAGTGGGTAATCATTTTCTGGCCGTAGAAATCCTGACCTGTTTGCTGGCTGCTTGTAATGTGCAGATTGGTTGGCTGTTTTGGTTGGTTTGTTTATTTTTTTAGTTGGTGTATTTTTTTTTTTTCAAAGCTTGGATGTTGAGAAGCAGCTATGATCTGCTGAGTGTATCAGCAGATACTTCAGTTCACAGTTGTCTGTGGTTGTTACTGTCTGGCAAGGATAGGCAAACACTTACTGTGTGGCATGGATTAGACACCCTTGAGATCCATATCTTTCCCTTCTTGAAAACTAAGGTTAAAAGAGGGGATGGCAGTCTTGAGACTATTTCCTTAAAGCTGTATCTTAGGCTGAATCTCAGGCTTACACTGGTGCTGTTCTTCATAAATCATTTTCCTTCTTTCTCACTCTGAAACGAAGTCTTCAAGAGCTTTTAGATGTTACTCAGTCTTAAACTGATCCTTGCTTGGTCCAAGAGAAATCTTGTGTGTTTGTTTTTCTGATTAAATGCTCTATTGTGTTTTTTTAACATAACTTTAAAAATAAAGTGCAGAATCTTTAAAGCAAATTGGAAGAAGGCTAATAAATCAGTGAGTAAAAGGAGAGAATGGTAAGGAAGAGGTGTTCTAGAAGCAGCAAGCCTGGATACCAGTGTACATCAAAGCTCCAGCATTATCCTTATTACATGTAAAGATTTGAAAATTCAGTATCTCTGTTCCTTACCTGGTTTAAGATTCTCGTTTTAGGTTGAGGAAGATCAGCTAAGAAAAAGCTCGTTAGCTCTTCTGACTAGACTGTTCTAATAAAAATCCCCAAGGGAGTATGTGCATGTTCTTTCTCTTCAGGAATGCATTCAGAGTCCATGAAGTTCCTAACGGACATTAGCTTTCGTACAGCTCCCCTGGGACTTGGCTGAAGTAATTTGATGTTCACCAGGTGGTACTGGAGAACTTGAAGGTTTCTTCAGAGAGAAGTGGAAGGTTTTCTATATTTATTGATGCTGTATCTTGAATAATGCTCAAAAAGCACAAAAATAATATCCAGATATAAACAGGACTGTGCTCTGCATAATGGGCTATGATAAATGGAAAACAAGACAATTACTTATGTTAACAAAAGTAATAGTAGTGTATATTGACATACTTAAGCAAAGGTGCCCTGTGACAGGGATCTAAATTCCAGTGCAAATTATTTTCTCAAGCTGTCCTAAAGCATAGCTGAGTTTTGTAGCTTTGTAAGTACATTTTATTTTCTGTCAGAGAGGATTGCCTGTAGTGTTTAGCACTGCTGAACTCCTGGTGGCTTTATATTTCTTACACTAGTTCTTGGGTTTTCTAGGACTTCTGTGTAATTAAGAATAAAATTAAAGTCTGAAAGAGCCGATACACCGAAACCTGTCAGTTAAAATGGTTTTTGTAGGTTCTCACAGATTAACAATTATGTTTTCTGCCGTGAGCTGCAGATTGAAATCAGTCAGAGTTCACCGCTAACTAGTTTCTAGGTAAAAGTTGTTGATTACAAAAAGAGAGAAACAGATTTTTTTTTTCTTTTTCTTTTTTTTTTTTAAAGTACAGGAAGCTGCTGTGTGGGTGTCAGTGATTGGGTTATAAGTAAAATTCAATGCTCTAGTGCTTTGATCGTGGGACCTACTGCTTTTGCCCCACCCTTACCACTTCCTTTAAATGCAGCACCATGCATTCCACATTGCGGTTATAACAGTACTGTTAACCAGTGATATTAGTGGAAGAACCTTCACCACTAACCAGTGTGTAACCTTCAACCTCTTCTAAATTTTTATTGCTTGCTTATAGTGGTTTTGACCTTTTTAACCTTGAAAGAATATAAGTCCTAAAAATGAAAACGTGCTTTCCAATTTCAGTGTGCTTTCTTCTTGCAATGATTATTTAATAAAACCAATTATTTTTATCACTCTAGCTTTTTTTAACCTGTATAAATGTTATAATTTATATTAAATATATTGTATATTAGTGACTGATGGAGGTGATGGATATTGTATTAATAGTGAACTTCTTCCATGCTAATGTACTTTTAAAAATTCAGTTTTTCTTTGGGATACCAGCATAAAAATATCATGTAACTTGGAATTCAAAGGACTACATATTGAATTCATCCTGTTTAAGAAAGAAATCAGTGGATTTATTTAGCTGCTATTTGAAATACAACTATTAAAATAAATTATATTGGGAAGTTATTATTCCAGACTGCACACAGTGCATTTGTCAAATAATTTTGGCTTTGTTTTTTTGATCCCTTTTTTCTTTGTAGCTCTGCATGATGGCAGCTAAGTTTATAAATTGGCATTTCAGAGGTTAGAGGTTAGTGGTTAACACCTCTGTCTTTGAGTTAAGGACTTCAGTTCTGTTCTCATGTTGTATTTATGACTGGTAGTGTCTTTGAAAGGTCAAAATATTGGAAAAAGTCTTGAGAAGATGGAATAGGGGACTAACCAGCCTGCCTTGAATTAGGAAGTATGATTCTAATCCCTCAGAGATGCCTGGCATGTGTGGAGCCCCAGAAGACCTCAGTGTGAGCACAAAGGTTTGCACAGTATTTAATATGAGTGGCTAGAAATTATCACAAAATAAAAGTAATGATGTTATTGATAGTGAATTTAACCAGTCGAGGTGTTTAGGGTTCAGTATTTTTACCTAATCACAAATTGCAAAACTGCTAGATGTATTTTGCTGTCCCACCAATAAAGTCAGAAGTGGCCCCAGCTGACTTAAGCAAAATCTGACTGATCAAGTCATATTTTTTTTTAACTTGCTAGTTGGCAGATAAAGAGAAATGATATTGAACCTGTTGGTGGCTTCAAAAAAAATGAAAAGGGGTCAGGGCTTTAAGATCTACTGAAGATCTGTCAAGATCTTCAGGATCTTAATATTTTATTGAACTAATCTGAAAACTTTTAGCTGTGATGCATGTTGTAATCCATCATCTACAGAAATAATAATTCCCTAGTTTTGGGTGAGGATGCTTTGCCCTTTCCTCAGAAGTGTGGTTGCAGGCAAAGATTGTTGTCAGCCCCAAAGAAGCTAGAAGTGCAAGAAAAATCAACAGCCAACTCAGAGCAGCTTTCTGTTCTGTTCATATGGTGCATGGACCTTGGAAGGTAAATTTAAGATAATTTGCCCACTTTTAAGTGCTCATGGTTAAGAATGTGTAGTGTAAGAAAATATTCTGGAGGCAATTTGACTTCAGAGCTTTAGTGAGATGGTGTATGCACACATGTTCCAGGCTTACCTGGACCAGGATTGTCTAACTAGAAGCTTTTGAGCTAGTTTCACTCTGTGGGATGTTTTTTGCACCCCTGAACCATTTTAGATGCCTCTTACTACTACTGTGCCTAATCAGATGCTTAATGCTGTCAGCCACCACTGTGCTTGCACAAATCAGAGGAGCAATGCAAGCAGCTCTCAGAAAGGCGATGTTTGTACAGCCCTGTTCTGCTGCTGTCTTCCTTTGTATTTGATGCTTCCTCCTCCTTTATGTCAATGACAAATATAGTTCTTTTTCATATGTGTCACTTCTCTAAATTTACGGCATTTTATGGTTTGACTGTTTTTACCATTTTAGACTTATTTTTCATCTATAAAGCAGTATGAGAGCACTATTAGTTCACATTGACCTCATATTGACAGTTGTCAGTGAGGAAAAAAGAGCATAGATCTTTGCTACACTTTGAATTGGACATATAAATGCTGTTTTAGTAGTGTTTGTTTGCCTGTGCTGTCTTCAGTGTCTCAATTAGGTGAAAATTAAGACTTCACAGTTTGTTCAGTATCTTGCTTAAAAAAAAATAGGCAAACAAAAGCCTGAGTGCTTTGTTGTGTGCACTTACTGATTTAATTCCTTGAAAGAAAATGGTGTCTTAGTATTTAAGCACATCATGTTTTCTGGCACTTCTTTTTGACCTGCACCATGTGCAATGTCCCCAGGATATGAATTTGCATGGAAATTTGTTCTGTGTGTTTAGTGAGATAATTTTAAGAAGAAAGAAGCCATGTTAGGTACAATAGATGTAATCAGGAGTTATGAACAAAAGAAAGAATTGTATTAAGCAATCAGAAAAAATTTAAAATAATTCCCTTGCATTTATTTGTGGGGGCATATTCAAGTTGTGGGGGTCAAGCAGTTGGTCTAGAGGAGAGTACAGAGTTCTGTTCTTGATTCATTGAGTGATCACAGGAGTACAGGAGTGTTCTGTTTATTTCTGAGTGGTACCACACACCTGTTTCCTTCGAGCTTCGTGAGTACTCAGGGTTATTCTCAAGTAGCGCAGTGCCTGTTTACCTTGATTTTTTTACCTCATCTGCAGCCGAGAGTGAAAAATTCAGCCTCAAAGTTTGTGACTGACAGGAAAACTTTTTTTTATTTTTCGTGCCTTCTAGAAGACCTGACGGTTGCATTAGAGCACAGGCATCCCTTGTTGTGTAGGATAAATGACTCATGGGTGGAGCACCTGCCCAGCCACAAACTAAAAATTCCATTCACGCTTTGATTCTGTTGTTTACGCTGATCTCTTACAGCAAAGATATTTCAGTAACGATTGTTGAAAGAGGTTGTTCAGAATCTGTTTCAGAACAGATTGTTAGGCTGAATGTGTAACGATTTCTCTTCTCACCTTTCAAGAAGTTCATAGTTTTCAGAACATTTCTCTTAAGCTAAGGTTTTCAGAGTCACAGGCTCGCTCAAGGTGCAAATTTTGCAAATATTAAGCAAAAACAGTTTCAAGGTTTTTTTGCATAGGAAAAATTCTTTCTGCTGTTACTGAAAATATATATTGTGATTTTGTGCAAAAAGCTTTATCACCAAACAGTTGAGTTTGAAATACAGTGCAGAAATAGCCCCTGTGGAGGACAAATACCTCTGAGTATTCTGTAGAAAACTGGTTTTAAATTAACTAACCTTCAAGCATATTTTGAAGTCTAGTAACAATTTTTCTATATGTTGCTAAAGTTCACAGTTTATGAAAGTTTTATTCTGCATCAGTGGAAGAGCTGGATAATTTAACAGCATGATGAAAAACATGCTGAGTAAGTTAGGAATTACACATAAATTTGGTAAAGTGCCAAGAGAGGGATGAGCTGGGAGGCACCTTACTTACTGCACAGTCTCCAAAGTTTTCTAGAGTAACACTTGCTCTGCCATACAAAAGATGAGAGAGGTAGGAACCCTGGTATTAGATGTTCAAGTATAATCACAGGTATGGACTTAACTCACACTATGACTACTTATCCTATGTACCATGACTCTGACTTCTTAAAGCATATTTTTCACTTTAGAAAGCTTCCTGGAAAGGACTGCTTGTTTGGTGAAAGTTTAAAGTCGTGTCATCTCAACTCTGCCCTGTTTGCCTGTGAGCATGCATAATCCAGTCTTAGACACATGAAAACATGCTGCTTCTCATAATTCAGTAAGATACTCTTCTAAGTTAGGACCATCGTTGAAACATAGAATAGAGATAAAACTACAAATGTTTCCCTTCATTGTTTCGCTGTCAATATCTTGTAATTCGGTAAGACAAATTCTGTAATTGCACCCTACCAGTGAGATTGTATTTGCCTTGAACTATAGATCTCAACCCTGAAGTTTGCTGTGGGGTATGAAATTAGATAAACCCTTCGTCTGGGTGGAGTTCACTATAAGTTAACAGCATTTGCTGTGGTAAACCATTTTGTTCATCATCTCTTTTTGCTGAAGTGAGTCCTCGGTGTGGTTTGGGTGCACCACTTGGGTAACTGCTGAAACTGCTGTGGTTTCAGAATAGGACCTGTTTTGCTTTTTTCTGAACTTTTTTCCCCTGAAACTATTAGCAGAAAAATCAAATAAGAAAGGGTTACAACTGTTTGCCTGCACTTTCATACTGCCGTACCTCAAAACCCATGAGCAGTATCATGTAAAAATGTAATTTTTAATCTCCAGTGAATACAAGATTAATGCAATCTCAGTTACTACTGAGAGTGTATTTTGCAATATTACGATTTTACCAATGTCCTTCAGTTCAGTTGGTGACTTTTTAATGTGGTTTGGGTGTTTTTGCTTTACGTTACAGAAATACCGTACCCACATTCTTGACATACTAAGCATGGGAATACCAAATCTTCATGTACTTAAATATACACTTACTGCACCGGGACATTCACACTTGGTGTAAGCCAGCAAGGATGTCAGAAAGATAATTCTGGTGTCGTTATTACTAATTTGTGGCCAATAGATGAGTAAATTTGAACATCTAACGGAACCAAACAAACTTCTGCCAGGCCTCAAAACCATGTTTGCTGAGTGTGGGAGGATAAAACAAACTATAAGCAACGTACAAAGAGTAGTGAAAGAGGGCTCGTTGAGGACTGTCGGGAGCGCCAGGATTGGTGTATTCAGCATGGGCACTGCCCTTAAAATTGCCCTGCAAAAAATAAACCTGATTTTATAAGGGTTTCCCTCTTTCACCTTTTCTTCAAGATAACAAAATTATAGCCCTCTTCTTTAACATACAAAGACCAGAAGAAATGGCACTCAGAACATAAAATGAAAATTTTCAATATTATTAGCAGTAACCCTAGTATTCATGGTGACATTTCCTCTACAGCAAAGTTATTCTTTGTAATCTGTTGTGAAGATGAAGCACGAGAAACCCCAATGCTCTTTGTGTAAGTTCCGAAACCACCAGGGGCTTTGTGCAAAAACATTAAACAGGCCACCTAGAAAAAACAGGTTTGCTGAGCAAATATGTTGCAAACCCTGAATTAACAGTCACCAATTCCACAAAGTGGTTTTGGCAGCAGAAGATTTAACCTAAGAGGAGGGCAGCTTAAAATGGGTCATTTTTGCCTCTATCAATCAAAATTAGTTTGGGGCAGTATGGGGTGAAGGATACTAGGAGGAATTTTCTTGCTAGTAACTGGCAATAGGGGAAGGAGGTAAAAAAATGTAGAGGGCTCTTGTTTTGCCTTGACCTTAAATTAGAAATGCAGATACCTTAATTCTCTTTGTAATTTGAAATAATTTAAAATAAGTTGCTCTTTTATCTGGAGAATTACATACAAAATGCTGAGTTCCTCATCTCTTACCAGTTTGCTTGGTTCCCTAACGCTGCAGAGCTGTGACTGAAGGCGAGATCTAAAGGCCATGGTGATGGGCGGGGTGTAAAGGCAACAGTCCATTCCAGAGGACAAATCGTGGCCTCTGTTGATAGGAAAGGCACTTTGAAACTGGGGTGAAGGAGGGTCCATGCTTGTGGGGAGGGCAAATGCTGCTGGTATTGCCTGTGTATTTTGTTGCTTCCTTCCATGAAGGACAAATCACTGGTCTGATCCACCTGTCTTTAGAGTCCCACATGGGGTTGCTAATGTGGGTATCTGTATTTCCTTGCTACATCTGTTAACCAGGATGGAGCATGTACTGAACCCTGAAAAATGGTACTGGAGTGAACTTTAAGAGACGTCATTTATCCTCCAGCTTCAAGGCAGCTAAACCAATGTGACTTCTGGAAACCTTTTCTTGAACCTCATAGACGTGATGATGGAATGCAACCAGTTCCCTAGGCAGTCTTGAGTATTCTGAAATTTTAAAAATGTTATGGATTGTCTAATCTAAGTCTCTCTTGGTAAAATCTAAATCCATTACCCTTTTTCTTGGTGGAAGATTTGCCTACAGGACTGTGATCCCCTTGAATACTCTTAAGAGTAAACATATCCAGTTATAGTTCCTACTGCACGTGTCTTGTTTTCTGTGCCTCTTTCTGCCTGCTTGTTCAGCTGTGGACTTCCTTGCTCCACGTTTCCCTGAAGTGTGGTGCCTGCAAGTGGTCACTGTATTGCACATGAGGCCCAAGTGGGATGTTAGCACTGAGATAAGAGTCTGCATGATTCCTTTAGCTGCCCTGTAAATCTGAGCCTGGCTGAGTTTGAGGACTCTGCCGCTGGCCCCTGGGGCAGGAGAGGCTGAGCTGTGATTTAATGGCAGGTGAAGACAGGCTGCTGGAGAGGTTATTTATTTAATCCAATTTTGCTGATCTTTATTTCTCCTCTTTGACAAAAGAGGATTTCCACAGACTTGGGCAAATACTCTTTGAGGTGTGCAGCTTATAAAGTTCATGAGCTCCTACCAAAGTACCTTCTTAAAAGCTATCAGGCTGTCTTAGACACGCCAAGTACTCTGAAATTTGGGGGTTCAACTCCATTTCTCTGTGCTTTCCTAGTATGTGTATCCTTGTTGTGAATAACTTATAAGTTTCCTATTAAATAATAGTTCAAAGAATTGGATGTTTCAAAAAAAGATAGCTTTATTAATGCAAATAATGTATGTAATTCAGGTTATTAGGCAGGAAGTTGTAAATATTTTTTTTATTTTAAAAATGTTTGCAATGCGAATTAAAAATTAACCGTTGAGGTTCTAATTGCAACAAATAAAATATACAACCATTATTTATGAGCATACACAATAGTTGCTGTGATTTCATTTGTTATTGGGGTGGAATACAAGAACATGCAGTCACCTACAAAAGGTGGGTTGCTCGGCAAGCACCCCAGAACAAGGTGATTTCTTCATCAGTCTCTTTTCCCTTTTACGTATAGTGGTAGAAGGATAAACCAGTTCCAGGGAAAAAAACAAAACAAAACAGAATGCATGCATTCTGTAAAGTCACAGATAAGTTACTAACATGATTAATTATGTATCTTTAGTGATATATATATTTTGAATATTTTGTCTTTTATATAATCCCAAACTTAAACTTGAAATGTCTGTAACCCTGGAAAATGAACTAAAGTCATACTTGTCAAATTCTTTTGACCAAATGTCTTTTATATTGGGTTTTCTAATTTAAAATCTTGACGGTATTAATATTGCAGTATGTATAAGCTAATAAATCCATGTAAATAAAACAACCGTTTGAGATGATTTGTATTGAGAAATGAGTACCATTATATTTGGTGAAATTTTAAACCACCCCAGGAAGAATGGATGATGCTATAGTGTGTCAACAGTTTCCTATTTAAGGGGGTTGCATTGTCCATGGTAAGTAACTTCTCTTTTTCTCCTTTTGTTTTTTTTTTCCCTAAACTTTCCAGGTAAAAGTACTCCTGTCAGCCACCTTGGGTCTTCAGATTTTCCCAAGCCCCATGATCCATTCCAGCCGTTTGGGGCTGACAGCAGTGACCCGTTTCAAAGTAAAAAGGGGTTTGGGGACCCATTTAGTGGAAAAGATCCATTTGCTCCCTCCTCTTCAAGTAAAACTTCTAAAGACTCTTCCTTGGGGTTTGCAGACTTCAGCTCTGTAAGTTAAGTTCATTGTCTCTGAGCAAACCACTTTCTGCTCTGCTTGCAGCAATCTATTGGGGTTTTGTTTTAACTGCAGACCTACTGTTCACTGGCTTCTGTCTCTTAGTACCTTCATGCTCTCCTCATTGTTTTTGTATTAATATTTCTGTAATAAAAAGGCATTATTTCAATAAAAAAGAAGTTTCATACTAAATTTTGAAGGGTTTACTTGCATTTAAATTATTTTAGTACAGTGTGCCTTTGCTCACAAATTCTTTGTAGCAGAATCTGTGTATTGTTTTTGTTGCATGGAGGCTATTTTGTAAACTGATTTTTGGGAGCCAATGATGTAAAGATTCAAAAACGATTGTTGAAAACATTTATATAGGAATTTCACCATATGCTGAGAAGCAAATCCTTGAAGGAAAAGATTCCATAAAGTATTTGTAATTGTTTGTGAAAAAGTTCTGACAATCCTGTCACGATGTTTGCTGTATATGATGGAATGTGGTCATAAGGATACGTATAAGAGACAGAGATTGAAAATTTTAGCTGTTGAATTTTGTTCCAGTTACTGATATTGTAGAAAAGCCCTTGTCAGACAAAGAAAACAAAATTGTTTTGTTAGAACCAATATGGAAACATCCATCCTGCACTCCAAAAGACAGTATGAGAAGGTTTGAAAGCAAAGCCAAGTACCCGTTCATTAAGAAATACCAGGGTTTCTAAGAGTCTGGCTTTGATTTTAGTGCTGGCAGGTACGTTATTGAATTGGAAATCATTGTAAATGTAGTAGTAGTGTGGTTCTTACTGCTTCCATGAGTAGATAGAAATCTGTTCCATCCACAGCCTCAGGCTTCTTCCTCCTTTCATGTGTTTCTGTTCTGTCACACTGCCATGCAGTAAAATTGCCAACTTAATCTGTTACTTAACTCTGGACACAGTTCAGTGTTCACCAAGTGGAGGTCTTTAAGCTGAATCTTTCAGGTTGTTTATTTTTAATGTTTTTTCCCCTAGTTGTTAGTTAATAGTAAATGTGTATCACTTTGATATTGTTAGTTGAGGTCATCTGTGCATACTTTTAGCTGGCCTCAGTGCTTTAATTTATCTATGACATTGAAGACGTCAAAGTTCAAGATACTATGTATGCTTTACCACAGTTAGTACTAGCCTGTTGAATTTGCACAGTTAAATTCTGTGATTGTATACAAAATGGTGACATTCTTAATAAAAATAAGACACAAAACTTGCTTTATCTGAAATTTCTTGAACAACATCTAATTTCTTCCTTCAATGAAAGACAGATAATGGAATGGAATCACTGTTACCCAGCTATTGTCCTCTTACAGACTGCATTTCTTAAGTGAAAACTGTGGTTTACTCTGAGTGATTGTATCAAATAATTAACCAAAATCTCTGATCCCCATCCCAGTGGGTGCTCTAGTGTTAAATTTGCTGTGCCATCAGGTTTTCAGATGAGACTAACTTTAGAAGATAAGGAAAAAGTAGGAAAAATGAGATCTTGAGTAGTAACCAGGACACCACTTATAATTACTGTGAAGTGGCACTTCATCAAATGAAATTAATTTTTTAATTGGTTTTGTGAATTGCTTTCTACTGCTGTAAGAAAAAAAAAGGGTTAACTGAATTTGACTGAAAAGAGAGAGACTTGATCCCTGTTCTTTTCAGTTTGTTGGGGTTTTTTTTGCTTGCCTATAACACAATTATGTTGCTGCACTTGATAATTCCTAATCCTCCTATATGAAGTCTTAAGTGTACTAGTTACATTGTAATGAGCAAGAATATTGTGCTTCTCTTTGCCTCATGTTTGGGAAACTTTGTTCATAATGGAAATTCAAAGCAATTTTACTTACAGAAGGTTTTTTGACACATAGTTTGAGTCCATGGAATCTGAGAGCAGAATCGTGTAGGTTTGAATAATTGAATAACCTGATTTTTAATTGGAATTCTTTACTGTTGTAAATAAGTAACATGGGGACTTTCACTAGGTTTTAGTAGTACTCTAGAAACTTGGCTTTTTTTGGAGATCCTGGCAAATTCATGCACCCAGAGTTTAAGTATATTCTCATTGTATTCTTAACTTCTCTGATGGCATTAAATGTGACTCTTTGGAACAAAACAAAGTCTTTGGTAGCTCAAGTTTCAGGTTTTTCTAGGTTCCAGCTTCAGTTTACGGAACAACAAGAAAAGCAATCTTTCCGCCAACAAAAACTGTTTAAATTTCCAAGAAACAGACCACTTAGACCTAAACTAAAATTTTTCTTTTAATATAAGCTGGTAGTTTAGTAAACACAAGTCAGCGTAGCTTTTTGTGTGTTTCACTAGTTTGGCTGCAGTCTGCTGTTTCCCTCATTTATGCCTTGGTCTAACTACTTCTGAAAAAGAAAAAAAAAAAAAGAGGTTTTTAATGAAATGACAGATACGTCATACATATTTATAGACTTCTTGAAACCTGGAGATATACAAAAAAAATTGTTATTGTGTTAATCACATTGCCTTTTTATAGGCAAGAATCGGTGGCATTATGAACTGTTGTGTATTTCACTATCTAATGCTGAGTTATGCTCCTGAAATTTATGCTAACCGTTTGTAATAAGGCACATCCTGATTTGTTTCCAATGAATCACTTTTTTTTTCCTTTTTTTTTTTTACTCAGCACTTTTAACCACAAAAATATAACTTGTGTACCATAAACAAGTCATAATTGGGATTCTCATAAGCTTTGGAAGACTTATCCTAAGCTATATAAGTAAGATGTAAGCTATATAAGTAAAACTGTTTTCTCAACATTAAAAAAAAAAAAAGACCCCCAGAGGGTTTGACCAAAGCTTATTGTATTTCTGAAAATAGTAACTGTTATTCTCCATCCCAGCTATAGGATCTTTTTGAATTCTTGGAATGAGTGGAGAAGTTCTACTTCATTCGAGTCCATCTTTAGCTTGAAAAAAATAATTTAAAATCTTAGTAAGCTTTTAAATCTTACCTATCAGCTGACATTATTTAAATGAGTAATGATAGTAAGTTTTCTTCATTTTCAAGTAAAATATCATAAAATGTGTGGCACTTTTATTGTATTTCAATAACATTGGATACAAAGGTCCTAATCTAAATTTTGATAGCAGTGAAAGCAGAGGGATTGTTTGAAGAAAAGTAATTTTTAAATAGTCCTCTTTTTTTTTTGCATCAAATCATCTGGAAAAATCACATTGAGAGAAATAAAATGAGGAATTGTGAGCATATGGAAGCACATAGCTAAAGCATAATTTAAATTATGAGTAAATGAGAATTGGACTTGGGTTGAAAGGAATTCAAATAGGTGCATTTATTTAAAAATATGAATTATAGATACAACACAGAGTGGAAAAGGCAGCAGTGGGGGCCATCACGTACTGTATGGGCAGCTAGATGTAGGTCTAGCACTTAAATTTGCCTTTAATACTCAGTTCACTAGTTCAGGCTTGTCTGGGAAGGTGTAGCCGTATCAGCTAGTTCAGAGTTACTAGGCTGTGGACCACGGGGCAATTTTTACAGTATACATTCAGCTGAAATTGAGGCTATAAATTCCATGTAGTTTTCTCTTAAAAAAACAAACAAAAAAAAAGGCAAACCCAAATAATATGTTTTCCTGAACATTCAAAAAAAGATAGTACAAAGCAAATTTTAGAAGTGGGATATAGCACAGACATTTGCATGCAGCTGTGTGAACGCTTCTGTTAACATCGTCCTCTGCAGCGAATGCTAAAATTAAACAGTAACGGATTAAATTGTTATGATTTCAATAAAATATTTTAATATTTTGTGCAAAAAGTTCAAACTAGCAAACTTTTGCATACTTTAATGGTAAATACCGGAATATCATTTTGGAATAGCTTTGCTGCAGCGCACTTAAATGTGTTTTGGGAAGCTCAAACAGGCTGAATGTTAAAATGTGTTATATTTCCTTAGTGTTTTCTGCTGAAGTAAATTGGATTCTCTTGCGTTATTTCTTACTGGAAAAACTCTGCACATGTTTTATGAATAGTAACAGAAGCACTTTTTGTAACTTTCGATTTGGTGATGAAATTTCCCGCGAATCAGCAGTCTCCAGAGTCATTATTAAAACCCCTCACCCTTAGGAGGAAATACTACAACAAAACTCTCTGCGATGGAGTTGCACAAGAGTAAATAACTCTTGGGTTTTTACCAGCTATTTACTATTCTTGCAAATGGATGTAGGTTGTTATGCTCCCAAACCACTAACTTGCTTTTTTTATGTTTGTGGAGTTTTTGTTTGGCTCCAGTCCCCTGGCCATTTTCATGCACAACTGAGACATGGATGCAGGGACGTGCAGCCCAGATGGGTTAGTTTCCTGGTGGGAGGAGGAAGAAATTAAGGAAATAAATTAAAGGATGAAATGAGGAAATCAGTGAGTGAATTTTTATCTTAATCCAGAAGAACTACCCTAAGACAGCTTGGTATACTTGATTCATATATTTAATAAGTCTGATTGTATTTTTCACATAATTTCTTCTAGCTTTTTGGTAAATGTATTAATTTCTTTTCCGTTTTCATTTTTTAGTTTGGAAATGAAGAACAGCAGCTGGCGTGGGCAAAGCGTGAGAGTGAAAAAGCAGAGCAAGAAAGACTAGCTCGGTTGCGGAGACAAGAACAAGAAGACCTTGAGTTGGCTATTGCACTCAGTAAGGCTGATATGCCAAACTCTTAAATAGAGGTTCTCTGGCTCCACCCTGTCCAAGTGAAACCTTTAAAAGTGGCTTTTATAAAAATACTAAATTGGTTTATGTTGTGAAAAATAATTTTAGTCACCTTCAACTCTAAACAAGACTGGTTACGTCAAACTGGGCTCTGTGTGGCTTTCATAATATGCAGGAAACACTGTATAAGCTGTATTACATGTTCTAGATAAAATTTACTGCTTGTAAGAAATTTAACGTATGATCCTAAGATACTGAAAGCAAAGTTTCTTTATCTGGAAGACAATGTTGCATATAGTAAACGGCAACTTGTGAATCTGGCTTTTTATTACCTGAATTCCATTGGTTTTTTTGAGGCTGCAGTATGAATTTCAAAGAAAATGTCATAAAAAGATAATATTTATAGAACTAGCTTTCACTTGTTACATTTATTTAATAATTCATGGTAGGGTAACCAGTATGTCATCTGCATCATCTATGTCAAAGTCTTCAGCATAAACTCATTATTAGATGGTCCCTTTTTATCCAGATGTGGCTTTTGCAAAAGAATCTGGCAATTTATATATGATGAATACAAACGTAGCGAACTGTATAAAATATTATTAATGTGAAGCCTCTATGAATGAGTAGCTCTTCTAACTTAAACATTGGTTTGCATTGAGTTTTAATAATTGTATGTGATGTAAAAGAGGGAGTTAGTTCAGTTGTAGTAAATTGGACAAATAATTGGGCAATTAAATCATAGGCAAAATCTTACTTTATGTCATAAGCAAATATGATTGCAGGATTGTGATACGAGTTTGAGTGCTGCTTTCGTGTAAAATCAAGCAATGGAAAACTTACTAAGCTTGAGCAGTGTTCACCCCTACGACTCCTTTTACCCCCTTTTGCTCCAACCGCCAGGACATAGACCATTTTATTTGTGTTACCCAGCTGACTGTGTGAGACAGTCTTTACCTCTGTTTCTTGAATTCCACCTATCTTATATTATGGAGTTACAGATCAAACATAATTTAGCTGAAATAAGGCCAAATTGAAACATTTTATTTGCCAAATACATTTTCATGTGTAAGTTCTAGCACTCCTGGTAGACTGGATTGGCTTTAAAACAATGGCTTGCAGTAGTAAGTCCCAAGTAGGAACAGATTTTATATACACCTCTAGAACTCAATACTTACACCTGGTAAGGATAACACAGAATGTGTTTTACATGTCATATAGGAAATAAGTCCTTATGATAAGTCTGTGAATTATTTGCTTACTAAAAATGCCTTTTCTGATTACAGGAGTTCTAAAACCTCAGTTGTCTTTGCCTTGGACTTTTATGTCTAAATAAGAGTAGGCATCTAGCACAAAATTTTTAAAATGTCCTTAATGTCCATCTGCTTTCCTGTCCTTGGTTCTGCAGGAATACAAAGCTTAACATTCTGTGTTTTTACTGATGCAGCCCTTCTCTTATAACATTTTCTCTGGTTTTTTTTTTTGAAAATGTGATATTCCTTCATCATCTTTAATGCATTTATATTTTTTATGTCCTTGCTTTTATTTTTCATAATACAAAGACAGTGCCTGTTCACTGAATGAGAACAGTCTTTCCCCCTTCTGTTGTAATTGCCTTATTCTGGGTGCTTTCCGTACACAGAGATAAGAATCAGATTGGATCGTTTTAATCTTCTTAGTAGTTTTCAGCTCTGAAACGCAGCTAAGATGCGGCATTGGTTGTCTCAGGCTTTTGTGAGCAGGTATAAGGGTGAGTGCACGTCTGTGTGTGTGCACACGCGTGTGCACATCCATCCATTTACGTACGCAGCAATATGTGTGACAAAACTGAAACCCCACATCTCAAAATGCAGTTTTAGGAGTCACACTTCCCTGTTTGCTGTGGGTCTCCTGTGCTAATGGTACTACAAATATTGTGAATCTTTAATTCCCCTCGGAAGGGGAGAAGATGCATTCTAGTATCAAAACTCTAGTATCAAAACCAACCATATAATGATCTTTAATACTGTCTTTTCATGACCCATTTGGAATGCACTAGAAGATATTTCTAATTTTACAGAACCTGGTTTGAAATCCCTTCCTGTTGTGGTAATTTTTCTCTAAAATATGTTAGATTAAATGATCAAACATACCAAAATGTCATCAAATTCTCTTTTCTGTTGGTGTACAGGACTTGAAGGCTCTGAGAGCAAACTTGGGTCTGTCTATAGCTAACATGAGAGAAAACTTTTGCTGTGAAAGAGCAATTTTCAAAATTGAATGACTGGAGGATTCTCAGTGAAGTTAAACAAATTGTATCCATGTGTCAGATTCTCCTCTGCATTTTCATTTGGGCCTGAGTCTTTGTGGAGTCTCTTCTGCTACAATAAGCCCCCACTCGTGTGTAGTGCCGTTTGAGAAAGGAAAACCACTTTTGGATTACAGCTTGGATGATGTCACTCCAGTGGGACAGGGTGGATGAGCTAAAGAGCTTGATTCATTTTCTGAGTTATGTACCATAACAAGACTTTCTGCTACTTGTTTGTCAGTGCTCTAAAATACTGTAATTTATAAGGCTTCTAAGGCAATGAGTCGGTGTTTTCAAGCAGGAAGCCAGAAATGTGAATTTATCTAGCATTCCACGTAGGGTTAGAACTAATTGCTCATTTTCGTATTTCCTTATTGACTCAGTCTTTGTATTTGCTTGGACAGTAACAGAAGAGCAAGCAAATGAACAAGGACAGAACATGTTCTCTATGCACAATGTATTAGATTTAGTAACCTGAGGTTTACTGAAACACACTTGATTCAAAATTTCAGACACTGCAGTAGAAGAAAACTTAGCTGTGATTTGTCCCTATTGTATTTAATACAGTTTTCAGTGTAAAAAGGAAGATTACCCACATTCTTCCCTCATGCTCGTAACTCGGTGTTTTGTATAATACCTGCACTTGTTCTTCTAACTCAAAACTGTTATTGCAAGACACTGATCATCTTCTTCCTCCAGAACAGTGAAATTTAAAGCACAAATAGGCCTATCGCTATTTGGGCAGAGAAAATATGTACAATGCAAGATATATAAAATGTGAGTATAGACAATGCATATACAGTGTACATTGAGATCCATATTATTTGTGTCTGTGTGTGTATATATATATATAGTGTATTGTATAATGTAATAATAGTGTGTGTATATACTATACATGTCCACATACTATGTCTAGTATATAGTTACTTGTGCTGTACATAAAATGTGTATATACAATGAATATGTAGAATATGCGTATATATTCTATATATAAAAGCTTGTGTGTATGTATGTATTCTCTAAACAGAGAGGGATACAGAAATGGAATTTTTACAGAAATGCAGATTAGATCATGGCTCTTAGAATTTCAAAGTTCTGGTGAAAGAAAAAAAAAAAGGAGAAATGGCTACTTCTAATAAATTTGTTTCAAGATTACTTTCATTGGCATGAAAACCTGTGTTCACTAGCTGTGTCAAGTGTAAGAGAGACCTGGCAGAAAGTAGGTGTCATCCGCACTGGATGCGATTCCACGTTCTTTGGAGTTTTTAAAGTGTCTTTTTGAAATGTAGGCTCAATTTCTGACCTTGTGATGGTCAGGTCAACTTTTCTTTTTTTCTCTAGGCTGAGGCAATGATTTTTCTCCTACATGTGCTTGTAGTTTCACTTCTCCCTTTTTTAAAAAATTCTTTTTAAGGAGCGATTTCCATACACACATACGCCCCAAACAGTCGCACACTACAAGTGGAAAACATGTTTTTCTTGCTTCATTCCAGTTCTATACGTTGCACATAATTGTCATCTGGATTTCAGCTCTGTTTTTCCTCCGTTTCCACCTAAGCTTTTACTTCAGGAGGAATGACTATCCATTGCATTCTTGGCTTTGAGGAAGGAACGGAGGTGATTGTACTTTCTACTCAGATAAATTATTAGACTCTGTGGTACGTTGAGCGATCACAAAGAGTTTAGTAGGCTTTTATAGTGGCACATGTGCTTTATACAGAGTCTCGTCACTGCTGGAATGACTCATGGAACACCGTGGATTGCGCACAGCACCGAGGCACAACAGTTAAAACAGGAAAGACGGACAATTACTCACGTTGAACCTACGCATGCAAACACTGCGTGTAGGACACAGGTATTGAATTACCCACATTATCCTTTATAGACCAGGACGTTCACATTTGCCTCGAGTGGTTTCCCGAAGTTATATTCAAATAGTCTTGTTGTAAAACATACCAGTCATTCTGCAATAAAAACAGATGCTCATAAAAGTAGTGCTTCTACCATAACGCTGTATGAAATATTTTTATATTGGCAAATTTTTCCTTATGAAATCTCTGCCCTGTGAGGATCATCAGTCCTTACTGTATTTTGTTTCATGTAATGTGCTCTCAAAGCGTAGGAAATTCCAAGCTGTGTCTGACTGTCACTTTTTTTTTTTTAATTCCAGTGAAATCTGTTGTCAGAAACTTTGTAGAAATTATTTTGTCATCTTATGCTCAAAGATAATGCACTTTTCTTGGATTCTTCTTATAATCCTTTTGGGGTTACTATTTCTTCTTTAGTGTTTCTCCATTGAGAAGAGTATTTATTCTGTAGAAGTGAGGCCCAAGGAATTTTGGTCCAAGTAGAATTGTTGCTTTCCCTCATGTAAGAGTTTGATTTCTCCCTTCTTCTGCGTTTTATTCCTCCCTCTCAGGAGTTTCATTTCTGTTTAATCCTTATTTAGAGTTGGAACTCTGTTGAAGTGAATTGATCTGTGCTAATAATGATCTAGTTCAAATACCTTCCTACACCGGTGGAAGAGCTGAGGTTTTGTTGTGTGTCAACCATTGCATCTCTGTAGACTTCACAACAAACATCTTTTCTTAGAAAGGAATTTTGCTCGGAGTATGGTGGAATCATAGAAGATTTATTTTTAGAGTAAATACGTTAACTATTAGTCATTGACACACCTGTTTTATCAGTTGATATACTGCTCTTTTTACTTGAAAGTTTTATAAATAAAGGCTAATTTGTTATAAAATGGAATTTTCATTTTTCCAACTTCTGCCTTCCCATTTAAGTTTAACTTTAAAAGGAAAACTCCTAGTGACTATGGTTCCTTCTGCTGTTACAATTATAGAGTGCTCTTCTGGTGTCCCTTTTAAGATGACGTTCTTTAGTCTGACCTAAAAAAGGTGGAGACACAAAGTGGAAACTGCAATGTTGACCTAAATTTGACCAATATCTCCAAATATGTACATTATTGTAGTTATATTTATCTTTAAACTATCATAACAAATTGAAAGGTATTTTAATTTTAACCCATCTCATGTGTTTATTGTTTAATATAATAAGAGAAATGTTATTGTTTAATATAATAAATGAAAAGTTACTTTTTGGAGCTCTGAGACTTTGACAATCTTTCTTTACTTTTTTTTTTGTCCGTGATTTCACAAGCTTTTGTGTCAAATTTGTGACTCTTGCTTTGAATAACTGCTTGATTCTCTGCATTAAGATCTTTTTTTGTAGCTGGTGCCCTCTGCGCGCTGTTTTCCCTTCTATCCTTCCCCTTCTTCCTTGTCCCAGCCACATTTCGTCTGTACAGACCAGTCAGAAAATCCAACGCCGCACC
Source organism: Nyctibius grandis (assembly GCF_013368605.1). Classification (NCBI taxonomy): domain Eukaryota; kingdom Metazoa; phylum Chordata; class Aves; order Nyctibiiformes; family Nyctibiidae; genus Nyctibius; species Nyctibius grandis. The sequence goes on along the minus strand of NC_090688.1, from coordinate 3,553,829 downwards.
CTTTCCAAAACAATTTGTGTGCCGCAATGCTAAACATCCAGGCAATTTATGCTGGGAGGGGTTAGAGAGATCACCAGAGACAAACCCTTTCTGCTCGCTGGAAAAACACACCTCACTATCATACTATTCCACATTATTCACTTTGACTCATTATTCTCCCGTCTGTCTGTTTTATTTGCTCTGCTTCTGCACACATTGGCATGGTTAACAACAGCTTGCCAAGGCAGGTTTCTCTTGAAATTGCTCTCCAGCAATATTTTTAGTACGTTGACATTTTGAAGCCAGGATTTGACTATAAGTGTGTCACAGACAGGCGCAACGTCCTACCCAACTTCTCTCGCCGTGTAATGCTCCTCTTCGCCCACAGAAACGTGGGCCACAGCTCTGCGTTTTGCTCCCGCTGAAGTGTTCAGTCTGACACACACAATGTTCCCATCCTTATGCTTTCCCAAATACTCATCTAACCCGTATTGTCCATGGCTAATCCCAAAGGATTCCCTGTACCAGGCATCGTGTGGAGGCCAAGTGGCCCTTCATTGGGAAGGGAAGAAAAGTGCAGGCATCCTCTTCAAGAAGAAACATTTGCAAGTGGAAACTCGACCATACAGGTACTCTAAGCTGTTCAAACGTAGCATTTGTTAACTCTACCTAAATACGACCCAAGACCAGCTTGCCTTGTGAAAGTCTGAGCTCTCGGAGCCCTTGCTGCCATCCCTGCCCCTGAAATTGGGGTCATATTTTTCTTGGGGACGTGCTACCAGGAGAAAATTGCTGAATCTCCTGTCTGCTGTACGTGACTATCAGTTTAGTCACTCTCAACGTCTTTTTCCTCCTGTCTGGTTAGCATTTTTTTAATGTAATGACTGCAATTAAAACTTTTATTGGTGCTGATACAGCATCTCTTACAAACGCTATAGCCTTCCCTATTGATGAATTCTCATAATCCTCTTTGCCAGCTGCAAACATAATATATTTCTGCTGTTTAACTTCCCATAAATAATGTCCTCAGTCACAGCTTCTCAGAAGGAAATGTACGGAAGAACAAAGCCCTGTGCTCTCTCTGCCCATCCCTTGCACGTGCAGGAAGGGCACTCAGGCACCCTATATCCTTTATTTTGCAAGTGCTTGCGATACAAAATCATTAATATATTAAAAGCCATCAAAAACCGAAGCTGTCATCGTGCACTGGCTGTAAAAAAAAGTGCTTGTTGGGATTTGAAGATTTGTGTGTGTTTTGTGTTTAAGCCTCAGGCTCAGTAGCTTCTTGCTTAATATATTAAATGTCACAGGGAATGTCCAGTGTGATATTCCAGATGTTTCCTGATGACATAATGATAGGTCAGAACTCCAGGAATGCTCTGAGCTGTAAGAAGTGCAAGAAACCAAAGTAAAAGTGATTTAAAGGGATATTGTATCTAATTAGAAACCTGTAAGTTCATCTGCAATTTCTGTGTTGCTGAATTTACGCTTACTACAAAGGAGAGAATACTTTTGATTTGCTAAAAGGACTTGTAATTGAAGCAGGTGAAGAAGCAGGTAACTAATGCTAACGACGGTTACAGAGGAAATGAAAACTCTGCTGCTCCTGCTCTCCTTGTGCTTGGAAAGGTGGGTTTGTTAAAGTCGAGACAGCTTCATTATATAAAGCAGTGCATATGACTCATTTTTTGTGTCTACATAAAATATTATAAGATCAAATAATTGTGGCTGAAAAGTCAGACCTCAAAAGATTAAATCAAACACAGTTTCTGCCTAAGAAGTTTAGGATAAATCCCTGCTGCCTCTGTGCACATGTTGAGTACTGTTTTGTGGCAGAAGCTATTCCCAACCTCAGCCTCGGTGATGGGGAATTGGTTGGTTGGGATCAAATATTGCGGAGGTTTAAGGAATCAATAAGTTGAGCCAGTTCCCTCCAGGGACTGTGAATTGTGCATGGCTACGTGCTTTAGGTTACTGGTGTTTGGCTTGTAAATCTGTTCCTTCTCATCCCAAATAATTTCTCAGTGGAGGTGTGCCTGAGCCTGGGTCTTCAGCTATGGTAGAAAGGGGTTGCTGCAGTCCCGGGGAGTTTCAGGAGCTCTAACCGCTCTGCTCTTGGCATGCAGGATGAGTCCTGGGCAGGTGGGACCTGTTACAGACCCAGCTGAGAGCAGCTGCTTCAAGGACATGCAGGAATTTTAAGGTTTGTAGATGCCACCAAGTAAGTTTTGGATGTTAGCAATGGGGATAGCTTTCTCCCTATTAAATTATATGGTGTTTGGATTGAATTTTCCTCTTTATGTTTCCCCCTAACACTGCCAGTTACCATAGCGATGTCTACATGACTTTATTGTAGTTGTTTTATTTAAATATAGCAAAAGAAATTGCTAGAGCTTGGGATTCTGGCTTCGAAAATTCAATTTAAGAAAAGCCTAACAGCTACTCTGTGTTATAGGTGCACAAAATAGCTGTAGAAACCACAGAGCTTCTACCACAGAAAACCACAGAACCGCACAATCCTATAATTTGAAGAATGGACAGACTTTTTTTGGCACTTCTTGTGGATGGAGGACCAAAGTTTAGAGCGAGTCACTGTTTTCAGGCAGTTTGTAAATGACTGTGAGTAACCAAGGACTCGCACAGGCTGAAATCCCCCGTCCCTGCACGAGGTGAGCTACGGCCAAAACTAAAGCTTAAACTCCCCCAGCTGGGATCATCTGCAAAACTGTAAATCTAAAATGAACTTCCAGAAAAGCCGGGGGGTTTCTAGCCCAGCCCTTGTACTTTAGGATTTAAAAAAAATCCATTTGAGAGCGCCCTGCTCGCGGGGTGCTGGTGTGGGGCTGGTCTCCCCGAGAGCTGGAAGGCGGCAGGACGCGGGGCTGTTCTGGGCGCTGCTTCAGCAGCAGCAGCCTCGGTGTTTTCTGAAGATGAGTTCCCATGTCGTACCGATTTAACTGACTCTTCTGAAGTCAGCAGGTGAGAGAAAAACCGTTTTCAGCCCAGCGAAACGCAGCGCTCTGAAACCTGCAGTGGAATTAACTGACTTTATAAACAGTAACTCCTCTGGACGGTGTCTTGGGTGCAGAAATATTTGCTAAAACTTTCACTAGGAACATCGTGCAGGATTTGCTAGTTTCTGTGCTTAATGTGCTCTATCTAATCTGGCAATCTATCTCGCAAGTATAGTGAGCCCATCACTGTGGTATCTTATAAAAATATGTGTGAAAATCTTGTTTACAACGGACTCTACATTTCCTCCCATTGGGTTGAACTACAACTTCTTTTTTTTTTCTATTTTCCCTAGTGCATCAAAATGAAATCCAGGATAGCTGCAGATGGAAAGGGCAGGTCCTTGCCGCATGCTCCCTGGGAGGCAGCTGGGATTCGGGGTCTTTTGTGTTAATTAGAACAAAATTACTTAAAAGATGATAACTGTCTATTATTAGAAGACGCTGCAGAGCGTTAGTGCTTTCCTGCTGGCCAGGGGAGGCTTGGTAGGTTGGTGGAATCACACCGACACATCTTTGGATGTACTAATTTAAAGCAATTATAAAAAAAAAAAAAGAGAAAAAGAGAGCTGACAATTACTCATAATAGAATGTGAGAAGAATGAGATCAGCATCTCTTTCTTTCTGCTACGAGATTATCTCGCGATTCAAGAACCTGCCGTTTCCTGTAAAGACCACACAGAAATTATCATATATGCCCTCCCTTAAACAATTAAAGCTGGTCATAAGCTTTGTCCCCCACATCCCTCCCCACTTTCAGAGGCCCGTATTTATGGTTTTTTATATATATATATTTTTATATTTATATATGGGGATGGCTTTGCCCTATTTGCAGTTGAGACGCAACAAATCTAAAAGCTCGGAGGACACAACCTGCTCCTCTTTCCATAGTGAACAACCCACAGCAGAGCGTGTCTCCACCGCTCATCGCGATCTGAGCGTTGTTTGGTAACACGGTATCGTGCAGATAACAAGTGCTTTATCTGAAGCCCTTCCAGTGAACAGGAGCAGAGGTAGCAGAGATTGTGACCTGTATAGGATTCACTGGAGCAAAGGGAAGCGTGGACGTTCCCATGCAGAGGTACGGTGGAGGGAGGAGGAGCACCCATGCCATCGCGGTGGGTGCTACAGAGGAGCCACACAAGTGGGTTTTTTTAGGGGTTGGTGAACGCAGTAAGAGTTCTCTGTGCTTGCAGGCACTGTGCAGCATTCATGCTTTGTGCCGCTTCACTGGCTGTGGTCTTTCACCCTCGTAATTTGGGAGGATACAGAAGGGGCCAGACCAAAGGGGCACCAGCCTGGTACCCTGCCTCTGACAGCGGTCACCAGAGGGGGCTGGGGACGAGCAGAGCCAGAAGAGCCTGTCATGATGCTGCCAAGCTCTTCCCCACTCTGGAGAGCTCTGTCCTGAGCCAGATGTGGGGTGGCCAAACCCACTGCAGCCAGGTGTCAAACATCACATCACAAAAGAGGGAATAGTGTAAGATTGCACCGTATCACTGAAACCTGGCAAAGACTAAAAACATTGTCAGTTCAAGGGAAAATGCAAGGGAAAGCCAGTGACTGTGGCAAGGTAAGGGTAAGAATTAATGTCAAAAATTGTGTCCTTAAAGTAATAAACACCCAAGGACATGCTGAAATATGAAAACCTTCAGCTCTGGGGAAAGAGAAGGAAATACCTAGAACTGTTGCAACGATGAATGTGCTAATTTTAGAAGATCTTTAAGTCATCTTCACTTTCTGGAATTAGATTGTGCAATTTTTTTTCTAGCAAATAAATGAGTTTTGTTTTTAATGAAGAAATGTTGCATCTCCTTTATATTTCACTTTGAAAGAGCTATAAAAGTGAAATGTGGAACTCATTCTTCCATGTCAATGATTAGAAGCCCAAAATACATCTGTTCCACATGAACAACTGCAGACTTTGCTTTCACAGAAGAATAGCTATATTTGTAGTTACTTTAAATGTATTCCTGTTGATTTTATCCTTGTGTATTCTAACTTGTAAATTGTGAAAAATGTCACAACCTTGATTAAAATCAAGTTCCAAGTATCCAGATGTTAAGGAAAAATGCTTCAATATTCAGCTGACTCTGCATACTTAATTAACAGTGATTTTTTTTTGTTCTACTAGAATCAAAGCTCACCACTAAACCATAGCTGTAAAAACAGAGGATCCTCATCAGAGTTTCAGGGTAATTGCATAGATACACTACTTGGATTTATGCTCTCATTTACAGCTGTGGAAGAGCTTTTTGGGGGGCTCCATTTGAGTGCTGCAGTATCCAGTTTATTTCAAATTAGTTTCCCAAATCTGGATTCCTGGCTAACTTATTTTCCTTCAAATTAGTAAATATCTTTCTTAACTCCTGAAATCTAGGTGGGATTCAAAATTATGAAGTGAATTTAAGTTTTTGGGAATGAGTTATGAAGGTATTTTTAACCTGTGTTGTGAATTTATGTTTAAATTCCACTACTGTTCTATTGGAATTCTGCACTGAGCTCTTGAGAGGAGGGATAATTTATGTACAAGAATGCCTTAAAATAAGCCTCCGTAATTACAAAAATGCAGTGTTTAAATTTATAGTAAAAAACCCACACACTGCTGGCAAAACTGTAACTGCATCTGGAAAACATTAAGGATGCTATTAAAATAGTCTAGCATAAACTAGAAATGAGACTGAAATTACAGTGTTGCTTACTTAACCATTTTTAGGAAGTGTATTTTGAATGTGATCTGCTTTCCTAGTTGATTTTTTTGATAAAGCACCGTATTGTATCTTGTTTACTGCTGAGAATGAATTACGTACTCTGTTATCTATGACAGAAAAATCCATAGTTCAGATTTTTTAAGTGTCTTCTTATAGCTGTTGATAATCTAAAACATAACCAGGTGGTTGTTGGTCCAGCCATCAGGGGATAAAGTAACAGGGAGATCTCGAAGGAGAATAAAAATCACAGCAATTAAAAACTTATTTTATTAAAAAGATGAAATGTTTTCAAACATTTTTGAAAAAATTACGTTTTTATAAAAACAGAAATAGGCAAAATACCCATTTGTCTTCTATTTACATATACAATATTTCACATTGTATAAAATTATTTACAATATATAAAAAAATTACAGTAAAATAGGTTATTTTCTTACAAGACATCAAGCCCTGTACTTCTAGTGTAGATCATGGCAAACAAGAATATTATTGCACCTGTGAAACAACCAGTCTAACAATAGGAGTGTTCTCTTAGCCATGCCTTCAACTGAGATCTAAAATAACACCGTTAGCTACAGTAACATTCATTTAAACTCTTCTAGGGTCAACTTCAGGCAGTTTCCATACAAACATTGTCTTGTAAAGCTTAGGACTGGGCAGTTAGAATTGGAAAAAGAAAAAAAAACACCACATATTTACAGCTTCTTCTATATAATCTGTATGGAGTCTTATGGAGTTTACCCTTCACAGAAGCTGCATAAATAACCCCTGCTCTCCTGACCGGGACGGGCAGGTTCACTGACACAGTCACGTCAAAGTCTCTGCAGGAGATGACTGGCTAAGTCTCCTTGTGTCAAATCCTCCTCAGCTTCCATCGCCAGAGCGTCGGTGCCTCCCTACGTAGTACCAGCTACAAGTTTTTTAACGCTCCTGCACCTGAGCAGTTAAATAACGTCCAACTGTTGGCAGGTCAGAGTCTCTAGGGCTACATGTGCCGCTTCATGTGCAAAGCCAGGTGGTCTGACCTGGAGAACGCCCTGTCGCAGAGGTGGCACTGGAAGGGCCGGTGGCCGGTGTGCTTGCGATAGTGACGGGTGAGTTCGTCGGAGCGAGCGAACTTCCAGCCGCAGCCTTCCCAGTTGCAGTGGTAGGGCTTTTCACCTGTTGGAGAAATCACAGAGAGCGTGACTCAGCGCGGCACTCCCACGTACGGGCAGCATCACATGCTAGGCAACCTCCCCAGTTTATCTCAGCGTAGTCCTTTTATTTACTACCCAGCCCTTCCACAGAAGATCCAAGTGCTTTTAAGCCAAACTCTAGCAATTCCTTTGCTAATCTATACCTGCAGTGAAAATCTTTTGAGAAAAAGCGATGGAAGCCCTTAGAAAACCTCTGACCTATATATGCATAGGAAAACACTTAGACATTATAGATCTGATCACCTGTCACAGCTCAACTGTGAATACTCCTGGAGTTAAGGAGACTACAGAGTTAAAGCTCAGGCTAATTGTTTTATGCAGGTGGCTATCACAGCGTATCTCTGGATGAAGTCACCCAGCCGTATTTACCTGTGTGCGTCCTGAGGTGGGCCTTCAGGTGCGAACTCTTGGTGTAGGTCTTCCCGCAACCTGCGTAGGTGCACGTGTGAGTGGCTGTCCTCTTCCGTGGCCAGGACCGACGTCCTCTTTTTGGTTTGGAGTCCAACAGCTCCAGAGGAGAGGAAGGAGGGGTGAGCATGCCTCTAGGAGCAGGGGGTTGTAAGGGCAGGCTGTCCTCAAAAAGGCCAAACTGGGAGGTGTTCTGGTACTGGAGATGGGTCTGTGGGTGGTGGAAGCCGGTGGCCGGGTGGTAGCTTTGCTGGAAGGACACGGACGAGGGGCACATCATCTGCGTGTGGCAGTCATTCACCATGAGATCATCGGGGCTCAGCGGGGGTGTCTCTGCCCCAGGGATCTGGGGGGAGCTGGCCACCCGGGGCTGCTCGTAGGCCATCATGCAGGTCGCGTTGCCCTCCTGTTTGATCTTCGGGCAAGCCTGGGGCACTAGACCCAGGACTGGTCCATAATTGTCCATGTCAGGCTCAGGCTTAATGTTCTCAACGAACTGCGGGCCCCCGAAGGTGGGTGTCACGAAGAAGCGCCCGTGAACATTGCCGGGAGGGCAGTAGTTGGAGTCCATCTCCGAGTGGATCATCTCCGGCACGATGCCGGCGTTGTAGGGCGGGGGGCTGCCCTGCTCCAGGGCACTGTAGCATCCCGGGGACGGATTTGTCTGGTAGAAGTTGCTGCTCTCCCCTTGGGCAGGGGGATAGTCCCCACCGGCTGCGCCCTGGCCGTAGCTGTCGCTGCCCATGGAAAGGATAAAATCCAGCACGTTGTTGAGGTCTTCATCCTCTTTGCGCGGGGAGAGGCTGCCCCAGGTGCCGGCGGGGGTCTTGGCCTCCTGGTCGCACTTCCACCTCTGGGGGAAGAAAGAAAAGGGAGAAGGTTAGAGGTGGCGTTTGGAGGTGTGTGTGTGCGGGGGGGGAATTTAGGGAGAAGCGGGGCCGCGGCACCGCCGCCCACCCGTGCGATGAGCCGCGCCGGCCTCAGCGCGGCGGCGGGCGAAGGGGGCCGAGACTCACTTCGTGGAGGGTTTTCTCGCGGCAGGGGCTGGCGAAGGTGGCGAAGGAGGGCAGGATGGTGTCGCTCAGCGCCATGGTGCTGCCGGGCGGGACGGCGGACGGCGCGGCGCGGCGAGCCGCCCTCCCCACCTTATAACGCGGCCGCGGGCGCCCTCAAGCCAATTGCAGGGAGCGAAGGAAACGCGTCCCGGACGGGGCGGGCGGGAGGCAGCGGCTCGGGCGCAGCCTAAATTTAGCCCCGGTATAAAAGGAGGTGGCGGCGGCGGTCCCAACCCGAGCGGGGCGGAGCGGAGCGGGGCCGGCCGGCGGGCCCCCCTCGCCGCCGTCCCCTCAGCGCGGGGCTCGCCGCCGGGGCCCAGGGGTGGCCGGGGAGCGGCGACCCCCGCCTCGGGCCGCTGCCTGCGGCCGCTGACGGAGAACTGAAAGGTCCCGGCCCCGGGGGGACCCTCGTGAGCTGAGGGGACACTGCAGGGTTCCTGCCTCCCCTCGGGATGCTGAGGGAGGAGGGGACACGGAGGGGGTCCCAACACCGGGGACCCTGAGGGACCCTCTGTGACATGAGGGGACCATGTGCTGAGAGACACCGTGAGGGACGTGCTGTGGGATGGGGGCATTGGGAGGGTCCCTGCCCCAGAAACACCCCTCATGTCATGGACATGAGGGGACACTGATGGGTCCAAAACTCCAACAGAGACTGTGAGGGACCTGCTGTGCGATGGGGGACACTGAAGGGTCCCTGCCCTGGGGACGTTGAGGAAGACACCGTGAATGAGGGGGTTGATTCCCCCACATCTCACATCCCGGATTCATCCCTGGGACATGTGGTGGGACCATACCCAGAAAACGAGGGTGGGAGTGGGAGGTGTAACGAGCACAGCAAGGGAGGCAGATGCCCTGCTCTGCGTGGGTAAATGCACTAGTGAGCTGGTGACAGACGCCTCCAGCTCCAGTCACCCTCAGGTCTCAGGGACCCATCTCAGTACTGACAGAAAGGTGTTTAATGGCAGTTTTGTACGGATTCCCTGTGAGGAAAATGCTGGAGACTCGCATTTAATGGAAGTCCAGGTCTCTAGCAGAGTTTCCATTTGCTGCACAAAGATTGCCAAAATCAACGTTTCCCTGTGACATTATGAAAGAAATAATGCAAGTAGCTTCTGTGATCTCCTCTGGTCGTAGCCAATTTATGGTCCTGGGCTGGATTTTTCAGAAGGGAAGACTGTTCTCCTCCCTTACCTTGGCCTCTAGCTCAGATGCCCAGTCTGAAGGAGCTATTCTCCAATAATTTCTGATAACACGCCCCAGAGTCCCGTTTTTGAGGATCACGGCTGCTTGGCAGTCATCCAAGAGCGAAAGAGCAAAAGGGGCAATTCTTAAAGGAGGAAAAACGATGATCTATCACAGGACAGACCAATTCTTTGAGAGCCTGTTCAGAGAAAGAGCTGTGCTTTCCCCTTGCCTCCTCCGTATTTCCTTTGCAGTCACTTCTAAAAGGATTTCTAAGCGAGCTGGAGATCAGAAGAGTGTAGGAGAACAGCTCTCACTTTTACACGCTGTGTGCCCCACGAGGGGAAAGAGCGATGGCCCTTGGTGGGCTCTGGTTCTCAGAAGCATTTTTGAGTGTGTTTGCTAGAGCCCATCCCAGGCTTGTGGCTGTACGCAGCCATCTCAGGAAAGCATGGTTGCTAGGGTGAGTAAATGATCTTTTCAATAGCTACACATGTTTTAAAATAATGAATATCTCTTGTTTAACTTTCTATACTTTTTTATTCTAAAAGTTCACAGGATGGCCAGGAGGAGCAGCCAAACTTCTGTGACTGGAGCAGAATCAATACACTGAATGCATGGTAACGAAGTACACAAAGATGTATGACTCATAGCTATGTAATGTCACACTTGTGTAATCTTTCAATGTAAACTCTTTTCCTCTAATAAAATGTTAGTAAGTGTACGATACGTATATATGGTGCTGTGAGTCAGCCAAGAAAATACACTCTGATGAATTCAGAATGAATGTGAATGTTCCCTTGATAACACACCCCGAATGTCTGTGTCAGTTTATGTGCTTGTGATTTCAGCAACAGCTATAACAAAATATTTTGTTTCTAGGATATACAACCGTACGTGTATGTTTCACCAAGAAGCTCCAGTAGGCATTGGAAGGACATTTGTTTACAGCACTGCCCTGACTCTGTCACTTCACCGTGTTTTTTCTTTGCATAAAGGAAACGTTTAGTGGGTAGTGAGAATGAAAGCAAAGTGCACAAAATAATAAATTCACTGGCTTTAGTTTCTTTTTGCTTTCAAGTAAAGCGGCAAAGCTCAAAAACTATAGCTATACTAAACCTGGTGAAACACATGTGAGAATTTATTTACATTGTGAGTCACTGGTTCTGCACAAATTGAGTACAACTTTGCCATGACCTTCCCCTCGGTCCGTGATCGCCGTGCTGACATTTTCTGGCTTTTTGCTGTACGCAACGCTCATTTTAAATGTCTAAGCCCAAGAGCTTGGCACTGCTCTCACTTATGGCAGCACAGAGCAGGAGTGATGCCACTGGTGTGTAAATGTGAAGAATGCGGGATTAGAAAGTATCTGTTAATCTGCTGTGGGTAGAGGAGAGCTAAATGATGTGTGATTTGTCTTCCAGCCAAAGTAAACACAGGCTCAGCCATTTTCGTACGGCAAAGCTGATTTTTCTAGGTGTTGCTGCTGATCTCTGTTGTTGCTTTTAGATCAAGAGAAACTTTTCAAGGGATTGCAATCAAGATTCCACGTGTTAATAGAAGAATCAAAGCTGGGGCTGTGGGATGAACTGCACCCTTGATGAAACACTGCAGCTGGATGGGTTGGTGAGAATGCCCACGTCACCTGGCTGCTAGAGCACTCTGAGTCATTACAGAACTCAAACAAACAAACAAACAAAAAAGCTCCTTTCTCATGGGATTGTTCTCAGAAAGTCCTGACTGCACCTAGAGCAAAGGCAGTAAAAGCAGGGAAAACGAGCTGAGAATGAGACCTTTCAGCGCCGCTGTTCAAAATCACAATACTAGTAACACCGTGACCAACCCCTTCATATTGAAATGAGACCAGCATTATCATAGGATTTCCCTGCCTGCATCTCAAATTGCCCTAGTTCTGTTGACTGTACAATTTTCTTTTTTTTACTAATTTAAAATGCAGATTCTGAGTCAGTACTTTAGTGTCTGCTCTCAAGGAAGTTGATAAAACGATGTAAACAACCACATAAAATAAAATATACAGGTTTTTTTTTTTTTTGGAGAGGCATTTCTTAATTTAGGGAGAGTGATTTAATCCTGTAGGCCTTATATCTGATTAAAGTAACATCATGAATTAATTGGATAAAGGAGCCTTTTTGACCAGATCTTTCATGACTGGAGTTGGTTCCCATTCAGAGACTTAAAGACAAAGGTGAACCATCTCTTTGATAAGCTGAAGTTGAAGGGGCTCATTAAGTTTTTAGTATGACATATTTTCCTTCAATATTTTTTGTCATTCTCCTCTGAACTACGTGCATATTTCCAAAAATCTTTCTTGAGGTTTGAGCACTGGAAAAGCAGAGCAGCAGCAAAGTACAAGGACTGCACTTGGGCACTTTCAGTCACGGCGTTGCACTGAAGCTCACCCAGGAGTAACTCTTTCGCACCACCACATATATACGTCTGCACTCAGTGCTGGCTCGAGGCTTTTCGACTAGATTTAGTTTTGGCAATGGTGACAGCAGAACACATGGGGTGCAGGGGGAGACTGGAAGGTGGAATGTAGCCCTGGGAAGCCATGGTGGGAGTGCTGGTGGGCCACGGTGCAGGGCTGGGAAGCATCATGAGATGCTTGGAACAACTGGGAGGAATCCAGCTTATTTAGGGCTGCACAGATGGAAGGTAGAGACTGCAGCAAGGTGCCACGAAAAGAGGCAGCTGACATTTGCCATCTCCAGCAGAGCAATTTTGCTGCCCCAATTTTTTACCTGTTGGCCTAGGTAGGAACCTCTTTCTGTCTATGCCAAAAAGCAGAGCTGCTTGCCTTTGTCGGTCCTAGAAGCATGGCCTTAAGCTTGTCAGTGTGGCCATGTGTGGTGTTTGTTTCTGCCTGGATAGCGAAGCACTTTTATAATAATTCTTTAACAATGGCATGTTCTTCAAATTAATTTGCACTTCCTTGATCTTTGTCATCTAGGACTTTATCAGTAAGAGTTTCTGTTTTCTTCCAGGTCATTGTTAACAACGTTGAATGGTGAGTGATGATAAAATAAAGATTAAGAACTAATAAACCTGCTTGATTAAAATTTAAATTAGATTTCAAGATGTATCAGCTTGTGTTTGGACCCGTTTGCGAGTGCACACCATCTTGATTTGTCATGTTCTTGTTTCTTACTGTGAAAATCACACTGCACTGAGGCAAATCCTTACAGAGATTTGCCTGTTACATCAGCACTGCTGCCTTATTTAAAGCACTGTTAAAAGCCATTGTCATTAACTAAACCATCTTGATTTATAATTCTTTTTACGGATCAAGTCCTTCCAGTCTTTTGCCCAGGTTTATGCAATGCTGACAGGCGTATCTGGGTCATTCTGTTTACCCTGTTAAAATATTGACATAATATTAGCATTCTTCAAGTCACCTGGGGCTTCCCCACTGTTCTGAAGTTGATTGATAATAAACATTAACCATCTGGATATGTCCTTAGTTGGTTCTTTTGAAACACTGACTTATAAGTTACCCAGACCTGGCAACTTAATATTGTTTGAGTTGAGTAGCAGTTGTTTTAACATCCTCCTTAGTTACTGGAATGGAAAGTATTTCAACATCATCGTTGTCTGATCTGAAGACAGCATCTGGCTTTTTCCCAAAGAGAGAACAGAAATATTTTTTAGCACTTCCGCTTTTTCAGCATGATTATTGACAGTTCTATCATTTCCATTCATTGTGATGGCAATCTTAATTCGTTTTAGTGAAAGCCTTATTAACCCAGCTCACCGAGATTAGCAAATGTCAAGCGTTGATGCTCTCAACCGCTGCACGCTTTAGCTGGGCAGACTTCCATCGATGCGAAGGAAAAATAAGCTTCGATTCCATTTCAATAAATAAGTCATCTTATACAAAGAAAACCTTTCTCAGAAATATGCAAGAAAATGCTGTTCCCATCATTAAAGTATGTTCATGGTTCAGTAAATCATAGAAAAAATCAGCTGTTTAATGAATTCACTCGGGGTAATTAGGTATTGTTACTTGAGTTTGCTGTGGGAAGAACGATAGCATTCAGCTGTAAATGATTTTTTGTCCTTTTTTGTTTGGGGACTCTTCAATTTATGCCAATTTTTTAATTATCAGCTTTGATTAGGTATGTAGTTGTGTTTCTGCCAGCTTTTACTGATGTGTGTGTTGAATGCACATATGTTGTATTGCAGATGTCCCTTTCAGCTGTTGATTGAAAACACATTTGAGAGATCTTTTATTTTTTTTACAGAACTGTGAAATGATACCACAGTTTCATAAACTCTGCAAGCGTGTTTAATTGTATCGGTGAAACTGCTTAAAATATCAGTCACTGATTATGACGATCAGATTTCAGTTGTTGCCAAATGTTTTTTATTACATAATCAAACCTCCAATTAAGAAATGGGCAATAAGGGTGTGGAATAATAGGAGCATAGGTCAGAAAGTACCTACGTGGTTTCATTCAGAAAAAAAATATTGTTACTATTAACAAAGATGTAACAGCCTTCATGAAGTCAGGAGCCCAATAAGATGAAACTCATTTAATTCTGGAGTAGAATGGGTGATAACACTGTGAGATTTCATTCTAGTCACGTCTCTCCTGGTCTGCATTTTAGGAGAGAACTTACAAAATTGGTTGGAGATGACGGGAGAAAAAGTAAAACGATGTGTTATCTCTTATGTCCACTTGGGACAATGAGTAATGTTGTAAGACATGCAACGTTAACTGGTTTTAGAAGCGAGAACTCTGTCTGGGGTTTAATTAATGCAGGAAAAAATTCTGTTTGAGGGAACTTCAAAGAACTAATATCAGATGCACTTTTCTCTCTTTTTAATTTGTGAGCTCTGTCGCAGTCTGAGTCAGCACGGCAGATGCAGATGGCCACCTTAGCAGATTTTTTTGTCGCTTTGAAGTTCACAGGTTTTAACTGGGGGAGGGGGAGAGAAGACTGGACAATGCTTAAAACCAGCCACAAGCAGAGAATTACTTAGAAGTGAGGAAGCCTTTGGGGTTTTTTCCCTCATTGAGAGAGAGAATATCTCTATAGGTTATGTTTTTATCTGACAAGTGGGGGGTTGTTCGACAAATATACAAAGTAGGAGTTTGTATAGGGTGTGGGATGGAAAGCCTTGTTTAACGTGACGAAAACGTGGGGTTTAGTTCTCATTTATAAAATACCTTCTTTGTACTGCACCTGTATTATTTATTAGTCATATGTCCTGCAGTTGAGTAATGGGAAATACTGGAGCGAGCGTTTCATTAACTGTGACACTGTTAATTGGTATTGCTTGCTGCCTGGAATTACTTTCCCTGTTTGAATACATGGAAGTATGAATCAGAGCTCAGTGAATTAGCCAGTGAGAGGAAGACAGGCATCTTTGCATGATAGGCTGGATGTATAGAGCAGCTGATCTCATTTGGCTTCCCGGACTGTGAAGTCCTTTTCAGACTTAGATCACTGAAGTATTCAGAATGGTATATATTTTTTTCCATGATCACAATTACTTATATCATTATGATTAAGCCTTGAAATTTCAGTGGGATATTTTGGGACCGACTTTTTTCCAGACACTTATATCCATTGTTGTGATTTTTTTTTTCTTGAGCTATTAATGCCTACCTTTTAGGATATTTATATATTTAAATTCCTGGATACATCTGAGCTTAGGAACAGTGCTTTGTGTCTTGTAGAAAATGCTTTCTATTCAGAAACAAGACTTCAGCTTATTTTTTCATGCACCTGAAAATATACTCCAATTTGTTCATCTGATACGCCTTTAAGGAATGTCACACTTATTGCTGACAATAAGCTCTAGGCTGGAATTAAGTGCTAGTCGTCAGGGTTGATACTGATCAAAATTATTAATATTTGGTGCTATAGCAGCTTTAGTATATAGAACAATTATAGTTTTAAGAGAATAATGCTGTTGAAATCTCTTGAACGGTTACAGCTATTCTTGAGCAATGAAATGCTTTCCAAGGGACAGCCTAATACAATGCAACTTTGTAGAATGAGTTGTGAAATTTTCTTTTCATTTGCCACATAAAGTGCCAAATAAATGTTTGCAATAAAAATACAAGCCTGGGAAGAATGTGTTTTGCCAATTACAGCATAATGTGGGCTACAAAGAAGTGTTCAGAATGGAGTTCAGTATGGATGTTAGTGTCAGGTTACAGCAGGGAAAAGGGTGCCTTAATTTGCCAAATAACCAGAGTGTTTTTTATCCCACATTTGCAAGGAAAATCACTGCCTTTGAAAGAAAAGAGATGGCTCTAATTCTGCACAAAATTAATTCAGCGAGGAGAAGCAGGCAGTCTTCTGCTTGGTGAGAAACCAGCGCACGGGGACTGCAAAACACTGATTGATGGTGGCCAATCCTTTCAGCTGGTGGTTGCCACATTTAGCTCCTCCAGTTGGCCAACGCCGGGCAAGGAGGTGGGGGCACAGGGTAGGATTAAAGCTTCTGGAGCAGAAGTGGTACAAGCCACATTGGGCCCAGTAGCGACAATTTAGGGGGCCCTTTCTCCTCTTGCTCAAGAGCTTGCATGATTCACCCTGTTCCCTTTTCTTGAGTTTCATATCACAGAAAAAAAAAAAAAAGAGTTATTTTTTAACATAACTTTTACTTCAGCCTAAAGTTAGATACTGAAACACTGTGTCCGTGTGCTACCGCTTAGCTCAGCCTGAAGACGCTCTTGAAATAAAACCTAGGACCCTGCTTGCTGAAAACACGTGAAATAAGGGCTATCTTGTGCTCGGCTGCTTCATGGGCTGTTTTCTGCCTCCTTCTGCTTAAAAACCACCTGCTCCGATGAGATGGCAGAGCATCTCATTCACATGAAATCAGCGCGAAGCAGCCGGCCAAGAGGCAGCGGCGCGTATGAGCGAGAGGGGATCCTTTGCAGCCTTTATATACCGGAGTTATTTTTAACCACAGCCTCCATGCTTATTACAGTGTTTCCTCTCTCAGACGCTCAGGAAGCCCACTTGGCTCTGTTTCCTGCTAACATGCGGCCCTGGCTCACAAAATCTCTGAGAACAACAGGCCTGAGACTGCTCGGCTCCATTAAAAAAAACTGGCAACTTTTCAAGCCCTGACAGAAAAACCTTTGAAAGCTCTGGATTTCCTCCAGCTAACGTATGAGGCTCCTACATCGGTGACAAATTAGACTGAAACAGCACAAAATGCTCCTATGTAAATAGCCTTTTTCTGCGTTCACCCTTTTAATAGTCCAAACATTATTTATAGTTATTTCTCTGGATGGAAAAATATTTTTATATTTTTTCCAACGATGGGTTCTAGTGAAATGTTTTCCTTGTTTGTTTGGGTTGGTTTTGTTTTTTTTTTTCTTCTTTTTCCTTCGAGATTTTTGTGACAGTTTTCTTAGGCTCCAGGAGCAACCTTTCCTTCCTGGAAACCAGGACAAAATGGCTGTTGTGAGATCTTCAGTAAAAGGCCTGTGTCCAGCGCTGAGCACAAGTCTCTAAACGCTGCCATTCCTCAACTATTAAATAATAGTTATAACAGGCACAACTGACTTCTAATTTCCTGAGGGACAACAGAAGAGGTCAGTTGCACTTTATCGGTGACTTTACCCGTGTGTTTTACGCGTAACGTTAGTCCTTTGTATTTTATTTTCTCTTGCAGACTTTTCAGTGCAATTCCAAAGGGAATCCTGCTTCCAAAAATGCTTTCAAGTATAGGAATAGATGTGACCTTCGATGCTGAGAATGCTGTTTTCTCCTGAGTTGACTTTTTACAAGTCTTACCATGAAGCAACTTCTCATGTCTGTCAGTGATAATGACTTGGAATCATAGATGATAACTCCAGAATATTAGACTTCTGTGATTTTCTGATTTTCTAGGAGTATTTCCAGTAGTCTCATCTTTGTCTGGATCAGCATCGCCTTAAGGGTTATTTATTGCCCTGGACATGAACAAGAATCATCTGTAACCTCTACCCGGCCTCTCTAATCCCAGTATTTATCTCCCGAGCATGGTCACCGGGAGCAGGTTCACTGGAGCAGGAGGATTTCCCTGACCTGCCCGGTTTCTTGCTAGCTGGGCAGTAAGGTGTGTTTATTCTTCCCCCTCAATTTTAATCATCCACAGCTTGGGCATGTAGGCTAAGGAATTGTAAGGTTCTGTTTGTACTTAAAGGAGAGAGTGCTGGAGAAATCATCCCACCGTGGGATGATAAGGCCAGTTCTTAGACAGCTAAAGGCAATTGCAGTTACTACTATTCCAGCTCTACACATTTGTAGAATTCCCTCCCATTTTCTTTTTCCTTCTTACAGGATTCTCTTCAGTCCTTCCCCTTCAATCGTGCTCTGAACCACTAGGTTATTCCTTATAGAAAGAAAAAAAAATTATTCTGCTTTTAAGGTTGACTATCTCTGTTGGTTTTATATGACAGCAGCATTTTTGCCCTCTGCCTTTCCCTCGGAGCTTGGCTATGGTGTGAGAGCATCTCCAATGGGAAAGGTCATCTATATAATGAGGAAGAGTGTAAAATTAATGTCTGTTTTACTGGTCTCAATAATGCTGCTCAAGCAGGTGTGCTTTGCTACACCAGTGACAATGACATACTGAACTGGGAGCTGGGTGTATCAAGCACAATCTTGAATGAGTAACTACCACCATCTCTCAGATGACCCTTGTTCTGATTGAAATCATTTTACTCCCAGAGTTATCTACATTTCACACAGATGTGGTTAACTTTTGCAGTTGAAAATTACTCTTATGAGAAAAGAAAAATGTAAACATTTTCTAGATGTGAAAGAGCTGAATGCCACGTTTTGTCTCTTTTAGCAACTCATTCTGCTGTTCATTTGGGGGCTTTTATCTCATATCGTACCCAACAATTGGACTTTGGCTGTGCCAGGGGCACCCTCCTTTGAATGAATCTTGGCAAGCAAGTCTTTTAAATTCAGCGTATCATTTTGGCAAGTGGCCCTTATTTTGCAAATGCAAGTTTTGTAGTTAGTTACAATCATAGCTCATAGCATTTGCCCACGTAGTTTATGGAATAAGCTGTATGCAATAGCAGATTCACGTTTATTTTCAGGCAGGAAACCAAGAGTGCAAAAATGCATCATGAACTGAAGGGTCAGGGTGAAGCCTTTTTAAAAAAGAATCAAGGTGGTTGGGTTGCGTTTATCACGCGCAGTCAAGCGGTCTAAAATTGACTTGTTTTGATGCTATTTGGAGCTCACTGTAATGAAAAACTGACTTTGTGCAGATTGACTTTCTGCGTCACAACCCGTCTTGGGATAGTAATACCAACAAGGACAATTAGTTTAACTGTCGTTCACAATTGCTGTTTGTTTGTACTCGGTGGTTTATGGTAGAAACTGCAGGCCAGCCTTCCATCCGAGCTCTTGCCAGTGGCCTCAGTAATTGCCCACTAGTCACTGAAGGACAGACTCACCAAGGGCTTTCAAAGCTGACTTACCCTCCTTCAAATATAACTGAAATTTATAGCTAGCAGCTTCTAAAATAACTCACATCACTACCACCTCCAAAAACAGCTCTGGGACCATGTGGCCTTGTGGTTATGGCTCTGGGGTTGTGGTGATGAAGTCAGAGATTCAAATCCAGTTGTAGGGAGATAAAAAGCTTCAAAGAAAGTGAAACTGTTTTTGCCTTGATTATGTGGAAATAACACCACCTCGTTTTACTTGCACCTGAAAAACAAAATTCATAGCTAAAAATAAGGCATGGTGCAGAATACCATGTCACGTCGGGAGATGCACTGTGGATAAAAGCGTGTGGCTGGTGTGAAGAGAGCTCATTCGAATTGACATGTCAGAGGGGTTTGCTTCTCTTGGTACATGATATCAAGGTGTAGGGTGATAAAGCTCAAAGTCTGAAGCATCCACAGGCAACACAACAGGTCTGCTGTATTTTTCAAGGTACCTTTTGGCTGACTGACTGTGGGCTTGAGGTTTGAGATAGGAAAGGACTTTGTTTCCTTGCTTGCTTAGAGCTGCCCAGAGGTTTCTCTAAGCTCTTAGGGGCCATTAGCAGAGCGTGGAGGGAGCTGCATAAAAATCCCATGGATGCTACGCTGGAAATTGTTATTATTGTGTAATGATTAGTAAATGTAAACAGAATAATAGCTGTATAATTGTACATTATACAGGCTCAGGGTGGACAAGGTGCTTCCTGCTGTTAGAAAGCTGCTTTCCCAGGCTGCAGCGTCTGTGTCTTCTCTCACATTTTGGGGTCCTTCTGCTATGGGGTCCTGTAGGTTTGAATGAGTTGTCAGACAAAGCAGACCTGCTTCAGCTGGAGACTGCCACTGTGGGCTGGCCAATGTCTTGCGGCTAAAATAGTGTCCTGTAGGGCTGTATGTGTATGTTTACACACACACACATGCACATGATATATATTCAAGTGCCTCGGGCCAAAGAGGAAGCTAAACCTGGGCTAAATGTAATTAAATCACTGAGTTATTTGGCACAAGGAAGCAGACAGGACTTTTCAGCTGGAAAGCTCTGACTCCCCCCTCAATATGCAGAATCATCACGGAGCCACTGCTGTCCTGCTGAGTTATGCCTATAGCCAGCTGATATGTTTCTGGGGGCCTTGCTGAGAAATCCTTGAGGGAATCTCCTTCAGAAACTGGGCCAGCTCCGACACTGGCTTTAGGAGGGACGTCCCCATTCCTCCCCAAAAAAACCCCAAACCCCACCAAAACTCCAGCCTTGTGATGTCAACTTTCAGGTTTTGTATCTCTCACTGATACTGGACTAAATTCCCACTGTTTGCACATGGTACGAGAGGATTTTTAAAAACTGAGAGTGAAAGTCAAGTTAAAGTCTCACTTCTTTGTACATAAGATGTAAATGTGAAGGCATATTTCAGGGCATAAATGTCTACAAACTCTGTGCTACAGATCATAACAAGAAGAGTCCATGGTGCTATTAATCCTAAGAACAGCTATTATTGGGTTATGATGATACCTAGAAGCCCCAAGTGAGCTTGTCACATTTTTCTGATTCATTTAGTAGCATTTCAATGGGAAAACACCGAGATGACAATGAGCATCAATGGTACGTATTGTCTCTACAGTGCACAGGGAAAATCCAAACCTGATTAATCAGTGACAAGCCTGGCAGATTATTTCTTGAACTGCATCAGGATTTAGTATACAGTAGAGACAAGCACTGAAGCATTTACAGAAAGAGAACTGATGTTTCCGTTGTTGGAATCCAGTGGATATCAAAGATGTCTTTGAATTTCTACAATTAGAAGGAGCCAAATAAAAACCAAATAATTTTCCAAGCAGATGGCCTTAGCCCTCAATACCAAAATTATCAAACTCTCTAAGTAGTGGTTTTAAGATAGATGTTAATGGATCTTTGAGCAAGAAGCATTAGTGATCTGGACTACAGCAACATTTTAATTAAAAAGTTGTACAATAACAGACTCAAAATGTAAACTTCAAAACATTTAAAGCCTAAATTACCGTGGCTTGAGAACTGGCATTGAGTATGTAATTTTTAACATTCCAGACTGCCTTCATTATAGTTCAAGAAGCCACAGAAATACACCGTTACGAGCCAGGAATAGTTCTTCCTTTTATTTGGAAAGAGAATTACAGAGGGAGCTATTGGGAACTGAAGTTTAGTTCCTAAAGCAGGAGCAGGCTACAATATTTTTATACACAACTGCAACCACAGACTTGCACTCATTCAAACATGCTGGACTAAATGGTGCCGGCTGTATAAATACTCAACACTAAGTTAAAACACAGGTTCTTTTTTATTTCAGCTTTGAAGGTTTATCATGCTATTTCTACATATGCAATATCATTTAAAGTCGAGATGCCTTATATATACATATATATATATAAAAAAAAAAGAGTGCCAGTAACTTAAACCTGCAAATTAAGACCATGGTTCTTCAGTAGGTTTGAAGAAAGGCTGATTCCGTTCCGGTCATTGTTGATGGACACAATGCTCGCTTTCATTTGTGAACATGCACTTAAAATTACAAAGTAAATCCTTCTGGATTTGTTATAAATTTTTTTTTTTTTCAGCCAGTTACTCCTCAACTGCATCATAATGCTCATATAATATTTTTTTTTTTCAGAAATTGGACTCGCATAACTCGTTGGTATGCAAAATATGTAAGGCCCCAGTCTGCTCTGAATTACACCCATGCAAACCGTTGAAACTTAAAAGGGAATTTAAAATATGCATGAGTAAGGAAAACAAATGGAGCCCTCCATTTGCAAAGCGCTTTGAGATCTTTAGAAGATCGTTGTACATTTTGTTACCTGTGCCCTCAAGACAGGGAGGGGAGAGGATCTGATACTTAAACTAGGATTGCCAAAAACTAGGTTTTATCAGTGCTTTTGATAAATCCGCAGGGGTAGGAGCAGGTACTGTCCCACACTAATGTTCTAAATTCACTATAATTAATTAAAAAGCTCTAATGGAAAAATATCCTAAATCTCACGGCTTGTCAGAAATCAACTGGCATTTTCTTTTGCCAAGAGCAGTAAATAAACCCTACATGAATAGACATGAAAGGACTTTCTAGAAGTGGTTGGCTGCGATAATTCCACTCAGGAAGCTGCTGAAGAGCGTCAGAGACTGGCTGCCCTCGCCTTCGCGGTCTCTTTTCCCCGTGTTGTTATAAAAGAGGGGGAACCGATTTTGCTTTGTAGCGTTCGTTGACTTGGACACAGGCAGCTGTGCTTCTGAAGCCGTAATTCTGGGAGAGAACACTTTTTACATACTTTATAAACTGTTTTGACTATTTTCAGATTGACTATTGAACCACAGTGGAAGTGTATGGCTTCAAGATATTTCTGGTGATTGTGTAACTGGAAAAAACTGTCCTGATTTTAAAGTATTTTTGGCATACAAGTGAAAGTAAATAAGCAATTTTAGAGACTCACTGGAAAGTAATTGCTCCTGCAGGACGCTCGCTGTGCCAGGAACTCTGGCAGATGCACTGAGTCCTCACTATTAAGCTTCAAATGAAAGCATTTTTTTTTTAATGCAAAAGATCAAAACCAAGGATATATAATCTAAAATGTAAGGAATTTGGAAAGAACGGATGCCTGTGAAGGGAAATATCTAAACATATGAACTGCATTAGGAGGGAATACAATGGAAGAAAAGGCTGATAAGCTCCAGAGACCCCTTGGCTTGCCGTGGTGGGAAGCACGAGCTGTGGTGGCAGTGACACGGCCGTAACGCTGGCAGTGAGGGTGTCGAGAGCCCAGAGCCTCGTCTGGGCATGGAGCTGCCCTTGTCCATGGCTCTGCTGGTGACACACAAACCTCTGGGGTTATCAGAGGTGATCTTGGGCTGATCAGCCCCGCAAGAGCTTGGACCAGCTGAATTGCTAATGATGGTGACATGAGAGAGAGCAAGAGCAAGAGAAGCACCGTGTTTCGGGTGACAGAGAACCACCGGGATGGCAACATTTCAATAGGAACAGTCTGTCCATCCAGTGATTCCACTTCCATCCAGTGATTCATCGGTGACTACGGAAGAGTCATAAAAGCACCACTGTCAGCTCATGTGTCAGAGGAAGTGTTCTGCTTTTTTTTTCCTAAACAAGAAGCTAACAAAGTATTATTTCTCTCTGCCTTCACGCTGTAAGCTGGCATTTCAAAGGCTGAAGCTACTGTCCTTTCTTGTTGCTTTACTTGCTCATCTTGAAGCTGTAACTGAATCCACTCAGGGTGGTTTGCAGGCCTCCATACCGTCAGTTCTCTGCACAACTCGTCTATATAAAGCCCCACTATTAGCTCCAGCACGTTAACAACCAATCAGTAAACCTCAAGGGCTGTGGACAGCCACATACTCTGTAGTAAAGGGCACAAGTGGCTTTGAAACTGAAGCCACCTGCAGAAAAACGTCAAGAAATGTGTTTGGCCAACCCTATCCTTCCCCCCAAGTTTTGTTTTTCTTTTCTTTGTTTCTTTCAAAGAACGTTTGCTAGAGCTGCTCTTTTCCTGGGTTCCCAGCCTGGGGGCTATAGCACAGTAATGATTCCTCATGGGGTAGATGATTTATCCTGGATTTTGTAGATGCTTCTTTGGCAATCCAGCCCAAATGGCCATGTCCAAAGAAGCTTAAGCCTTCCTGAGATGCTCAGAATACTTCGATACAGGATGACAGAAGAATTAAAGCATTTTTAACGCTTCAGGATGTATGGCTTTGTCTTTAGGATTTGTAACTGGGTTCAATCAACATAGTATCAAAGTATTAAATCAACCATATGAGCATTAGTTCTCCATTTACTGAATGGAACTCCCTTCTTCTGAGACGCACCGAGACAGGAGAGAGGAAAGCCTCCAGAGAGAGAAAAGTTTCCAGGTTACAATAAAATGCCATCCAGGCAGTGAAACTGAGATACGTGCGCATCTCTGGTCCCATTTCTCTGAAAGTCAAGCCACGAAACTCAGCTCCAGCTCGGCCGGCCGCTCGCTGCACACCTGCTCCCTCGCAGCCGCCAAGTAAATGAAAGTTGTTTCCCCTCCTTGCGAGCACTGAGTGAAAAAGCTGCCTGTGCTGGCCTCACATTGGGATTGTTTTTTTTTTTTCCACTCAGTGCTTTCTGCTTTTCTATAAAACACTGTCATGGACAGTAAGTACGAGGTGCTGCAATTGTTGGTATTAGCAAAGGTCCAGTTTCCTGACTGATAGAGATTTATAACATAATAACTCATCTTTTATTGGTACTTCATTTTTAGAGCAAGCATAGTTTAGTCATTGCATTCTGATTAAATTATATATATATATATATTTATGTATATATAACATGTATAAAATAGCTATAACATATATTTGCATCATGCACACACACACACACATATAAAACCCCACGGATTTTATCTGAGAGGTGCATTGGAGGAAGGCTACAACAGGAGAAGGGCTCTTGACTCTGCAGACAGAGACATCTGTGCAAAAAAGAAGCTGTTTAGCCATAGTGCAGGTTTGGGGAATTAAATGTTTCAGTATATTTTTTCGGGGAAAAAAACCCAAAAACCCACGTTGTATGTATAAATACAACATTCATATATGTCTAAATACAACAGAAACCATCACTAGCTCAGCAACAAATGGCACAAACCGAGCACACCCCAGTTAAATCTCCCAAAAAAAGCCAGTCCAAGGCTCCAGCCTTCAAACGGTGGGAGAACAAAGCACAAGGCACCCGCTCGCCGCGTTACCCCACCGCTATAAATCTCACACTCTGTCCTATCGTGAGTTCATCTGGGTGTTTTTGTTTGATTGGGGTTTTTTGCTTGTACGCCAACCCCATCCCTCCTATGATGCTGTTAGATCAGTGTGGTGTGGAGAGGGTTGCTACAGGACATGACGCCGATGCTGTGCCTTTTCCACCTTGCCCGTGCCTTTGGCCATGTGGCAGCACTTCCCAAGTAAATGAGCCTGTGGCAGCAGAGGAGCAGCTCAATTTTTCATCCCAGATGCTTCTGCAAAGGGATGGTCCTGCAGAACATGGCCGTGCGCCTTGGAGCAGCAATGGGATATCGGTGACAGGAGAACAGGCAGCTTCAGGGTCGTAACGGGTCGTTTCAGGGACACAGTGCAGGCTAAGCGCTGCCTCATGTGTTGGCTTTTCGTTTGGCTGTTTGGCTTGAGTTTTGCCCAGAGCGCATCTCCTCCACAATTTCATATCAACTGAATAAGTCGTTAGAAACCACCGAAACTCAAACCTCTATGAAAGCGATGTCCCGCGAACCGTGAGCTGCTGTACAGCACCTGATACAGGGGCTGAGCTGACACAGCGTAAGCCAGTGTGACTCTTAGCAATGCTGCTCTTTGCCTTTGCAGCTGATTTGGAGGGTGCTGCGGTGGCTGCGCGAGACGCTGCTGGAGGAGGACACGAGACCCCCTGTCCCTGCAGTGCCTGGGTGCCAGGCAGCGAGACCCAGGCGTTGTCACCTCCTCCTGTTGGTTTGCTGAGAGCTCAGAGAGCCTTTCCTGCAGAAAAGCAATTCTTCAAACTTCTTGTCGGCTTTGAACTGGCACTCTGAGCACACACAAAACTCATTGCGCCTCACCAATGGCATTGCCTGTCGCCTTGAGCTCTCAGCCTATGCCATCACTGATACTTCTGTGCGAGGTGGGTATCGTACAGACGCTGGCCCTAGAAAGGAGATTAAAACCCAGCTAGATTTAAAAGTGAGTGATAAGTGAGCTCTTTAGGGCAAGGACTGCCTTTCGCTTCGGCGCTTGGTCACTTTGTGGCGCAGGGGAGGCTTTCCTGTGCTTGGGACTTCTCAATATCGCAGCACAAGTCAGTGCCAATAAAATAATATGACTGCAGGTCAATACTAGGACCATTTAAGCAGCCGGTGATGTAATATCGCTGTATGCAATAGCATATTGCTGAGATTTGCAGTGCTCCTGCTCGCTGCAAGAACCAGCGGGTGAAATTCTCTGGCCCTTCTGGTGTGGGTCAGATGGGGAATCACAGTGCTCTCCTCGGGCTTCAAAAATATCTCTCTCCCCCTTCAAATTACTCTTGGCTTCTCCACTTGTGCAGCTGGTAAGGACGTGCAATGAGGCAACCCCTATAGCAGTTTGGATTTTGAAATGTGCTGCTCGGTGAAGCGAGTTAGTCATTGTCACCCCCCCAAAAAAAAAAAAGGTCCAGGAATAATATCTTCAAGCCAAAGCGCAGCCTGCCAAGGAACGAATGCCCTTGGGTGGGGATTACTGATATCGTATTTGTTATATTAGGCAGGAGAGGTCAGACCATTCTTTAAAATAAGTTACAGTAAACAAGCTGGGGAGCTGAGCCCTTCAAATGTTTCATTACTGATGAGTTTTAACGTTAAGAGCTTCTATCGTACGAATCTTGATCAAGGGAAAGATAAATGTGCTGTTTTTTAGCATTTCACTACAAACACAGTGTTTGTGCCAACTGACACAATGATTAAATATGATCCTCTCTTCTCAGAAATGAGGAGAACTGTAACCGCACCGAGCTCTCCGCCGCTGATATGAGATAAAAAGAGTCAAATCATGTGTGGTTTCCTTCAGACCAAACTTGTGGCGTAGCATTTCGTGAATGATGTTGTCCAAAGTCAAAATAATCTGTTTTGCCCAAAGGTATTTTTACAGAAGACTGTCAGAGTGTATTTTTCTACAGAATGATAGAAAAGGTTCGTTTATTCCTTTGCACCGCGCTCAGCATTGACTCTTTGTTAGTGCAAATAGAGGTTCAACACCCCAGGATGGGGAAGGGAATTAACAGGCGCCCAATTGCTTTCGTTCTAACAATGGCTAAAAAGGCAATCCAGCTTCAAAAAACAGTGGATTTGTGGGTGTTTGTTTTTTTTTTTTTTATTAAATAAAAATTAATATACAGGACATTTTCCCACCGCTGTGCCCCAGCCCCTCTCACTGCTCTTTTGGTGCCACTGACGGCCCCAGACACGGGCTCAGCCTCATGCAGCATCGTACGGGCTGGGACAGCGGCCCCATCACTGACCCATGCTGCAGCCACAGTGCTGGTTAACACAGAAAATGAAAAGCAGCTGCTTGTTTCTTTTCAGGAGTATCAGAAAAAACAAGAAGATGATCTCCTCCCCATGTGGGCCAAAGGCTGCTTGAGCCTTCTCACTTTCAGCCACGCTGATAGCAATAATTCTCTGCCTTTCTCTAAGGAGCTTTTCCAATTTATTTCATTGATGCTCTGCAGGCCCGTGGGAATTAGCTACAGCTGTCCTTCCCCTGTTGTAGACCAAGATAAAAGCATTGACGGAGCCGCCCCAAAAAAAAAAAAGCCGCGAAGAATCGCAGCCCCAGAGACCTCGCCACCCTGAGGGTGCTACAAAAGTGGTGCTTTGCAGCCTCTCAAAGCCCTGCAGAAGGTTTGGGTTGCTGAATCTAAGTAGGGTGCCTCACCCTTCTTGTGAGCAAAGTGCAGCCGTCCTCGTGCTTCCTTCGTAGAAAGCACTGACACCGCACTGCTAATGCCAGTTAACAGCAACCACTTTTGCCAGGCTCCACCAAAACCAGACCTTTGCTCGGCACAGCTCAGTCATGCCCCGTTCCCCAGACTCCAGCTGGTTTATCCCAAGTCCTTTAAGCTCTGCTTTCTAGGACACGGGCTCAGCGCAGTGCCCTGCTGTGCAAAGAACTTCTTCTGCAGCCCCTGGGCAGCCTTGGAGAGCCGTGCTCACACCACCAGGGATAAAATTTTGGAGGAAATTTGTTGTGACCAGCACCTGCTAATCCCTCCTGTGCCCTGAGATGGCCCCGTATCCACGATACAGTCTTGAAACCTCTCCTCTGCTTATGGAGGTTTTTAATGGCTCTGAACTGAAGGCTGTGGCTGATGGGATCCAGCACGGGGCACGATTAAATGCTGGACCACAAAAAGGCACGCTGAGAGTCTCCCTTCAGAAATGTGCTGTGGATGCAGGGAAAAGCAGCTGTAACATTTATATTCTCTCTCACTCTGTGGGTATGGGGGAGAGGAGATGGTCAGAAGCCAGGAGATGTGAGGCCAGCATCCCCCATGCGAGCACGAAGCCAACAGCTTCTCACCCATATGGCAAAGGAAAGGGTAACCAACGTCCTGGAGGGGGGGAAAGGGGAAAATACCTGGGACTCAGCCCAAAAAAGAGGTGGTACTTCCAGCAGTGGGCTGTGGATGTGCATGGAGGGCAGGGAACAGAACCTTTTTGATACCAGCTGCTCAACAAGCCAGGATGGGACACACCATGCGCCATGACAGTGCCTTCCCACGCCACTGGCTTCCCCCGTGCCCTCGCACGACCGCCACTCTCACCCGGGATTCGTGCAGGAAACGTGGGTGAGAAGTTCTCCGAGAGCAGACGCAATCCTGCCGCGGCTGCCCACGGAGGAACCCGGGCACCAGCGCGTTGACTCAGCGCGTGGTACCCCGCTCTCAGCTGGGGACGTCCCATGGCACCTGCAGGAAATTTAAAGTGAGTGTGGAGGTGTGCGGCTTGTTGCGAGGGCAGGAGCTTTGATGAGCTCAGCAGGGGAAAAACCTCTAGGAAGGATTACTCTGAAGTTTTGGAGGCGGGGGACCGCTGTGGTCCTTTGTAGCATCACCTGTAATACGACGCACTGCACAGAGTCCACTCCACACCCATGGACGTGAGCTGCTGCAGCAGCTCTGGGACTGCAGCTTTCGGAGAAGGTGCATCTTTTGGAGGAGCTACTCCTGTCCACGCGAGGACCTCTGAGCTCTCCCCTGCATCAGTTCTTCCAGCAGCAAATACACGCACACAAACACACACACTGCTGGAAACAACCACTTCTTTTCTAACTTGACTTTGCTTAGCTTTAACCTCCAGCCATTGCAGCTGCTGTTTCTTTTCTCTGCTGAATTCACGTTCCTACCCCAATAAAAAAAAAAAAATAAAAATCTTGTGTTTGCTACAAAAAAAATTTTTCACTTCATTAATCTAAACCCCTCTGGCTATACTGTCACAAAATACTGCTTGGAAAAAAGAAAGCTGCTTCTGCCTCGGAGAGCTGAGTTACTCAAACACTTAAGTCAGGAAGACCAACGTGTTCCCTCCTTTCCCACCACCTCCACCAGCGTGTTGCAAGAGTGAGCAAGAGGGAGGAAAAAAAACCCCCTCTTACAAAGCCGCATCTATGCACTGTGTCAGTCCCTCAGAAATAACTCCCGTGTCATCAGCCCCTGATATTTTTGGTATTTGACATAATACACGGGGTTAAGTTTGGGGACATGATTTTGCACAGCAAACCAGAGACGTCAGGAGGGTTTGGGCCAGCGCTGCCGGGCAGGCGCAGCACGGACCGGCACCGGCGAGGGATGCTGCTCTGCGCCAAACGAAGCTTGTGTCACCAACCGAGTGCTGATATGAGCCTGCAAAGTACTGAGTTTTTTTATTTTTTGGTGTGTGTTATGGAATAAAATGGAAAATAAAATCTTGACTTTCCTCATGGTAGAAGTCGGTCCGACGGATAACAAAGTGATCCCTTCGCCACACCTACCACAGAATTTGCTGTATAGAAATAACAGCGATTTCAGAAGTCAAGGGATGTTTAAGAAAAATTGTAATATGAGTGGAAGTTAGAAAATCTGACTTTGGGAACTCTACAAAAGCAGCCATGGATTAGTGCAGTAAAGGTGGTGCAGTGCTGTTTATTCTGAAGGATTAAAACGAAGCCCCTGTTATTAGAATTTCTCTTTTTAGGACAAATTTTGGGCTATCGGCATGCTGGGGTTGTGTTGACATCGTTTTTCTTTCTCAGTAGTTAGTTACTTCGGATCAAAACAGTGATGGCAGCTATGGAAAAAACCACGCCAGCTTTATCAAATGGTCCGAATGAGGTTCGCTATAATCAGCGAGTGCTGTAATTCTGCACAGAATATTAATTGCAATATTGGCCCCCTTCCAGCTCAGCTCTTTACAGCTCCGTTTAAATGCTATTTGCGCTGATCTAATACTAGTTATAGATGTCACTGGACTTTTTTGCCATTAACTGCGTGAGGCAGAAGGGCCGTTCCTTTCAACACATAGATCACTCAGCGCAAGGAACGCTTCTTATTTCAGAGCCCAAATATAACATTTTATCATCTAGTGCATCTGAAATTTGCTTGGATAGAACTCAACCCTGCACCATAGAAGTCTGCGAGTATTTAATGAAAGCTAAACAAGGCTTGCATTGATATGATTTATGGATTCGTTGTTTATTTGCTAAAGGCTTCTTTACAAGACTTATATCACCACGTTAATTACTTTAAATATGTCCATCTGCGCTCAAATAATAAAAATATACATATGCACTGTAATGAAATACCACCCTGAACCGTGCAGGGCAAGAAAAAGCATTCATGCTGCAACTATAGCAACTACTAAAATAGCAAAGCACACTGATTTCTGCCATGAACCTGTTCCTAGTGTCCAAAAGACACTGTGTGCTGCGAGCTTTATATACCAGCTCCCAAAATATCCGAGTCCTGATAGGATGAGAAAATACTGTCATGTTCTTGCACCAGGCCAATTACAAAGCTGTAGTTCCTGTGCTGGTAAAGATGTTTCCTGTTGATAACACAAAAGGACAACATAGCACTTAGCTGCTAATGTTATCTGGGACCCTTGTGACCTCTCGGAAACTTTAACAATTGTAGAGTTCACAACACGTAGAGGCGCTCTGTCTTGTGCTTTGGTTTTAATAAATAAGCAAGAAAGAAAATAAACACTCATTCTGCAGCCGTGCGCTCGCTATTGGTCAGGGAGCAGTTAGAGGTGGCTGGAACGCAGATGAGAGCTCAGCTCTGTTAGCAAAGGGTTCCTACCTCGGGCACGGGGCAGTGCTTGACTGATAAGTCCTTTTCCAAACAAAAGTGAAAAGGTGGAATTTTACACCGTAATATTTTTCTTCTGTCAATTTTAAACATATTCCTTTTCAACGTTATAGACTTTTTTTTTTTAATGTTTGAAGATTGAAAAGCACATCTCATTTGTTTATAAGGCTGTCATTTCTAAACGGACCTCATTCATGTCCCCCAAGCCTTTTCTCCAACTTTTACACTGAAGACTCTTCAAACTCTTCCTGTCTTTGTAGCTTTGTCACATCTCCTTGGCGAGACCGCAGCGGTCACCAGTACGCAGCCTGGAACGCAGCCCTCCAGGAGCTTTAAGGAAGAGCTTCTTGAAAATATAAAATCACAGCTGGATTTGGGTATTATATTACCTCTTAACTGTCTATTTCTGAAGTGCAGTTAAGATCTCTTACCCAGCACCCAAGGGGTATTTGCCAGCCCACTCACAAAGCCTTTATGGTAAAACCTCCTAAATCTTGATACAAGAAACCCAGCACCTCTGCTCGCTCCTGGCCTTTGTGGGATTCTCGAATCCCTCATTCCCTGCTAGCGCAGGAGCACTCTTACACTCCCCAGAACGTGGGTAGGAACCAGAAGCTTCTACGAGCTCTTTAACTAAGGCTCAAAGTGCAAAAATGCAGAGTGAGGTTTGTTCTCTCTCCGATTTGGAGCATGGGCTCGGCCCCTGGTTTCCCAACAGTGCAATCCAGAGCCTGCCAGTACGGAGTCACTCTGCGGAGCCTTCCTCCGATCCAACAGGTACTTCAATGACTTGTAGCCCAGTGGCCTGAAGATTCATAAATACCAGATTTATGGAGTTAACCTAGTCTGCCTCATTTCCCTAGATATTCCTCTATCCTTCAAAATCCATATTGCAACAACTGTGCTGCTCCAGATGGTCTAAGAAAGCCTCAGATGAGGTTTAGGATGCCCCTGCTGAAGGACAGAAGAGAGGTTTTCTTCACTTAATAGCAAAATATTTTTAAAGCCTTATAACTGAATATTTGGGCTTTAGTTCTGTGCTGAGGGTGAGGCCTTTCAATGCTGCTTAAAACACCCCATCTGCTCTTCACCTATACCTGCTTCACTGGAAGAGCAGAGATAAAACTAGTCAGCGTTTTTCCTCGCTCAATTGTTATTCCTGCTGGAAAGAGGCAGAACTCCTTGCGATAGCTTCCTTTGAGCGGTGCTTATTCACAGCAAGTCACAGTGGGAGAGGGTGGGAGGCAGAGTTCATTCATTTTTGTAGCATAACATAGAGCAGCTTGTGTTTGGATTTCACTAGATATTTGTTGTTTTACGTTTCTTTGCTTTATATTGGAGAAGGGCCTGCAACAAAACTTTGATCCAAGGTACAAATCCACAGCCAAGATTTGAACTAAGCCTACAAAACTTTCTCCAGAACAGGCTGTAGCCCAGCACGCTGACTTTGGGAGCATCTTGTTCTTCACGTTGCTGATCACTTGATTCAGGCCTGTTTCTGCTTATTTATTTGACCATCAGCCTGCAAATGAACTTGGAGACTCCAGGTTCGAATCGGTAATTTTTTGAGAATAACCCAGAGTAATTCCACCTACAGCACAACAAAGTTGCATCAGTGCAATGCTGCAAGTGCCAGGGCAGTCAACAAGACCAGAATGAGTACGAAGAGATGCTGGCAGCTTGAAGGGGGAAGAAGAGGAAGGAGAGAGAGGTCATAAGGTTAAAGCTGGGCATAATTTCTGATATTAAACTCAAAATTATCCAAATCCTCTCATTTAACCAGTCTGCCAACAACCACGGAGGAGTGGAACAGCTCAAGTGGGAAAAGTGGCTTTAATCTGCCTGTGCGATGCCACTGATCTTGCAGGGCTATTGACGATCTCAATTTCAGATGGCTCTTTGCACCAAGTTCCTGGGAACTTCGCCCAGAACGCGTCCTAATAAAACATGAATCCTTCATTTTCAGGAGAACAAACACAGAACTGAGTTTAGCTAAAAGTCCTATCTTTAAAACCACATTATGTTTTTCTGTTTAGGAGCTGGTGCACAAGGAACGGAGCTGGACGCGCTGCTGCCCAGAGCAACGGTCACATTGTGAAGAGCCCACAGCCAGAGCTGGCCACGATCCGCACACAGACCCTGCGCTGCCAAAGCCAAAGAGATCAAAGTTACAGCCCAGTTCACCAGCCCCAGGAAGGAAGAAACTACAGAAGGACCCAAAGTCGTTAACTAACGCACTAATGACAAAGTGAAATAACTACAAAAGGGAACCTCCTGCATCTCACTGCAGCAAGAGGTGTGACTAACCGGGCTTTCATAAATGCTGAGTCAAGACAACGTGCCGTAACTACAAGAGAAACAAGTTTTATCTGTGCTTAGGGAGGGCATGACTTGCACGACACTCTGGATTGCACAAAATTCAGTGGAAAAAAAGGTTTACGATCGTTTGTGATTTCAGTACAACTTCTCCTGTAGCATAAATGACGTTGTTGTATAATTAATTACCATAGCAATTAAGATTATTCGTGTTGTCCCTTAACTTTGCTCTCTCATGCTATTTTCTGCAAGGCCATCAACCCTCGCGGTGCCAGGGCTGCTGAAATTACAAACAGCAGTGGGTGTCAACCGCAGAGGGGAAAAAAAAAACAAGCGCTGAACGCATTGCAACATACTGCATTTGGCCCAAGATAAAGATAGAGGTGCCAAGGTTTAGCCCATTTCTTGTCACAGAATATAAATTCAGAAATAAACAGGTGCAATCTCTTAACCCCAGACAAACTGACTATGGATAAAGTCTTATTGCCTCTATGTAAGGATGTTTTATAGACAAAACCAGCTCAGGTTAGAGTTGGGAAGTAAATATAAGCAGTATACAGGCATAAAAGGATGGCAATAAGGAAGGAAGAGTAGAAACACGTAAAAGATAACCAACAAAAGACCCACTCCAGCTGGAAGAGAGAGGTGGAATGAAGCTTTTCTAATGCACCTGTTGTATTTGATTGGGAGGTAGGTTCTGGCTCCTTTTATTGAGACAAAACCAGTTTTCTCTAGAGGTAATCAAGTGGGGAAAAAAAAAAGAAAGAATATATTTTTTTTTCTCATATGTTGTATCAAACAGGAGCTCTCAGACCACCAGCTGAGTCTTCATTTTGTGACCCTGCAATGTCCACCACCACCAGCGTACAACTGCGAGTAGCAGCTCATCCCATCCCTTTGCACTGATGCCCTCTACTCTGCTTCACAGTATTGCCATTATCGGACAGGTCAGAGTAACAGAAAGAAATAAGGTTAAGAGAAAACTGTCAAGATGAATCGAGAAGTTACTGAACTCCAAAAATCACACTGCATAAGCCTAAAAAAAATAATTATAGTTTTGGGTTTTTTTAATGAACTCAGAGGAACTAAAAAGTAATACCTTCCAAATCAAAAGACACATTTTGTACACGCTGTTTGAGTGTGCGACTCTGGTACCGAGTGAGAAGCAGGCAGCATGCTCAGCTTGCCATCTACTGGTGGCACTGGCCATGGGGGGCAGAGAAAAAAAAAACCTAGTAGGTTGTTGCAATCCTTCATTCCAAGCCAGCCAAGAGAGGAGATACACACACCCACCGCTACAGGAAGGCAAACTATCTATTTACTCCAGCGGGGGAGTGCCACTGACGCACCTTGAGGAACAACTATCTAATCAGTAGCAATTAAATAATGCGTAGATGAGGTTACAGTCTGGAACGCGTGGGGTGGGGGAACTACTTGAGCCAGCAGTCCATGTTAAGGACAGAGCAGGGGAAACAGGCTTAAGCTTGATGAGAAAAAAAACTTAACCTGCTTCCCAGCTTACCACAGAAACAAGACCACGGAGAACATTTAAACATTGCTGGCTTAATATTAGCAACAGAGATGTGTCTTCAGAGCCACCTAAGCATTTTAGTCTTTTAAAGTTCCAAACTCCAGGTAACACAGCTATGAATCCACATCAAACCGATAACACACGAGATACTTTATTGCTTATTTGAATTATGCAAATTGTCTTTTAGAAGTATTTCATATTAGGCACTTACCTGTCACACAGTGGCAGACCATCAAATTTACATTTTTCCACATTAGGCAGAGAACAGAAGCCACCAAGATAAGAAAAATTTTGCAGTTGCTCTAAGAACAAAGCTCACAAAAAAAAAAAAGTTACTCCTTGAACAGGAGCTAGTGCCAGAATAACATCCCATCGCCCTCCTTCTGCCTTTGTGCCTGTGGAAGTACACAGGGACCCCACATTTCAACAATAAATGGGTGAAGAGGTGGCTTTTTTTTTTCTTGCTGAAATAGAGGGTGCTAACGAGCACTGATTTTATGGGGCACGTGCAAATTTTGCAGAGAATAGAGAAGCAAAGATTTGGTCCGTAGTTGGTAAACAAATCAGGAGTATGAATACTTGCAGCTTTTATGAAGTTCAGTTCCACTTATCCAGGCCTCATATTAGAACAATTGAGGGTACTCAAAGGTTAGAGGCTATAACTTGCTGTGGATTAGACCGACTAAAGAGCGAGTGAGGTGCAACTAATTCCAAGAGGACTTTTTGCCCTTTATTACTTCCTGAAGGAGCACAGCTGATGCCTCATTATCAAAACAGAGTCAAATTACAACAAAATATGAGAAAAACACTATTCTGGTCTGCAAGATACAACCTCCAACAGGAAAACAAGGATTAAGAGTCACATTTTACAGGCAAATAATTAAAGCGAACAGTTTGAAGAACAGAGTCATCAGAAAGCGATTCGTCAACCAGTTACAGTTTTAATAAAAAAATGTTTAGTCCAGTCATAAGCTGAATTGTTCAAATGCAAATGAGTAGTGGAACAAAAATCTTGAACAAGATGATTTAATTTGTTTCAACATCAAGCTTGTTGGGTGACAAATACAGTAACCTTTCTCCAGAATATCCATGTCCACACCTATCGCTGCCTAACCAGCTGCCTGGTTATCGCCTCGGTACCTTCAGCTATCAGTCCTCTTGAGGCAGATCTTGCTGAATCTCAGGGGAATTGAGTTGATTTTTTGCTAATAGTATGTGCTGTACACACAGATGTATCTCTATATATAGTCTACAAGGATTTAGTGGGGACAACGACTGAAATACCTTGTGGGAGAGTCAAGGACTGCCAACAGAGCGGTGTGGAGAACCTTGCACACAGTGTATTACATCCCATTCGCGACATATATTTAGATTTTGATGGTTTGAGTTCAGCATCTGTCAGGAGTACTAAATTCAACCCAAAACATTCTAAAAGTTGTTTACAGAAAATACTGATAACCGTCAAAATTTTCCTGAAAAATCAAAATAACTATGTACACCCATGCCAGTCTTAGCTTCTCAGAAAAAAATGAAACGGCATGTAAAAAAAATAATACCTTTAAGTATAACGTTCTGAACTGTTATCCATTCTGCCAGGAAGTTATAATAATAGTTGTTTACAAACGCAAAAGACTGAGAAAGAAAGCATTCCCCTTAGGGCAAATCAAGTTAAAAAATTCTACTGAACTACAGCAAAAAAAAGGAAAATATTTGCCCTAAATTAACACAAAGGCAAGCTGGAAGAAAGATGGCAACTGTATTTTTATCAGCCTCTTCATAAACAACAATCAATCTGCAGGAAGAGGTTAGAGTATGTTACTATTATCTGGAAAAATAATAATAAAACCCCAATCTTCCTACCCAATTTCATCACCTCCAAAATTGTTTTGGTCTTTTTTTTTTTTTTAATTAATCTAAGGTCTTATGCCTACACACTACAGTTTTGAACTTGTTTTATGAATAGAAATTTTAAAAAAGCAAACACTAGTCAACTGGCATCGGTTTTCCATGCCCTAGGGGTGTCACAGGGTTGAAACTCTCCAGTCTGCATTTCGACTAACTCCAACTAGCAATCATCGTGCTTCCACTGAGATGTTCCCAGAGACACTGACTTCTGTCACCTCTTGTTCTCAGTTAACTTAGTCTTTAACAAACCCATATTTTTGTTTCCAAACCCTTCACTTGGTCTGTCAGATTAATTGGTTTGAAACCATCCAAAAAGAGCAAATAGTATTTTTGGACTTCAGGTAGTTTTAACTCATATTCTGTAAATTTTTATAAGTTAACAGAGCTTTGAATGAGTTAAGGCACCCATATGCCCAGAAAAAAAAAATAAATACCTTGGGCTAAATACAACTAAGTGTTCAGCAGTCATTTAATTGCACAATCGTCTCCCTAATTTGCAGCATAATGCTGCCTATGTCTTCAGAGATCCTAAAATACGAATAGTAGAAACTTTGCGAATGTAATGGACAAGGCATTGACAAGACATTCTCAAGGTTCATTCTGTATTCCTGGCTCCTCAAGGTAACTGCTACTCCTAACATAATTAGCATTTAGCAGCAAGATCAGCATGTTCTAAGAATGAAATAAATATTCACACAATCAATACTAATGGTTCAAATGCTCAAACACATTATTGAAAACAGTAATTTTCCCATCTTTCTCCTGCCAATCCAAGATTGCAGAAACAAGACCCTTGGCAACAACATTCACAGCTCTCAGTACCACAGAAGCTTCTGCAAACAAATTCCAGGCCTGAAGTTTTGTCGTCTGTGGTGCTTGCGAGGTGTTTTACTGTGTTCGAAGCTGGTAGTCTGTAAAGGGGAAAAAACCCCAAACCCCAGTTTTAGTAAATTGTCTCACTAAAGGCAGTAAAGCAGATCAGCAAATTGGGATGAAGCAATATAAAATAAAACCAGCTCTTCGTGTAATGGGCTCTAAAGCGATTAAGGTAATTGCAGGCATTCATGCTTCCAAGCCAGGAAAAAAGTTAATTAGCAAAACCAACAAAAAGCAAAAACCAAAAAAACCCACTGCTTTTACTTGCAAATGATCCAGTATCTTTTAGTAGACAGTGTCTTATACATCTTAAAGCTGGCAGAACGGCATGTGTGAGCAATTTCTTTTTAAATTTACATTCCAAAACTCTCAGCTTAATTACAAAATTCCTGAAGAGCATTAGTGAACTATCCCAATGGGTCTTTCATTAAGACACCAAAAAAGGTGACTGGAAAAAGCAGCATACCTTAATCTAACATGTAACTAAACTGTACCGTTTAATACTGAAAAGTATGAGCAAACTGGTTTTGTGTGTTTCAATCTGTAGGTGTCTGATGGAGAAACAAAATATGCAAATTGGAGATTAATCTAAAGTCTACTGCCTTCTATTTACCTCCATTCTGGGTAATATAACGAACCCACGGGAGAGCCTGGTAGCCACTCTTCTCAATTATCTTTAAGTAACGAACCTGGAAAGAAAGATATGTTAAGAAATAAAGTTTCCCATATCAGCCAAACAGCATTTAGCAAAAAAAGAAAAAAAAATTTTTTTGCCTCAAAAATATGTTTTATGGATAACATTGAACAGGAATCATGAAGAAGGTAAGAAAAACTTGTGTGTTAAGTGTCCAGCATGTTAACTTGCCAGTATTTCTACTTGCAGTTACTAACCTGGATTCCTGAGGTGGTGAAATATGGAATCTCAAACTTGACACTGATCGGAGGTTTTCCTTCCTTATCTTCAGCTTCAACACTTGGAAGTCCAAAGTGAGCTCTCATCAGGTATTCTTTGCCACCCTACCCAAAAGAGACAGATTTTTTTTCTTGAAATAAAAAACTTCCAAGAATACAAGTCATTTTCTTAATGTCAAATTGCTGAACTCCACTATTCATTTCAGCTCTTCTCTAAGGCTTAAAAGTGAGTGCTTGTTTTTATTTTAAAAACGCTTTTTCTTTTTTCAAAGATGTAGATCAAATTAGGACCAGCCTGAGGCACAATTCATTTTCTTCCAGCTTCATACTCAAAGGGAAAAAAAACAGGTTTGTTTTTTTTTTTTTTGTGCTGTTGACCATTCTGGTCAAATGGTGACAGCCAGCTGTGCTACCACACCATCAGCATCTGAAAGAGCTCATGCTCAGGGAACCACCCAAGAAGCAGGGTCTGACAAACTAAAACAGCTGCTGCTAAATCTAGGCCAAGGATTACAGCATCCACAGACAGCGCTCAAAAATCTGCTCTCTAACCTAGTTCTGAAAAACTATCCCAGTTAAACAAAAAATATAAGCAGTATCTTAAACATCTCTTAGCAAGTTCCAAGCCTTCATATGCAAGGGAAAAGAGGAAGAGGCCAGTATTACTTGTCTGATACTATTAGAATTTGCTTTAGGCAGAGTCTGAACATTCATAAAATATTAATGTTAAGTAATTATTACACTATCAGGCGATAAGACCAAAAATAACACTTACTGGAAAAGATTTAATGGACCAGACAATTTCACTGTTCTCTGGAACCCATTTGACGCTTCCAACAGTGGTTTTAAACTTTGGCGAGTCCGCATCGTTGGGAACTGGAATGTGAATCTCCACATTGTTGGCAGTTGATCTACGCTTAAATTGACTTTTTGCCTAAAGAAGAAAAAAAAAAATCAGGAAAGCAGGCCCCTAAATATTTCCATTATGCTCGTGAGTTCAGAGAGCTGCGAGACACACAGTTCCCCTCCACCTCAACCTACATACTGAGAAACAGAACTGTAACACTGAGACCAAAAATTACAAAGGACAAAAAGATGCAAGTCCCACAGAAATACTAAATACTTGGACAAAAAATGCACATACTGCTGGTCAAGCTTTGAAAACAAATGAAAGAGAAAACTAAAATTAGCCATAATTATTTTAGAACTTCTGACCTTGATCATGTACTCGATGCGGCTGTGGGAATGTTTTTCAATCACAGACTCAATCCAGATCAGTGGTTTTACCTAATGGGGAAAAACACTTAACAGCTGTAGGTTTTACTTTGACACATTTTACTTTAAAGTGGTTTTACTTTGAAAACAGAAGTCTGTGGTGTTCAAAATGACAAACAAGTTGTGGTTTTATTTAAAAAAAAAAATTATACAAACAAGCAAGTGTTATAACAATTATAGACCTAAAAAGGTATGTCTCAGATTAATCCCTAATAACACACACTTGCATTCCAAAATATTTGATAATTTAACACACTAGGGACTAAACTATGACAAGCCCTAAAAATAACTCTAACTCAAACTACTGCCCTTAAAATAAAAAATTAATACTAAACTTTCATTTGTTGTCTCCTGTCATTGCTGCTTATTACAGACCTTCTCTATATTGGATTTTTCCTTTTCTAAAAGGAAAGCTATCCTTATCACTGTGGCTAGCATACTCTAACACAATTAAATGACATAAATACTGTTGTTGTCAAGCAGAATTAATTGCTACGTTGACATTTCATCACATAGCTTAAAAAAAACCTCATCACAGGAACGCTATTTCAGAAACAGTTTCAATTATAGTTGAAAATACAGAGACTTATTGCCAAGTTCCTTTTAAACTCATTCTTACTTCCTCCAAAAAGAGCGAGCACAAAGCTTTGCTATTAACAGTTGACTTGAAAACTACTCTGCTGCCCACACTTTAAGGAAAAAATAATTAAGGGACAGCCATTAACAATTCTGCCTACAACCTAAAGCATTCTCATATATCAAAATGCAAACATCCAGACTCACGTGGGTATTAAGACGATACGACATGAGTTCAAACTCTCCATCAGGCGGAATAAAAGAAATCGTCCTGTCGTTTTCAAAGCGAGAGAGACGAACACACTGGTGGAACTTTACATCTTCCAGTTCTACTGATTTACTTTTGCCACCTAGCGGAAAATACACATTTCAAGGTGCTACACAAATTATGTCCGAAGTCTCATCGCAGCCAGTTTCCCAGCAAAGCAGTTGTCTGCTGATGTTCCTCCCTGTTAGTCAATACTTTCTTTAGCTTGCTATAGGTTTTTAGCACCACGAAGTCCCAATGGGAAAAGGGAGGAGGACGCCTAGCTGGTTCCCGTGCATTACCATGATTCCATCTTTGCTTGGTACTGTCACACAAGACCTAATGTGGTTTTCTACACTGTTAAAAGAAGTACTTCTATCATCTTAGAACAAATCCTTCCAGCTGAACCTCAAGCATCACAAAACCTACGACTTCGGGTAACATCTTTCACGATTATTGAGATATCACTGAAGTACTCACGGCCTGTATTATCAAAGAGAACTTTGTCGTTTAACCCAAGGCGCAGCTCTGGCATTCCCGAGAGAAAAACGCGCATTTTAATGGATCCAACGATCTCACTCCGTAATACGTTTCCGTTGGCACTGACCTGAACAAAAACAAAAAGAAAGGTAAGACTGCTCTGATGGGGTATGCTGCGGCACCAAACACCACTCCCACCCCATCCCCATGTCCCAGGTTTTCTTGGAGGTCTTTCTCCTGAGAAATTAATCCAGTAGAGTAGAATTAGATCAGGGAAGTGATGGGTGCAGACAGAAGAGGAAAGGATGTAGCAGAAATCAGCAACACATCCAAGTAAAGCATTATTTGTCTATTGGATGTCCTTATGGGTACTCAGTCTTAATGACCGACATTGTTTTGAGCATCACGGTACGCTAGCCACAGTCAGTCTGCCTTTTTACTGTACCCTGGCAGGCTTTCAGACAACAAGCCCTTTTCACCACTTCCTATTAAAATTCTCGTTAAAACTGACAGCAAAAGGTACCCACCAAAAGGTTAACCGACTCTATAACATCCAGGAACACTTCATTTTTCCTGTATTTTATCCCTTCTGATCTCCATGAAACAGCATTCGTAACTGTGGCAGGTGGACGTGGAGCTCCAGTTTCAAGTTTGTGACCTTCCTGAGTGATGTACCTTCACAGCCACATAATTGGCATGAAAAAATGAAATTAATTTTTTTGATAACTAGACCAAGCCAAAACATTTGTTTGCATATGGAAGAATGCTCAAAACTTTCCAAGGAGTTTGTCACTGTAAGTGACGTAGAATGATACTTACTCTTGTAAAATTTTACTATCAGTGGTTTGTGGATAACCAAAATCCATAAGCTCATCTAATAACTCATAAATAATAACAAAATTATCCCTAATGCTCTCCTCTTCCAACTCCTTGAAATATTCAGAAAAAACCTGAAACAAAATAACAGGAAGGAGGGGAAGAAGGAGGATGTTAACTGAGGAACTACAGCACATGCAGAACACAGTCTTGCATCTAAAATAATGATTTTTAAAAAGCCTCAAACCAACCCCCATAATTCACAAACAGCATTCTGTTCAGCAGATCAGCCTCAGGAAACCCACCTCAATTAAAACAGAGCTAGAGAATCCTAGAAGCAACTCTTAACTATTATGAAAAATATTTATTCCAGGGAAAATATTTTTCATGCCAGGTACAGATGAACCAAACATAGAATCTACGTGATATGCCACTACTCATGCATCAAGTTCACAATTCTCCTCTGTGT
The DNA here is from genome assembly GCF_013368605.1 of Nyctibius grandis. Taxonomy (NCBI): domain Eukaryota; kingdom Metazoa; phylum Chordata; class Aves; order Nyctibiiformes; family Nyctibiidae; genus Nyctibius; species Nyctibius grandis. The sequence goes on along the minus strand of NC_090688.1, from coordinate 3,511,541 downwards.
TCTCAGGTCTTGTGCAACTACTTACAGCATTGTGTCACATCCTTTGCCTACTCAGCTACAAAATATCAATTCCATTATTAGTGGTTAGGAAGATAGTTCTACAAAATAATCAAATATAAAGTAAAAATGCTATTACCATAGAGTTCTTTAAAAATGCAAAAGCTCTATGCACTTCTATTTAGATCAGATTTAGACTGAACTGAAAAGAAGACAAAGACATTTTGAAATGTCATACTCACCTGAACTACTTTATATAAAAATGAAAACACCAGTGATACACAAGCATTTTTCTTAGAAGTTGCAACAACTGATAAAGGATGTTCAGGAACATGCATTCAAAGTTACCATTCAAAAAAATGTTTACTAAGTGCATTTTTAAAAGCCTTTAGGCAACTAGAGTTGGCCAAAAAAACTAAGAGTTAATTAACTAACAGTAGCTCTGGTCTAATGAGATATGAAGATAAACATTCAGGAAATAATTTATTAGAGTAAAATTAATATAACCACTTTTCTGCACCCTATGCTGCTGGTGCACATTACCAGTGTCTGTGTAAAGCATAAAAGAACTTTATTTAATAGAGCCTCCTTATGTCACCTCACCCACTCTCTAGCTTTGCATTTAGACACAAACAATGAAAATAATACAGCAGCACTTGGCATGTCTGTGTATGTGCAGTACAAAGGATACGATATAGGTTGTTATGTTTAATCCACATGAAACGAACTCCTCCGTGTGCTAGAATAGGAGAAAGCGTCCCCTCTTCTTCCTTTTCCATAAGGATTGGCATAAAATGCTCCACCTCTGACATGTCCACATCTCCACGGTAATTCCGACAGATGAGAACCTATAAAGACAGCAACAAAATCCTTATATATTTTCTCTTTCATGTGACGATGTTACCATGCAAGACCAACGCACAAGGTATGTGGAAGGCCTCTTTAACTTTAAAAAAGTCACCAAGCTTTACTCTAGCTTCTATGCATACTATAAATGCAAATATATACTCCAAAATACTCTGCTGATTAAATGCAAATCCTAATCTTTCCTTGCAGTGTCTTGTATTAATATTTTCAGAGTTATTCTTCACTTATTGCTGCATATGCCCTAATAATGCTTTCAAGATGGGGAAACACGCAACTCCTCTGAGGCAAACCACCTCCAATTACGGCAGAGATTAATTACCGCCGGTGGGATGCCCAAGGGCCCTGCTGGCACATCTTAAACCAGCAGCCACCTCCCTCAGCATCTCTAACTGCCAAGAGGAGACACAGGCCGCGACTCCCCTGTCACAGCTCGGACTCGCAGCGCCAACTGAAACCGGGGCTGGCAGCAAGGAGGGGCCGGGAAGGGCAACGCGGCTCCCGCAGACCCCACGGGGCCGGGGAAGCCCCACCACCCCGGGCCCCTCACACACCGGAGCGCGCCCGGCCCCCTCAGCAGCCCGGGGCGAGGGAGGCCCCTCCGCCCCGGCCCCGCACAGCCCCCCCGCGACGGCCCGGGCCTCACCTTCCCCTTCAGGTCCAGCACATAGACGGCGCTGGCCGACATCGCCGTGTCGCCCGGCCGCAGACACACCGACTTCCGCTTCCGGCACCGGCACTTCCGGCAGGAAGTGACGAAACGAGACCCGGCTGCTTGGGCGGAGGGATCCGCGCCTGCGTACTCGACAGCGGAAGAACACCTCAATTCAAAGAGTGCGCATATTAAATAGTCCCGGGGTCTTTTTCCCCGCTGAGAAACGGTTCCCACAGCGCTGAAAACAGCACCAGGAGCGGGGCTGGGCGCTAACGGCGCCGGGACGAGGGGCTGCAGCCCACGGGGGAAGGTTGGGCAGGCTGAGGTGGGAGCCCCAGGCAGAAGCCGAGCGCCCAGGGCCCAGCCAGCGACAGCAGAGGGACAATACTCGGGTTTAAGAACAATATTCAGGTTTAAGAGGCATGTTAGGATTTTAAACGTCAATATACACATCACGTCTCACAGGGAGTAGGAATTGTAAAGGCAGGCACAGCACTTCAAAAACTCCACGCACAAACCACTGTTTAATGAGTGCTCTGCCCCTCACTTTACAGCTAAGTCAGCAGCAAAAAAGGATGAAAGCAGCTTTTTAATAAAAAGTTGCATCGAAGTTACAAGTTACAACAGACAACCCCCCCACCCCCCTCCCGAAAGAACTCTAGAGAAATTACACAATTTCTATAACTTACAAGAGAAGCTTAGGCTATGTGAAACTGTCAAAGACTCTTCACTTCCAAAAAGGAGAACTGTTAGTATCAAATAAATAAAGGAACATTTTCCAGCAATTGATTTTGGCCTTAATCCCACTTTAAGCACTAAAAAAAATAGCCCTCAGCACCTATATAAATCACAGCTCATCAGCCAAGAAGAGATATTGTTGAATATTTGGTTTTAAAAAACAAAACAGTGAAATAACACAGTACAGTGTCATAAACTGTCAGAAGATATAGTAAACGTTCAGAATACACAGATTTACATGGCAACCCTGCTCAATACAAACAAAACACAGCTCCTGATCCAAAGCCTTGAGAAGCAGCCCAGTCACTTAGTCCAGCTGACTTTAGGAATGTCGTAATGCTCAGTCAGAGTATCCAAGTGCCTGTTGAAGTCCTGGGGGAGAGAAAGAGGCAGAAAACGTTGGATATTCGGTGCTGACATCACCACCGTTGAACCACAAGCCCCTCTGCCTCCCTGCTTGTGTGTTTCACAGAGGCGAAGCAGTTCCTCCAGCCCAACGAGCTGATAAATACACACTGGCCTGAGGAAATCGGGATAGTTTAGCTTACCTCCACTCTCTGCTTATGGGTTTTTGACGCTTTCTTCAGGATCCTCTCCATTTGCTGGAGGAAGACACAAGAGAGGCCGGTTACTCCCAGCGCTCGTAGCCCCTCAGGGGCTGCATCTGAGGGGTCGATTGAGGTCTTTAAATCCTCCCCCCACCCCCCGCCAAGCCCCCAGACGGGGTCTGGCCCAGGCAGGGCAGCCCTACCCGCTTCTCCTGCATCTTCTCGTAGGCCACTTGCGCCGGGGTCCGCTTGTCCAGGCCGCGCTTCTTCTCCTCCTCCTGCTTCTTGCTGCTCACGATCTGCTCCACGATCTGCGCCTTCTCCTTCGCCTTCTTCTTCTTCCTGCGGGCAGAGGGGCGGTCAGCGCCCAGACCCGCCTGCCCTCTCCCCGGTGTCCCCCCCCGCCCCGGGCTCCCCCGCCTCACCGCTTGCCGGCCCCCAGGCCCGCGCCGCTGCCCTTCAGCCGCAGCGGCCCGCGCTGCACCGCCTCGTAGTCCGCCATGACGCTCGCGCCGCGCTGCCGCGCCCCCTGGCGGCAGCAGGCGGCCCGCGGCGCCGTTGCCGGGGCAACGAGGTGTCCTCTCCGTCCGTGAGCTAAAACCGCTCCGGGCCCAGGCCGCCCTGACAGCAAAGTCCAAATATCTGGGCTGCGCCAGGAAAAAAACACCCCCAGCCCTCCCCGCACACCTCGTTCCACGCCGAACAGAACAATTCTGAATAGTTTTTGCTTATTTGAGGGCGTGCCGATGAGTGAGGCCTGTGTTCGATGAGTGAGGCTGGTGTTCGATGAGTGAGGCTGGTGTTCCTTCACTGAGAGAAACACATTCTCCACTGGACAGAGGGGCCCACCCAGCCGGCCAGAAGGAATAACTGAGAATTTAAGGTTTTACAGCCTGCCCTGATCAATAAATAAGGCAGCCTGCCGCATGATGTAGTTGGGCAGTCTGTTCCTCCTCCCCTTGTTTTTTGTATTTCATACAACTTCTAACATCACATTTTCTGCCCCTTAATAGAAGAGTCCCAAAGCATCTACTCATATATGTCATGTCCAGTACTCTTACAGTATGAACTAAAAATTCATGGAAATAATAACAGCTTCTAGTGGTGCTCAGTGACAGGACAAGGGGCAATGCGCACAGACTGGAACACGGCAAGTTCCATCTGAAAACGAGGAAAAACTTTGCTTTGAGGGTGCCAGAGCCCTGGCACGGGCTGCCCAGGGAGGGTGGGGAGTCTCCTTCTCTGGAGATATTCAAAACCCACCTGGACACGACCCTGTGCAACGTGCTCTGGGTGACCCTGCTTCGGCAGGGGGTTGGACTGGATGATCTCCAGAGGTCCCTTCCAACCCCAACCACCCTGTGATTCTGTGATTTCTGATCACATGTATCAACTATATACTCACATGTATTTTCAGTGTAAAGGCCATGTATGTATCAGTATATATGTATGCATGTCACACTAATAATAACTAGTATATTAGCAGATAATGCAGAATAAAGGGAGTGAACAGACTTTATAGATACTACCTCCAGTACAAACTACCATTAGCATTAGTGTACAATGTGTATTACAGGGAAAAGTGAGAAGGAAAGGACAAGGGGTTACCATCACTGTTACTAATTTCTAGCATTTGGTGTTATTTCTTAAAGAAGAAAGACACTACTAACACTTTTCAGGTAATTTACCATATCTGAAGGAATGAAAAAACACAATCCATGAAGTCTACCTGTTGCTTCAAAGACACAAACAAGCAGCTATTAGTTGTTTGGCTAAATACTGTAACATGAGTCTTTGTTGTGCCCACAGGAGACAGGTGAGTGATGCTGGATAAGAGCCTTAAGCAGCCAGACTAAAGATTTGATGAAATGCTCCTATGATGATACTTTGCAGCCTGTGGAAGAGGGAAGCTGGTTACTTGATCCTCTGCTATACCTGAACCTCATTGTTGCAGCTTTTAATAACTGAATATCCAGACCTCCTATAAAGGTGCCTTTGAGGAAAGAATGATGGGACAAGAATCAGCATTCAGAGCTAGAAATGGGCAACAAGCAAACCATCTTCACTCCAGAGCAACTGGATGCATATCAGGTATAAAACAAACTAAATGGCTGCTTGGACAGAACATTGAATAATGGCAGAGGTTTTTTTCAAACAATCTGTTTTAAAAATTATTAAGTAGGAGTACTAAATTACAGCAAAGATTTTAGTAACATAGTTTGGTTCTTACATAAAGAAGAAGGGTTATAAAATACTCCTAACTATATGCCAAAAAGAAAGAGCTTTAATGCTTGGCCACATATATTACAACATAACTTAAGTCGCTGTACGGGAAAAGTTTGCGCCAATGCATGCTAAAAACTGTCATATGTTACCTCTTTTTTTTTTTATTTCATAGGACTGCACATTCTTTACAAGGAAAGAAATTCTGAGGTGAGTCTTGTATATGCATTTTGTGGTTAAAGGATAGAGATTGCTATAAAGACAGGTTACATATAGGGTGGGGTATTTTTAAAACAATTTAAAAATGGATCGACACAAATTTCAAGTGATACCTTTGGACAATCTGAACATTTTTCTTGTTTTTTTATGTACAAAACCTATGTTATCTGTCCTAAACTGAGCCAGAATTCTGAATTTTGTATTCAGGTACCAGTCTCTCTATCCGAAATAAATGTAACAAGTTATATTTTAGTGCATACTTTGCCAGTGACATCCATGTTCCCCTCACCTTGTTTTATGACAGATGCTCCAAAGTATACTGTTATTCTTTGGGATACGTTGCCTGGTTTATGAAAACCTTAATGGTTGTGTCAAATTTTATTCACTTTTTTTTTCATGTCTTCATGTAAATAATTATGCTTGATACTCTAAGGTGTATTTTTCTCCAAGCCTTCACGTGCCTCATTGAACAAACCATTTAATCTCTGGCCAAGGGTCTGATAAAGGCAGGTTCAGTGTTCTTTTTATGAGGGGCTGAGAGTCTTCACTGAAAACCTCAACTTGTTCTGCTCTCATAAAAAATAACGTACATAATATTGAAGTTGCATTTGCCTTTCGTAACCATCTGGCATACTAAGAGAAAGGGAAGTGTTCAGTTTCTGCATCTCTCAAGATGCCATCACACATCTTTTTGCTAATTTCTCTGCAGGGCAGAGCACAAGTGACAGCTTTGTACAGAGCATGTCCCTCTGTCAAACCTTGATATCCGTTTATGAATTCTACACAGGATAAAATATGAATGGTTCTGTAATAATTGAAATCTAAATCTGTCTGCCTTCCCATGTAGTAAATAGAGGCCAGAACCATAATTGGGTCATGAATAAGACATTTATTATTGATAAGGATCCCTTTTAAAATTCTATCCTATTGTTTTGTTGATAACAGCTGTGAATGGGATCCTTACTCTAGCACAAGAACTGAAGCAAAGAGCATGCTGAAAAATAATTCAAATTATTCAAATAATTATGCACACTTTCTGTCTCTTGAACCTGAGTTCTATGGAAAAACAGGAATATACTTGGGGGGGGGATAAAAACCTGGTAGAGTTGGTCCCAGATCTCTCTCTTCCTGTCCCTGCCTCTAGGCATTCAGGGGTTTATTCCAACATTTAAACTGAATCTTTCATGCTCCAGTTGGAGCCCATTATTTTTGGTCACATTCATTGTGGACGTGGAAAACAGATCCCTTACGCCTCGCAACAAGTTTTTGTGTGTTTGTAAACTGATTAGGTGGACCAGGTTGAAGGTCTTGTGCCTTGTTATTGTAAACACGTACATCATAACTACACTACGTGCCTGAATACCATTGCAGCAATGCAAAGTAAACCTGAAACTCTGCAAAAAATCTGTTTTCAGATACACGGTATCGAGCAGTTTGGCTGCCTGACTGGTGTAAGCATTTTCACCTAATTGTTCTGTAAGCATGAAGGCTTTGTACTTTTCACCAGTTACACTACGTTGTTCTTTGTAATACTGTCTCTTCCACCAATAACTACAGAGTATAGTAAATGTTGTTTAGTGACTGATATCATCCATCTGGTAAAGGACAAAAAATGTGAAGAATGATATGGAAAAGGCAAACACATTGTTCCCAGTGCTCTGAATAACTTGTTCCCTAAACAAGCCTTTCTTTCTATTTCAGACTGTTTTACAGATACCAAGATCTAGCCCCCCAGCTAGTTCCACTCGACTACACAGATAAACCAGCCGTGACACTTCCCTATGAACTCATTGGCAGCATGCCAGAGCTGAAGGTACAGAGCAAGGAACGCAACTAGAATCGAGTGACACATTTCAGTTTAATCTACTCTTTTTAAATAATTCATCCTGTACTAATTGCGGGGAGGCTGAAATACAAATACATTTTGGTTATTGAAGTCAAAAGTCTTTCTGGAAGCTTCTAGTGATTCCCTGAAAACACCGTGAAATTGCACAAAGGTTAAAGAAGGCTGCAGCTGTGTCTACCTCTGATACAACATTAGACAAGAACATAATAGCAGATAGGGGAGTATTTGCCAAAGAGGGGTTACAACAAAAATAATCTCGCTCCAGTTGTGTCTTATCTGCACTGAAATAAACGCTAGTAAAGGTGAACTTCCCTTGCTCCCATGTTCTGCTTCCCAGGACAATCCATTCCGCCAGCGGATCGCAGAGGTTTTCTCAGCGGATGGAGACGGCAATATGACTTTAGATGATTTTTTGGACATGTTTTCAGTGCTGAGTGAAATGGCTCCCAGAGACTTGAAAGCTTATTACGCTTTTAAAATTTATGGTGAGTGAGGCATGCATAAAAAGTAAACTTTAGGGAAATCCTACAGCTTCATGGAGGGATGCAAAATATTCATTTTGTCACCATAACGATTTGTAGTTTGGTGTGTTTTTAATACAGCCTCTCTTTTCATTCCATTTGAATGTCTGTTCCCTCTCCTAGAAACTTCTGGCCTTCTTTATCCTTTTGTCTCTACTCTTCTCTTACTTATTTAGGATTAGGATTTACTACAAAATTTACAACCTGAAATTATCTGCAGTTTTCAAGAGCTGATAAACATTTAAGAAATAATTCTGTACGAGGGGCTGCTTGGAAAAGTGCAGCACAAGGGATTTGGCTGCCCATAAATCTGTAGGGAGGTTTTGGCAGGGTGAGGTGGGAGGCAGGGAAGCATTTTTCTCCAAGGACTAAATTTAAAGATTTATTTTTATAGTACCATTTTCAGTTACTTTCTTCATGATAAGCTAAAGCCAAACAATATATCAAACAAAAAAAACCAAACTGTTTTTTGTGATTTAAACTGTACATGATTCAGCAAAAGATGTGAAAAAAGTGAACCCCAACAAAAACTGAACAGCCCATTCCCTTCCTTTAACTTCATACTATTCCTTGCATTTAATTCAGTACTACTGATTTGCTAGAATGATTAAACTATGTTTAGCCATTAAACTATTTATAATTGTTACCCTTATGTAAGATAAGGAGAAATGATTCCAGGATTTTAATTTTGTTATTGAATTTTTATACAAGCAAATACAGATAACTGCAAGACTTCATTTCTGATTTGAAAGTTCTACTTACACAAACACATTACAGCCTGGGAACCAAACTCTTCCTATTAGGTCTTGGCAGTCAACCACGTAAAATGCTGACTTTTGTCACTTTGAATTAATTTTGTTTTGTTTGACAGATTTTAACAATGATGATTACATATGCAAATCAGATCTAGCGAAAACTGTTAACAAATTAACCCGAAATGAACTTACCCCAGAAGAAGTCAGCCTTGTATGTGACAAGGTGATTTACGAAGCTGATGCGGACAACGATGGCAAGCTGTCTTTGGAAGACTTTCAGCATATGATAATACGAGCTCCAGATTTCCTCAGGTAATATTTGCTTTTAATTTCTAACACAAAATTGCTCTTAGTTTTTTAGTCAGAAGTCTCTGAAGTGTGTGTTTTACGTCTCCTCGGCCATTGCAGATCCCAACTCTGCCCTGCCAGTTTCTAGTAGACATGCCCACCGCAAAGACTGGGAGAACAGAGGCTTGAAAAAGTGCGGAGGCTTCTTTACTTGCTTTTTTGAACCTCCAATGTACTTTTCACATGACAAGAAGTCCTAGTAACTTAAAAAGTTAATATTAGCACTTAAGCTCCATTGATAAGTATATGAGATTAACTCAATGCGTAACGCAGTCTTAATATGGTTTCTGATGCATGTCTTACACAAAGCAGCACTCCAAATCTTGCACTACTTAATACACCTATTCTTTGCAAGTGCTTCACAAAATAAAGTTTCCAATTTATTGTACAGTCCTAGGACTAACTATAGTGGATCCCTTTGAATAGAGTGATACATCAGTGATCATTACTTCCTTTTTTAATAGCACATTTCACATTCGAATCTGAATCCAGTGAAACATGTAGACGGAAGAGCTTCTTGGACCTTCAACAACTATTACTTCACCTGAGATTACCGTCCATGAGAGCAAAATGAGAGGAGCAAAGAGGACAATTTCTGGGAACTGAACCAGTCAGAGAACTCTGTCTCTTGCTTACCTCTTTAAAAGGAACTATTCATTAAGATCTTCATCAAGATTTCCCTGTAATTTAACAAAATATCTATTTCCCGCCCCCAACTAGAGCAAATCTGGTCTAGACAGTGAGATGGGAAATATTTTTTTAAAGTTCAGACACCATCAGGCAGTAAAGGAACTTGTATCAAATTATAACTTCTAAAAAAAAGTCCTAAGAAAATGCCTTATCCAGTTAAAAAAAACCCCTTGAAAATAGTTTCAATAACATTATGGTTAATCAGAATAGTGCAACCAACTCCTCTGGTCAGCTCTAGCAGTCTTAACAAATGGTCCAGTGAATCAATTTGCTGAAGTGTTCTCCCAGTGTGTCACAAAAGCCCGTTACATGTTCTGAGAAGAATATGGAGAAGAGATCACGAATGATGAACAGGACTGACAAACTATGTTTGTAAAATTTTCTTTTCATAAGAAGTTTATTTATGCAGTGCTCAGGGTCCTGTACAACAGAGTAAAAACATACATACTGTAATAAACAACAGTTTTGTTTTTAATACAAACATGAAAATCCATGAGAAGTGTTTAAGAAAGCAGTTGTAATGTGGGAAGGGTGGCAGCCAAAAGCAGTCATTCTAAAAAACACAATTTACAGTTACTTTAAAAAATATTGGGATGCATTAAGTTCCCTTCAAAACAACAGCGTAAGCCCCAACTCACGCTCAACGTAAAGCATACGATTCCTGCAGAAAGGCTAGAGCCCAGCCCCCTAAACTTGTATTACCTACAGAAACAACAACTCCCATGATCAGTGGAGGAGATAGGTCAAAGAATAAGGCAGCCTGAAATAACCAGACTGCGTGTTACCACTAACGTTCAATCGAACAGACCTTTATTTAATCTATAAACGAAGACAGAAGTTAGGCATCATCTTTCCCAACCCCTGTGAACTTCTAGTACAAATAGAGGCCATCCTCTACGCAGCTGTTTGTCCGTCCCCTCTCCAGCACAAACCCCAGTCATTTCAAGTCCAAGAGAACAAGAAATCACGGCAGCTTTTGAGCAATGATCATCAGCCAAAGACACCGCCACCACAACAATCCAACCCTCAACAATTGTCAGTGAGAAGACTAGCATCTCACATGAAAGAGACCAAATAATTTTCAGCAGCAGTAAAGAGACTTACAATAATCCATAGGATTTATAAATCTGAGGCTGAGAGTCTGATGCTGGCATAAGGCTCTGATGTCAAGGAACATGAGATGTGCCTATCAGCACAGGACCTAGACAACCTAAGCACTAAGATGGCAAAGTGTTAAAACAGCAGTTCCACCATTTATTGACAGACGAGCCACTGACCAGTCTACACCTGAAAGGGTGAAGACTATGGGAAATATTGCAACCAGCCTCAAGATGAAGGTCAACCACAGAATTCTATGATACTCATTAAAGTAAGGGAATTTGAGAACGTGCTCAAAAATGGGTTTGTTTCTCCACAAACCAAGTGTTAATCAATTACCTGAACTTTTAGTGGCATTTAGACACTGAGAATGTGTAGTAAGCATTGCGTTAGTTTTTCGTATCTACTTAAATTCCTCAGTTTTACAAATTTTGTTTCCAAGTTCAGATTTTTTTCCTCCTTAGTTAAAGAAAGCTTAGATAAAAATACATTACTGTATGAATTTACACAGTACCTCTTTTGATCATGTGTTTTCCATAACATTCATACTTAAAGACCACAGTAATTTAACTATGCGATGGAAACATCAACTACATATTGTACTTCTCCAAGAGCTGATGTCCGTATTTAGCGACACAGAGCCAAGCCTACACGCAACTGCAGTGTCTTTAACCTTTTCCTGGCTTACATTTGCATTTTAGGTTTCATATTGCTTACACTGATGTAATTTCTGTGTAGAGTCTATACCCTAGAAGTACAGTGATGACTGTAGTCACAGTAACTGTATGAAACTTCCTGAGATCAGGCAATAATGTAGTTGTTCATTGAGTAAAACCAATCATTTTGTAAAAGGAAATCACGCTATAAATTAGGTACATAAACATGTGCAACAACCAGCATAAATTTAAACAAAAGGTATTCACATACAAGGATTAGCTCTGAATGCAAAAGAGTAACTTAAGATTTAGAAAACGAGGAGTGAAAAACACAATTCCATCCTTCAAGTTTTATCCACTTGTAAATTAACGTGGTTTTCTTTCTCATCTCAAGACAAGTTATCAATTTAGATACTGTGAACAGGCAGTACCTGGTATCACGGTGGACAGCCCACGCTATCATTAGACCAACCACTTATTTTTCCAGTCACTTTGAAAAGTAAGTCTGGGTGCAACACCTGGCTATGTTAAAGTGGAAGGATGGATGTGAGACAATCCACATTTACTACTAAGCCACTAAACAGATCTGTTTTGTGGAGAAAAACAGCATTCAGACCATGCCTTAATCACCTCTCCAATTCTGCCTCAATAATTTCTTGAAGCACACACAAAGGCTTTTTTTAAAAGCATCCTTATCTCAAGAGAGAAGCATCGCTTGCCCAATCTATAGCTCTGTATTAACTATGCCTTGAAGCATATACTGACTAGAAGCCTCTTCAGTAGCTTAACATGATTTTATCCTACAAATACATCTGCGTGTAACCCACTACGGTGCACGTTCACCAAGTCCTCGTGCTAAAAAGTCACAAGAAAAAAAAAAGCCATCATAAGGTTCTACTTAGATGAAAGCTTTACGTACGATTTTGATCATGAGCAGAACTCATTGTGATCTGCTAGCTATTAAAAAACAAAAAAAAGGTTGGTGGCATATAAAATGCATTTTTATAAACCAGTAACTCACACAGTAAAATTTCCTTTTTCCACTTTAGAAAAACAGGCAATATTCCTGTTGAGCCCACTTGCATGCTGCAGATTTATAAAGTTTAATTATGAATCTGACAGATCTTTAACTACAGCAACACTTAAGAGTGCTACTTTGAGGCCAGAATATAATACCACAAACAAAACTGGTGAGTAAATTCATTACCTTTAAAATCAGCTTTAATTTTACCCTTAAGTGCAGTTGTCACTGTAAACAAAGCACGTTAACAATTCCAGTGAGTTGCAGGACACCGCTGATATGTGCATTTGAATTAAACACACCATAATTCCCATCACTTGACAGCAGACTGCGAAGCAGATGCCTCTTACTGGCTCCTTTTGTCAGTCTAATTAAGAGTCAGCCTTACAGCCTCTGCACTGAGAGCAATTAGCTACCTAGGAGCTGTACTTGGCCGTTGCATTTTATACATCGGAATGTATAGACTGTGTTTATAGGAATAAATACATAGAATATTTCCACTGGGGACTGAACATTTGCGTTGATGCACGCTATGAACAGGTTTGTTGCTGCTTGAAATCTGAGATGATCAATCCACAGCAGCAAGGCAAATCTCAGTTTAAAAAAGTTTCTTTTCAGAAAGTGTTCGTATGTGCAACATTTATTTGCATATGTGAGCAAGTGTGCGTGGGAACACACAACTGGAAGCAGTGCAATACGTTTCCTTGTCACAATTTATATCCAGCTACTCCACCAGGACAGGTCTGGAGTCATCTGCAATTGCAGAAGGAAAAGCCGCCCATTGTAACGGCACAAATTTTGTGTCAGTGTCCTTACCCTCCCCAGGCTCTGTTCCTCTAAGAACAGACCACAGATCATTTGTGTGGGACTCGCTGTACCTACCATCTCCTCTTAAATGCACCTGAACATCTGGAGTATTTAATTAAGCACAGTCAAGTCTAACATGGATAAAGTAATTCCTGATGGTACGGATCCGTTATATTTACAGCACGCTTTGTTTTTTTTTTAAAAAAATAGAGATTCCTTTGAGGAGGATTTTTTTTTCAACTTCAATTGTCCTTGTGGATTGTCCAGAATAACGCAACGGACCGAATAACAGGCGGATGAAGGATTTTCTCTGTAGTAGCAAAGAGGTGGAGCTGCAGAAAGCTTCCTTCTACCTCCTGAAAAGGTATCAGCCTGTCCTGCTTACTAAGTGCATTTATTCGATGTTCTGATGCGATTGTTCTATATGCATCTATAGACATGGATATGCACATGTGTGACGTACACTTACCTGTACTTTACTAATGTTGGCATTTCAGTCCCTTATTTTGATCGTAACTTACTCTAATCTGGATACATTGCAGATACGAACAAAGAGGTTGAAGCCTGTCAGCAAAGGTGCTGTATCACAGGTCACATCTGATCTGTACGCCCTCTGCTAGACAGCACACGTGCCCAGTGGTAATCTGACAAAAATAAACTTGTTTCATCTCCAAAATTGAAGAGTCAAACAATTACTAAAATAAACAATTTCTTATTCGGATGGTCACAAAGTGACAAGGTATGTGGAAAACGCGAAGTCCACAGACAGAGGACATCTCACTCAGAGCAGGCACAGTCCAGCTGGGCTGAGCAGGTGCTCAGGTTAAGGCCGTGTCCCTCACAGAAGAACACATCGGAAAAAGCTGCTTTTCTTTTGCTGGTCTGGTGTGATTTTGACTCCCTGGTTGCTGCCTTGTGGGCTATTGCCTTCCTGAAGACGCAAAGAATATTAAGTTACTGACTTATACTTAACAGCTCCTCGCGTCGTTGTCAGATCTAGCATCCACACTGCGTCTACCCATTTTGTTGAATCAAGCCTGCCACGTACAAAACCCATTACTGAAATCACCAGGAGCCTTCACTCGTTTCTTTGAGCCCTCACCAGCCACCACGAGAAGTCAGAGAATGGCATCTGCTACTTTTGGCTTTGACTAACACACTCTGCACCTATTTGTCTCCTTTCTATAAACTCACAGTTGAGATTCAAAAAGAATTACAGGACGTATTTGGCTTTTGCTGAAGAATACCCCAGCTCTATCAGCACGCCTCGTCTGCTCGGTGAAAGCAGAAGCAACCTTTGTCAGCTTCATTTTGTAAGGAACAAACCGACATCGTTGGATGTTTATTTGTTGTACAAAAGATAACCCAATCATTTCTCAGCACGCCTTTGCAAAAGTTATCAAAAAACTGATTAGTTCTTTACCTATTTTTAAACACACTAGTTTGAAGCCTACCCTGAAGTACAAAAGTGAGCCTCCTGTACGTGTAATTTATATGATTCCGTCTTTCAGACTGCAAGAGCAACAAGTATCATTAAACTGCTCTACCACTCACTTAACTCTCAATAAAACAAATAAAAGATAGTTTTATTTAGAAGACCTCAACCATTGAAGCTAATTCCTGAAACGCAGAGACAATGGTTTATAAGCCAAGGCCAGAGCGTAGCTTGACAAAACTATAAATACATGTCTATGACCTTCAGTGCATCCCCCATGAAACAGACCACAAAATGTTTTTTATACTCTGTGAAACAGTACTTGCTGTTCAGCTTTTGGGGGGTTTTTTTTTTTCCCCCTATTTAAATACAGCATGGATGGAGTAAAGGTTACTCACCAACTTCTTGTCCATTTTTGCTTTGATATCCCTTGCAAGTGTGAAAAATGCCTGTGACAAGTAAAACATTTCAGTGTTACATGGTAAATAAAATATAGTCTAACATTTCTGTTTAGCAATAAGCTGCCTTTCTGCACTTCCACATGTACTGAACTCTGGAAGAACACCAGGTTTTCAGCTTTTCTTCCCCCCTCCAGGTTTTAACACTCCTTTTCTAACTCCACTACCTCCCTTGTGAGCCTGAGCACCCCAACGGCACACACCACCCACGGTGGGGCACGTCCCGTGCCCCCGGAGAGGGAACACGGTGCTTTTAGCAGCGAAGCACCTACAGTCTAACGATGGAGTTTTATATCCAGCCAGGATGGGCAAGTGTTCTTATCACTTGTTTGTGCAAATAATAAGACAATAAATATAAGAGAAGGTTGCAGTACTTACATTTTCTATGTTTATATTTGCTTTCGCGCTGGTCTCCATAAATTTAATCCCAAAACTTGCAGCGAGCTGAACAAAAGCAGGTTTCACGTTAGTTGGGTAATTGTGGGAACAGCTGTAAGTACGACGACGGTGCAGGATTCAGGGGACATGGGGGTTCACTCAAGCAGAACACTGCAGAAATCAGGCACCAAATCTCACTCCTATCAGCACCTCTTCTTCCTGGGCCTTGTTCCTCTCGTTTACACTCCGCACACACACTTTAATCTGCTCCTTTGTCTTTTAGTATTTTTTTTTGCATAGCTATATCTTGTCAGCCTTGTAATATCTGCAGAGCACAGAAGTACCTTCTCTACCTCGACTGAGTAACACCTGACGCCAGAAAAGACGATCCTATCCACCTGGTCTCACCAGCTTTCAGCTGAAAAGCAACATTTCCTACATGCCAAGCTCCAGCACGCTTGTTCTTTCTCTTGTTAAGAAAAAATCCAGCTCGTTGCTTTGCACCTAACACATCTCGACCAGATAATCAACAAGAATTCACAACACAGACTCATCTTCTCAGCGGAGTGGGGAAACATATTGCAACGGCAGCTTGTGAACTGCTCCAAAGTTCCTCTAAGGAACCCCCCTGAGGTACCACAGCAGCACAGAGACAGTAACTGACGCCTGTTTTACACTCCAAAAAGTCTGAGCTGACACACATCAAAGCTACAGCACTCACCTTCTCCCCTTGCTCTCTGGAAACTTGTCTTTTGTCATTTGCATCACATTTGTTCCCAAGGATCATTTTTTCAACATCTGGAGAGGCATGCTGAGACACAAACAGACCAAAGAACGGACTTTGGCTTGGGCGGTTTTAGACAAATATTGTTAAGAAGATGAGGGGGACAGCAAGTACCTAACACAGGGAAGCTGGTGCCAAGCATTTGCCACAGCCTTACAGGCTCCCCCAAACCCCGCAGCAGCTCACCGCAGGCACCGCCAGCCCAGCGCGTCCTGCGCAACGACAGCCCTCAGGTCACTCGTCATGGCAGGAGAACATCAACTTGTAGGTCCCCTCATGACCAGAGGGACTCCAGCCCCCACAGCTGGCTCTCGTCTGCCAGCACAATGAATTACTGTCAGCTGAGACCTCCCAAGAGTTATTACTGATTCTCCTTCAATTTATTTTCCTTCAGCATATGAATTCAAAAGAAACTTAACAGCTCTGAAGTATTTAGGTTTCGACTGCTTTTGGACGAAGAAACAGCATCTGTGATACTCAGTAAGTAAATAGAGAAATTACCTCTTCGATGTTCCTGACCCAGTTCCGAATATTTTCAAAAGATTTTTCATTGGTGATGTCATAGACTAACATAATGCCCTAAAAATGAAGGAGATAAATTGTTTCAGCCGGTGGCAGGTTAAGCAGAAGTTAAAAGACTCGTTCATAGCACAAAAGAGCAACTTAACACAGGCTGGTTTTAAAAAAGCTGGTTCACAGTTCCACATGACATTTAATCGCGGTTTGTGCCTTGTGAGATAAGGGGCGCGGGACACGTGTTTAGAGAGCGAGTCGCGGAGGAAAGCTGCCTCCAGGAGCTCCCGGTTGTCCCAGCACAGCTCCAGCACTGCTCAAAGCAGGAGCACGACTGTAAATATTTCGCTAGGCAGAGTTTGAAGCCAGACAATTGTGGGTGTTCCGCGTCAAACCCAGCTGGTCTGAGCGTGAAAGCTGAGCCGCCTGGCTGAGGTTCAGCGTGACCCCCCTCGCTCCTACCATGGCTCCCCTGTAGTAAGCGGTTGTGATGGTTCGAAATCGCTCCTGCCCGGCCGTGTCCCTGCAACAGACAGAACACAAGGGCTCACCCAAACCACCAACGCCATCGCGCTCAAACCAAAGCCACCAAAAGTTTTAATTAAATATTGCTGAACCAGCCTTTAGATGCACTAAAACTATCTTTTTGTTTCTAAGATATCGTTAATCACTGAAGAGCACAACTGGAGTAAAACCTTAACGATAACATCACCACCCCGCACCACACGGACACCCCGTTATCAGGCATTAACTTTAGAAGAAAAGCCTTACCATATCTGCAGTTTAATTCTCTTCCCATCTAGCTCTATAGTTCTAATTTTAAAATCAATACCTGAAAAAAGAAGCAACTAAATTACTCCGAGTTCCTGCCGAAGACCAAATCAACACTTTTCCCTCTAATTTCACTGCTCGGATCTTCCCTCCCTCAAGAGGGGCCCCAGCAGAGCATCCCCCCCTCAGCTAACGAGCCGGCGAGTCCGCAGACGCGGCCAGTGAAGCCGAGAGCGACCTGAGCCCCCGCGGCGCCGGCTCAGCCCCTGCCCCGTCGCGGACACGGTGAGGAAACCAGTAACAACCTTCTACGAGCGATGGGCCGAGCTCGGCTGGGCCCCGCTCCCGAGCCCCGCACCGAGCCGGGCTGCGCGCCCCTCCCGAGCCCCGCACCGAGGCCCGGCGCCGGCAGCAAACGCGCCCCCTCCGCTCCCACAATCGCCGCAATCAAACTCCCCCGGGCGGAACGAGCCTTTTCCAGGCCCGGAGCCGGGCGGCACGACGGGCCGGCGGGGGCCCGGCCGGTCACCGCAGCGCAGCCGGCGCCCCCTCACCGATGGTGGAGATGAAGGTGGCGTTGAAGGCGTCCTCGGAGAAGCGGAAGAGCGCGCACGTCTTCCCCACACCCGAGTCGCCGATGAGCAGCAGCTTGAAGAGATAATCGTACGTCTTCGCCATGGCCGCGGGCACCGCCCCTCCGACGGCGCCCGCCCCCCGCGCCGCCTCACGGGCCGAGCCCGCCGCCCATCACCGCCCGCCGCGCGCTTATTGGCTGAGCTCAGCGCGCGTCACCGCAGAGTCCGGCAGGAAGGGCACAGAGCCGGCGCTCCATTGGCCGGTGGCCTTTGCCCGGTGTGTAAGCGGCGGCGCGATTGGCAGCTGGCCCCGCTGCGCGTGCCCGGCCGAGCGTCACTTCCTGCTGCGGGCGGAAGGCGCGTGCGGCGGCGCAATCGCGAGGCGGGGCCGGGCCGTTAAGTAGTGACGTCACGCCTTTAGCCGCCCGCAGCTTGGCGTGACGTGCTGGTCCGTGACGTCACCCGAGCGGCAGCGCTACAAAAAAGGCCGGGTGAGACCTCGGTACTGGGAAAAACCGTTTAATATGAAACATCACTACGAGGCGCGGGGCAGAGGTGACGCTACTGCTGGGGCACAGCTGCTACGGGGCGTGTATAAAACTGATCAACCGCGAGGGAAAGCTACGGCCGCGCTACCGACAGCCCGCGGGGGTGGGAAACGGGGGTGGCCGACGCGGCCCCGTGCATGGCTCACGCTCTCCCATGCACAACCGAAGTGCCAGTGGCTGCCACCTCCAGGAGGAGCGCGCCGGGGTGCTGGGGGCCGCGCCGCTGGCCCGGAGCCTTGGGCGTGTCGGTACTGTTCATAACTTAATGATGTTCCAGGATACAGAGAGAGAAAGCGAGAGGAACGATGGGGGAAATGCAGCCGGAGTTTCCATCTCTGCTGGCCGCCGAGAGCTCTTCGCCATCTCATATACAGTTCAGTTCGTTTAGTGTCTGGTCCAGTGTCTGGTGCAAGCCCAAGTTCTCTTCTTTCGCTTGGGCAAGTTTTTCTGGTGAGAAAGAAGAAAAAACAAGACTTAAAACACATGTTATTTTACAGCCATTTCTCTTAAATAAACCCCACGCTTACTTACCTTCACGTCCAAGGCACCACTATAACGACATCCACCAAACAGGACCAAATTTTTGGTAATTGCTCTGATTCAGTGAGGTTTTTGGCCACGTTTTATGTGTAATGTGACGGACTCTTGATTTAACCTGTGATTTACAGGACGCATCCTTTAGTTTTCCTTGCCCTGAGAGTTTTTAACCAGGCACACTGAGCACCACAAGTACGCACCCAACGCACTCAAAGCTTTCCGCTGCCACACGCGTCCTTGGGAACACTAAAATTCAGGTGTTTGCCAGCGCGCTGGGTCCTGCCCCAGCTGACAGGGACACGCGTGCTGACTGCGTCTGCCTGTCCCTGGCTTGAGGAGCTGAACGTATTTTCGGTGTCATTACTAGTGTATTTTAGGTGAATTACAAGGAAATAAACCCCAGAAGCGGAAAGGTAGAGGTATCTTGTTTTTATTGAGCTCAGTTCTTCCAGAGGAGATGGAAGGGTCGCTCGTGGAAGTTGCACAGAAGTGACAGGTATTGCAGGCAAGAAAAGTGTAAGAAATGCAGCGAGTCAGAGCGGCCCCCGTCCCTCCCGGACGCAGATCACAGGGAGGTCATGTCATTGAGGGCATGGTCAAGCTCCTCACTGATGGCTTTGTACTTCAGCTTCTGAGCGTACAGCTCGTCTAGCGGTGACGGGGGCAGAAGGCAGGTTGCAGCAAGAAATGCAGAAAAACAGTCCAGAGAAGAGACGCGCAGCAGGAGACAGTCAGAAGGCGGCAGCCAAAGCAGCAGGGGAGGAAAACAAAAGAAGAAAACAGATGTGTAATTGAGTATCGGTACGAAAGCCAAAAATCCACACAGCCGCCAGGTCAGAAGTTTCATCTACATTTCCTTGGTTTTTAATCTCTCAAAATTATTTTTTCAGTTATCAGATTAAGTAGGGTTATGATCTTGTACTAATAGAAAGAGCCCTTGAGTCTGTGTATCTGTGAGCTGCCCAAAATCAGGTGATTGTTACCAACTTCTGGAAGGGAACCTCTTTAAGGAGAACCTCCTCCAGCCAGGAGGTACCACACGGGACAGACGTGTCCAGCGGACACATCACGCTGATCTACCGATACGCCTGACGAGCACTTCTGTCCCTTCCCCAAAAAATCCACTACCCACTCCTAGAGTTTTGTTTTCTAATTTGAAATTGAACACTTTTAAATGAAACCTGAGGAATTTCATACCTTCCAGGTCATCAATAGACTTTTCCAGTTTAGCAACTGTTCTCTCCGCAAATTCAGCACGAGTTTCAGCCTAAAAAAAATTAAATAGAGTAACTGGATGCTGTTTAAAAAATGATGCCAAAATACAGTTTGAGGATGGATAAACTTACTTCTTTAAGCTTGTCAGAGAGAATCTTGATTTCTTCTTCATATTTATCTTCTTTTTCCGAGTACTGTGAAAACAATAAACACTCTTTAAGGGAAGCTGTAGCAACAATAATACATGTTTATGAAACCGTGACCTATTTATAACCACTTTTCCTTTTAACAACAGCTGCAAACACCCTTTCTGTGTGTTTCTCCACTTCACTAGAACATTTCAGACTTGGGTTCATAAGCCATCATTTAAAGACTGGGGATGTCCAAGTTCCTTTGTGTGTCACCTTACACCTCAATGGGCTCACCTTCTCGTGCGGCACAGAAATAGCTGCACGTGCAAGAGAACAGGAAGCTTCCACACCGATTTAGACTAGTCAGAACCAACTGTTTAACGAAATCAAGAGTTTTAACAATTTTCATCGCTGAGGGCAAAAACCATGAAAAGAACAAGGAAATGCAGAGCAGTCAGCAGTGTACCGGTGTGGGAAACGGAGATTTCGGTCCTGGCTTGAAGCCGTGTTGCAGATAATTATCAGATTAACAACTTGGGGTTGGGCAGAATTGATTCAGCGTTATGCACCATCTCTGATTATTTCTGTGGATTTTAATTACAAGTTTTGACTTTGCCCCTATCCTTTAGTTTACGGTAAAGACCAACCTTTTCCGATTGAGCTTCCAAAGACTTCAGGTTGTTAGTGACATTCTTTAACTCCTCTTCAAGGTCACTACATTTACTACAGGGAAAGAAAAAAAAGTGTAATTACTACCGTCCCTGTTATGAATTAATTTAATATTCAAGAAACCTAAAAATACAAGAGATGAAGTGATTATAATTATTAAGTCTGAAAGCAGAAAATGGGGTATATAGGGTACAAAAAAGCTTTTCTATGTATGCTACACGCCTGCCTACCAGTAGGAGATTTTTCTCATTAAATACAGCTTTGAGCTTTAGTGTATTCTAAACTGCTTCTGGGTATCTGAAGCTACTCACACTTCGGACACCTCTGCACGCTCTTCAGCTCTTTCCAGTTCACCCTCCAGAATAACCAGCTTACGGGCAACCTGTAAAGAGACAATAGCTGTATCGAGCCAGTCTGTGATTTCTTACATGTTCCTCTCAAAGCACGAGGCTCCTGCTTTCCTTCTGAATGACAGAATTAGACTAAAACACACAAGCACAGCCGTGACAGACTTTTTCCCCAAATCAGTTAGATTTTACAGTGTTCTCAGCATATCTAAGATACTGTTAAAGTCACTATTAAAATTACTCCTTTTTGGGAACGTCCCAAAGTGAAGAGCGTCCAAAGAATGATTAAACTGAAGAGCGACAAAGCCGTTCACAGTGCTCAATCATTCCCTTATCCCTTTTACCTCTTCATACTTGCGGTCAGCTTCTTCAGCAATATGCTTAGCCTCCTTCAGTTGCATTTCCTGAATTTCCATTTTCTCTTCATCTTTCATTGCTCTGTTCTCAATAACCTTCATTCCTCTGCAGAAGTCAAAGCAAGTGTGTTTAATGTAGAAGCATTTTAGCACTTTTATCTCAAAAGGTTCTAAAGTGGAATTCAGTATTTGGAACCAAAAAGTGGCCCCTTATAACCATACTATCATGTTCTTCAAGGCTAAGAGGATTTCTCATTGAAGCTGATAAAAACGTTTGTGGAGTCTCTGACCTGCAGTCCACATCAGCACATACA
Organism: Nyctibius grandis; assembly: GCF_013368605.1. Taxonomy (NCBI): domain Eukaryota; kingdom Metazoa; phylum Chordata; class Aves; order Nyctibiiformes; family Nyctibiidae; genus Nyctibius; species Nyctibius grandis. The sequence continues at coordinate 3,489,524 of NC_090688.1, read as the reverse complement.
GTTACTAAATTATGCAGGAATATTTTACTCATATATATTCAATTTTTTACAAAGAAAGAAAAAAAGGAGGAAATGTACCTCTCGCTCTCATCCGCTGCTTTCTCGGCCTCCTCCAGTTTCTGCAAGGCTGTGGCCAGTCGCTCTTGGGCACGATCCAACTCCTCTTCCACGAGCTGGATACGTCTGTTCAGAGCTGCCACCTCACCCTCCGCCTGTACGAAACACAGAACTGAGGTTACGTACAAGCCACTTGCTGGCTGACAAACGTTCTCATCAGTTTTCCTTAAAACTGCAAAGGCTTCCCCTCCGTATGTGCCGGGAAGCTCGAGCAACCTTCCTGTCTCTGCTTTTTGTTTGCTTAAACTATGGCATCTCAGGAATTTCAAGGTATGGAGTATGTGCTTCTCCTTTCTTTGTTAGTGGTACTTATCATTCCTGCGATACGACACCGACTGCCAACAGAGAAGTACTTTCAGATCACTTCACAGGGCTGCATCTACCCATAGGATCCAAAGTTAAAACCCGAACTGTTTCCATAACAGCTTGTTCCAAAAACTCCACAGTTGATTTCTCTGTCCTTGGTTTCATCACAGACTGCAGCAATATCCTCTCATTGCTGAAGTTAAAGCCATTTCATTATCCATTATGGGCTCCTGAGCCTGCAAACACTATATAATCTTTACGCGGTCAGCTGGGCAGATACAGTTGGCCTCAGCATGGGAGACTCAGTCGTCTTTGTAACATAAATAGGGCAAAATTAGATATATTCTTAAAATAAGTTCACTTGCCTTTCTCATTGCTTCCTGTGGTACTTAAGGAATTAGACAGAAAGCATTTCTTAATAATAAGGTCTGTTTATATATTATTGAATAAACTGCACAGTAATTGGAAACACTATTAATGTTTAAAAAACAGACTAGATAATAAATGGAGAGGTTATTGGGAGAAATGCTCACGTATGGACATGAACAAATTGGTGTCTGTAAATACATTGTGTTTATTAAGATATGGCTCCTTTAATTGCTTGTTATTTGAAGGAAAATAAAGCTCTACTTTAATAACTGCCAGATTTGCACACTTAATTGTCATCAAATCTGAGCACGATTGCCACGTATAAGATTAACTTTTAATTTTTTTCTAAAAACAATTTTACAGGCTGTAGATCCTGGACGGGCAATTGTTTTATGCTTTATGTTAAACGCTTTGAAAAAAATATGTGTTTTGCTGCAGCTTTGCAAATTTGGTTAGTGACCGCTCCTCCTAAGCTGGAGGAAGTGGTTTCCATTCGTGGCTGTACCATCTTGGAAACGATTTCAGTGACTGATCCAAATGGAAGCTGACCCAGGATTCCTCTAGTCACAAATTATCCAGTATTTCATTTGGTTTCTACCCAGTGCTTTGTGTTTAACTTTCTTGATTTACACACAAGGCATCGTTCCTGTTGAAAACTGGCATCTCTTATGTGGCAATCTGCAATCCCTTCCGCTAGACAGGACACTTTTTAAGTTATATTTTAATTAAGCAAGATTCCAGAGCTATGGAGACGGGGCCACTGGGAAGCTGGGGTTAGTCTGGCTCCACCTCTCCCAGAAGCAGCCCGCAGTCCTTATACGGTAAAACTAACTCGCTGACATGTGATAAAATAGCAGGAAGATGCCGGGAAGGCTGATCACACACAAATCTAAGTGAAACCAGCTGTCCGGCCCCGGGAGAGCCGCACACTAGTGGAGAGTTCTCGTTTCTCTACGAAAACCAGGAGGGAAAGTTATTTTCCAGCAGTTCGGACATTTCCCAGCTGTGCTGGAGCCAGCGGTGCGGCGCCGAGAGGCGGGAACTCCCCGCTCGTTGTCAGGCAGCGCTTTTTCCTAATTAAACAGCCATTTCCTACTAAACTCGTCACCGCTTCCCGATCCCGATCGGTGCTCGCAACGCTTTGTTTTCCGAAGGGAACGGCCCCAAAGCGCGATAAGCAGCGGGCGCCCGGGAGGAGGGAGCGGGCGAGGCGCTGCGGCAGCGCCAGCGGTTTCCGGAGGGTTTGCGGAGCGGAGCAGCGAGGGGGACAGTGAAGGCAGCCGGCGGGCGAGCCGTCCTCCCGGAGCAGGGGGGAGCCGGGCGCGCCCCAGCGAGAGAGAGCCAGAGAGAGGAAGGAAGGAGCAGGGCAGCCCGGGAGAGAGCGACCGAGAGAGGCGAGCGGCAGCCCGGGCGGTCTCACTTTCTCCCGCAGGTCCCGTTCCAGGTCCAGCTCCCGCTGGAGGACCTGGGCGCGATCCTCCGCCTCATCCGCCTGTTGCTGCAGGCACTGGATCTTCCTCTTCACCGCTTCCAGGGAGCTCGGCGCGGCCATGGGCGCTGCGCGGGCGGCGGGCAGGGCGCGGGGGTGCTGCACGTGGCGGCGCGCGGCCCCGCGCCTTTCAATGGGCCGATGACGTCACGCGGCTGGAGGTGGAGGTGGTGACGTAGCACTGAGGAGTCGGCGCGAGCAGCGCCGGGACAGGCGCGTCCCGGGGCCGCCCCGCCCGTTCCCTCCCCCCCGACCCCGGCGGGGTCCCCGCTGCAGCCCCCGGCCCCGCTCCGCGCCGCCGCGTCACCCCGTGATGCAGAACGGGCTGCAGGACCCCTGGGCGCCGCGGGTGACCCCGAGGACCCCAAAGGTGGGGTTCAACGACCCGCTGCCAGGCCCCGCGTTCCCGCTTGTCACCGCCGTGTTGGGGCCCGCGCACCTACCCAGGCTGGCAGCTGAACGAGCGGGAGCGGGGCTGGGGCGCTGGGGCCGGGTTTTTTGGCTGCTGGGTGGCTGAAGAAGCCAAACTGCATCCTTCTGCCACAGCAGATCCCTGCTGCTGTCCCAGCTTCCCAGAACACCATTTTGTTTGTTTCATTTAAAGGAAACTTCACCTTTCCAAAAGAAATCCCACCCAGAAATGCTGCCCCCCGTTTTGGAAACCCCTGAGGGGTGCAGTGCCATGAACTCCCTTTCGGGTACCCGTTGAGCCCTGCGTGTGCCCTGCACCTGGTGCAGAACAGCCAGCCCCAGCTCATTACGGCACAGAGGACAGGAGACTTACGTGCCTGAAACACAACACTGCCTTTCCTATCCCCCGACTAAAGTACTGCAACACAGAAATTCTCAGCGGTTCTTACCACCAGTGTACTACACACATACTGCAAAACATACAGAGCATAGTCACAGGCAAATACTAGCCGTAGGTACGTACATCAGTGGCCTTCTTTTCAGCCTGCTCTAGTTTTTCCTGGGCATCTTTGAGCGCCTCCGAGTACTTGTCCAGCTCATCTTCGGTTCCTTTCAACTTTTTCTGCAGAGCTACCAGCTCATCCTCTACCTTTCAAGAGAGAGAAAAAAAACCCAAAGTGAGCATTTTGATGTATTATCAGTTACAGATTAATGTGCTTAAAACCTCTCTTTACTATTAGTTTTAACCTAACGGAACATACGAGGAGTCACAAAAGACCAGATCAAAGTTCTGCTGGGGCACGTAGTCCGAGAACAACTGGTAGCAGTTGCCAGGGAAAGATCATTAAAAACGTATCATCGTTAGAACAACCTTCCCTGCCACGGCACAGCACCACAGGATCTGGTTTAATACACAACTTGGTATAAGCCCTTTTTCACCTCGTTTCTATCTTGGACTCCATAACACCCTGCAGTAGTTAATTCTACAGCATAATTTAAAATGTTTTAAAATCATGTCCTTGTGTTTGTTCTAACACTATTACTTGATGATTTATTAGGAAATGATTCAATTCCTGTATAGCTAAGAAGAATGAGTGGTCGTTCCCTAATCATCATTTATATGTCGTTCGAGACACTTCCAACCAACGGTGATACTCTGGAAGCAGGAGGGAGCAGGTCTGGCCCGCGACAGACCCCGCTGTAAGCCAAAGGGGGGGCTCCATGACCTCCGGAGGTCCCTTCCAACTGGAACTGGAACTGTGGGCCAACAAGGTATGCTCCATCCCACCGTGAGGTTCAGAGTCTCTCCTCCATACCATATAAATCCATATTGTACGCTAGAATGGTACTATTTATAACCTGCTGGGAGACTGTTTAATGACAAACTGTCTCATGCTCCCTAAAGAATTTACATTATCAGGAGGTTTGCTGCTGATAAGGGTGTGCCTGCAAACCCATCTGCTCCATCGCTTCATTTGCAATACAAAACAGTCTGTGGAGAAACTGATTTAACCATTTAGCTCCGCCTTCACATAAATTTCCTCTATCAAAATAGTTTGCTCAAAATAGTTTGTGTTTTAGTGCACTGACTTTTTTCATTCTAGCTTCAAAGACAGATTTAACAACAATTTTGGCAGCGTGCTATTCTTGAACATTGTTATGTTGCTAACTTTTACTCAGAGGAACCAGATAGTGTGAGAGAACGGAATATGCTTGCTTGGATGCTTTTACAGAGGGACAGTAAGCAGGATGAAGGAGGTGATGCTTACTTTGTGTACGACACTAAAATCATTGTGTACTTGAATACTGGGCCCACATTAAAAAAAAAGCTGAAAAATTTGAGACAATTCAGAAAAGAGGAGTAAGATCAAAGATTTATTCTTTTCGTTCAGCTTTTTATTGTGAATGACCCTCATATAGATACTTGAAAATTCCCACGAGTGTGTAATTTATCACTCCATAGGAAATCACCTTTGATAACTAAATGTAAAGGAAGGTGAAGCATTCAATCACCACCAACCGCTCTGAATAACCATCTGCTGTGGCTGTTACAGAGTGCAGAAAGATTAGCTGGGGAAACTGTGGCCCAGCAGAACAGCATCTGATCAACACCTCTGAAGCTAGGAAACGAACAGGGACTACGTACACAGGGCTGTGTGTGCAGCTTGTAGAAGCTTACTGACAAGTAGTTTTCCATATGTTGAGGGTGGAGGGGGGAGAGAGCAGCAGCTGACCCTTTTGGAAACTTTTTTCCTGTTGCTTTAGCTAACTGGATGATCAGTTGAAAGTTTAGTTATATCACCCAGGATCTCAAACTGAACTGGAATGTAAGAAATACTTGGCCAAATGAATGCTAATAATGTATTATAGCAGCCTGAAAGATGTAGTAGAAGCAGCCATTTACATTTAGAGGATATAAAAGGAAAAGACATAGCAATTGTACAAGAAGTGCTACAAGAAACTTGAGTGTAGTCAGCGTACATTTCAAGATCATTCTGAAAATACTATAGCTCAAATATGAGGTAGATACCCAGAATAAAGAACATTGAAAAACAAATGAATATGAAAATGTTACCAGTATAAATCAATTAAAAGAAGAGCTTTCAAATTAAGATATTTCTCATTATTCTTAACAAAGAAATAATACAACATTATCTACTGTTGAGCCACAGCTGGTACCATTCTGTATACCAAGGACTCATCAAGTGAACTTTATTAATTCACTTCCAGGAGAGGCTCAATTAAGGGTTAGACACAGCTGACTTCAGGAGGTGTTAACACTAGTCCTACACATGTTCAAGGTATACAGCTTTGATTTGGAGTATGTAAGGCCTTTTCCACGGAATCCCAGGCACAAGAAAATTAAGGCAATTAAGTAAGATTCAGGAAAACTTAAGACAAAGTTCTATTAATAATCTGTGGATAGTGCTAATTTTGCAAAGACTCAGATGGCTTAAAAGAGAAGTTAATACCTAGCTCTGGATGTATGAGTGTAATAACACAAAAAGGCAAAAGACTTCAAGAGGATTAACAGAAAACCCAACTTCAAATTATTTTGCTTTCTGAATCAGAAAGTTGCACCACAGTATTCTGTTACACTTATTTCCACTGCGCATACACAATCAGTGATTTTATTTCTACTTACCTGTTTGCATTTGTCCTCAGCTGCCTTCTTATCCGTTTCAGCCTGCTCTGCTCTGTCAATGGCATTCTCCTTGTCTAACTTCAACATCTGCATCTTTTTCTTGATAGCTTCCATTTTTGTTAAAGGATAGGTTGTATCTGTCGCGCAACTGAAAGAATTACGAAGAGTAAAGTTTTAGATTTTTAACAGCTTGGGCAGTGAAAGAAGTTGTACCCAGGCAAGTCACAGGGAAAATGAGCTCAAGTGGTTGTAGAGCTCTTTAAACCCAGAGACCCCTGGACAAAACCCAGATCTACTGGCCTCTTCTCTGATCTTTCATACACAGCCTTTCTAAGGAATGAGCTGGAACAGACTCACCAGAGGAATCTTCACCACTCCACCATCTCCTTATTTGGGTCCTGTTTTCTTAAAGAGAAAACTGTTTCCATTTTTAAGCTTCTCACAGAAGCAAAAGTGTTGACATATGAACACATGCTAGAAAGAAAGCTTATTAGCACCCCTCTGTGTTTGCAGAGCCATTAAACAGCCCAATAGATCTGTGGGGATGGCCTGGCTTCTTATAATAATGGCATAAGAATTAACGAAGGAAAGGGAAGGATCTTTCTGGATTATTCCAAAATAAATCCATGCATAAAATAAAATTAAGAAAAAAATCTATACTTAAGAGGTAGCTAAATTTATGTTATAAAAAGATGCAGAATATGTTATGAGACAGCAGGGTTTTTTTTCCTGTGAAAATAAGCACTGGTGCTAAGGAACTAGCTATAATCTGTAATAGTATAATTCACAGTAGAGGTCAGATTTAGATCCCAAGTTCAGGTGGAAAGGCATTCAGTGAGTTTGAGTACCTGTCTTTGAAATGTCACTCACTAAATACTTAGGGAACTGAACAATACACCTGAAGTTGCAGTCTTACGAGCACTGTAAATTATTTCTTCTGCTGTCTGAGGCAGTCACCTTCTCTCTGTCAGGCGAGGAAAGAGTAGGCTCTGGGAAGAACATCAGGAGCAGCTCCACTGAGGACACCAACAAGAGCATCCAGCAGCACCGGGATGAGCCCTGTTTCGTTTCCCAGCCCTATTAAACACATCCCCATGCCCCAGCTACCCTCTCCCATCCCTTCATATACTCTAGCTTAGCTTCAAAGCCCATGACACCTACTCTGCCCTGACTGCAGGAAGGGCTTATTTACTCAACTTCCCAGAGGAGACTGAAAGCACTCGTTGACTTTGCTACGCAGGGGGACCTGCATGCCCTCATATTCCCCCACTTCTTTCCCAAATTCAGGTCCCATTAACCACCCCATGATCCTTTCCCCCCCTGGTTCTGCCCCTGCTCTGCTCTCCACAGCCCTGCGCTCCCTCCCAGGCCACACAGAGCCCAAACTCTCTGCAGACCCTCACAAACCCTGTCAGACCCTCCCTCAGGAGTGCTCACAGCATCTCCAGCCGTGAGGGGTACCAGAAGACTCAGCACAAGACCCGGGAACCCCTCCATGCTCTGGAGTGAGCTGGCACGGCACTGAAAAGCCTTCAGGAGAGACTTCTAAGGAAAAATTGCCCTTTATTTAGCTAAACACGATGGCAGAATGGACACAAAGCCAGTACCAGCACAATGCCCATAAGCAAGGCCAGAGCACCATAGACCATCCCCAAAGCATCACCAGGCCAGTCAGCGCACTCGCTAGGCTGCTCAGGCTGCCTTTTGTGGGAGATTTACTGCTGTTTCCATTCAAAAATAAAAACAATGCTCACACTGCTACTAAAACCAAGACCTCGCTCCCCCGCCCCGTCCCAAGATGGCGGCCAGGAGGCGCCCCCAGGGGCCGGGATCGGGAGGCGCCAAGATGGCGGCGCCCCCGCGGACTACAGCTCCCAGAGGGCTGTGCGCGATCGGCCCGCCCGCCCCTCCTCAGCACCCCCCTGTACCTCCGTCCCTCATTAACGGTAATTAAATCACCGCAGGTTCAGCCCCTTGGCGTTTTTTTTTCCCCCCTATATATAAAATAATGCTCTGAATTTTTAACAACTGTAAGGTGTTCGCTGGGAAACCGGTGCTGGCTGTACCCTGGCACACCTGCGCTCCTCAGCATGCCTCACATCACTAAATGTGCTTTTTCCTCCAGAAATTGGCATATTGGCCTCCTCTTCTCCGGCCCACAGTTACTGCTGCAACAATGTGGCCTCACGGGCATTTTCTATCCGATTCTGATCATTCGAACAGTGGAAGATGAAAACACGCAGGTTCTGAGCTTGGGAACGGGTTTAAAGAGCTGAGGTGAGGCACTAAATTTCTGCTGAACCTGCAGAAATGGCATGAAAAACTAATAAAACATATTGATTACCATCACAGCTTGCATTTCCCCTTGCCCTCCTCTGACATGAGTTTGCTGGCTCAGCCCCGGCCGAGGGCAGCGGGTCACTGCAGGGATGTGGGCTGATGGTGAAACCTCGGGTGTCAATGTAGGGTCCGTGCTGGTGATCACCGATCAACCATGAAGTACCCGAGGAGACACACGGGGTCCTGGCAGCCACCACCATGCTGCAGCTGCCTCGTCGGCCAGCCCCTGGGGTGCAGCCATGATGATCTCCACTAGCTTTCTTCGGGGCAATGTACACCTTTAATAACTTTCTTCTGCTGGCTGTGACCCGGTGGTCCAGCTCACACCCTGCTCCTGGGAATTCAAACAAGTTGGCCATGTTTATTGGCTCCTTCGGGGCTCTTCTCCCTCGATCATGCCATCACTGGCATTCTGCCTCCAGACCAGACCCCGCAGGGGTGTACCTGTTTCACCCTGCCACCCTGCCATGGGGGGTAAATGTGCCACAAGCCCTGTTTGGAGCTCTTTTTCAGAAGGAGCAGGTTTTATGGCACAGCTTTGGAGACACATCAGGTGGAGGAGGAAACTGAGGGGGGAAGGACTGCATTAGCCCCATCTGACCTGGCACGCGAGAACTTGTGCAATGGAGGCAGATGCAAGACCAGGCAAGCCTCTCCTCGGGACTACAGCTGCATGCAGCCTTAGGTGCAGGTTTCAAGCTGTTTCTGTGGCTGCTCTTGCAGCCTCTTCGTAATTTCTGATTATTGAGATGAGCAGAGGTGGCTTGCCAGCCAGCTCACCAGCCCCTCTCCTGCTGCAGGCTTGGGCAGGCTCAGAATTGGGGCTGGGGAAGCGAACACTGAACAAGACCCTTTTGCCTTTGTATTTCTACTGCAGGAAGATAAATTTTCTAATTAACTCTGTAGCATGACTCAGAGCCACATTTAGAAAGGAACATGTCACCCTGTGTAGCCCTTCAACCAGGTACATCCCTTTCTGCCTCTCCCTGCTTCACGAACTGGAGAGAAGTACCTGAAAAATTCACTCTGGTCTCTCAGTAATGATAATCCTGTCACTCTCACAGCCTCTGGCTTTTGTTAGCTTGGGAAACAGTGAGCAACCAAGAGAGAAAGAAGAACCCTTCAAACCATTTCTTTTTTTTCAGGCAGGTGGGAGGGTGCTATAAGGAGTTCCTTTATTTATCCTTTTCTTTCAGAGGGATTGTTTGGGCCTAGCAAGGCTTGGCAAGGTTGAGTGTGTAAATATGAGAGGATACCAGAAGGAAATGAAGTTGGATTGTTTGAGAGTGTGCTCATTCCTTTGGCAGCATGCTGCATGGGGAAGCGTGTCACAGCAGGCATTTTAACAGACTAGAGGGGTCCTAGCAGACCTGCAGACTGAAGTCTGGCAGGTCTCAACGTTTTCTATACTCTCAACCCCTACTCCTTTTTTATTGCCCAGAAGTTAGCTGGGACCCGCACCATGTCCCATTTCACTATCTGGGAAAAGCAGACACTTTATATCCCCATTTTCTCCCACAGCTCCTGCTCCATTCTAAACTCCTGGTCATAAAAGATCACTTTCCTCTCACATTGACCAAGCTCCAATTCCTCCTCATATGCAAAGCTGCATGTGTCAAGGCTAGAAACATTTCAAAGCAGAAGAAAGCAACTATTGACAATCCCTTTACCACATTTCCTTTGGTTTCTTAATGCAAGTATCTCCTAATAGTCCACTCTCTCTTGTAAATTTTCTGTTCTACAAACTATATAATATGGTGTATCATTAGCAGCGCACTGTAGCAAACGTGGCACTAGAATGAACATCAAACTTGTCTCTTCCTGGCATTTCCTTTTAAATGACAAAATCCGTAAACCCTCACATCTCACTGAATTTCTTTTCTTTGTGGGTTCTCCCTGCAGGGCTGTCTCCCAGTGTGAAGGGTACGGCACGGCAGTAACAATCTGTAATATACTTTTCCTGATACTTTCTCATTAAGTATCCATTACTCACCGTAGATGCAGACAGGGTACTGGGCTAGGTGTGACCAGAATGGTAGATCTACTCTTCCTGTGTTTAGATCCAAGGGGAATTTACCTCTTTTCTTAAATAATCCTGGTTATCTGCATTTCCCAGCAGGGTCTTGAACACCTGAAATGCTGAATTTGACACTGTTTTGAACAGGATGGCAGAATTCACTCAGCACCTGAAACACGCACCTGCTTGGGAAGCCTGTCTCACTGCCAGTATCTGGTACACCACAAGAAAGCAAATCCCATCCTATACGCGCGTTAACATTCCTGGCTAATACAGAACAGGGTGAGAGGATGCCAGAAGAGGAGGCCTCTATCCTGAGACTTTGGCTACTCTTCCTTTCTCTGGGCTGGCTGTAGTGCCTTCACTGGTGAGAGCCATTCTGCGTCAGAGAAGGATTTGCCTTTAGAACAAAGGACAATCATCCATATGGACCATCCCTTCTTCGGATACTTTGCTATTATAGCCAATTTCTGGGCCACAGTGAAAACTTTAAGCTCTTCCTTGCCATTAGATGGCAATGTAGATCCACAAATCCTTTTTCTTCCTTGAGCCCCTGGAAAACCATCTTGCTGCTGGTGGAATGGCTGGTAGAGCCTCAAATCTTCTATTTCTGCCTACCTCACCTTTTAAGACTGAAGAATCCTGAATTTGTTTCACCTGCAAACGAGTGGAGCTGGCTGCATCCGCCAGCTCCTTTGGAGTCCTCAGTGGCACGAGCGCTTGCTCTCCATCTAGGGCCCTGCTTTGTGCACAGAGGTTTATTTTTTCGCTCGTCCAGCAATTAACTCATTTGTCTCTTGTTTTGCTGTTTCCACAAGACATTTTGCTGTCTTGCTTGTTTCTCAGTTTACTGCCAAACCTGGTAGGCGAGTGAGTCATGGGCTGCCGCAGGCCGAACCCTGGAGGATGCAGACTTCTTCCTAGGGTCATGAATCTCCCATCTGGGAAGTTATAAAGAGCGGCAGTGAGAAATAACTACGACCGCAAAATGCTTTCCCCCATATCCATTTTTCAGCTTTTCCATTGTCTGCACTTGACTGGTTCATTTAACATGTGCGTTACTGGGTTTTTTTCCTTCACATTTCCCTTTCCAGCAGAAAATGTCACCAACTCACATCAAACTTTTGCTCAGAAAACTTGCAGTTCATTGGTGTTCCAAAACCAGGCAAGTTTGTTCCTTTAAAGCTGAATATACATAGCTGTTTTTCTGGAGCCTGTTTTAAGTTCAATCCCATGCCAAACAGAGTCCACCAGCTCCCAGCAACGCAATATTGATGCTGTGCAGCTAGCTAGGGAAGTTGTAGAATCTTTTGGAGTCGATTCTGATACTGCAGTGGGATCTATTTGGCTTGGTAACTTCAGCTGTGTTTGTGGCAGAAATCCTTATATGTACCAAAAAGAATGAAAGGAGGATCAACCCCCCCTTTTGAGATATCTTGTTAAAAAAAATCTGTTATGCTGCCAGAGCAGATGGGAGCTCCTGACTGTTGTCCGGAACAGGGCAGGATGACAGGGGTATTTTCTTCTGTGCCAGGCAAGGATGGGAGATTGTGGTTGGGAATTCAGTGGAACAGAGAGGCCATTTGACCTGGGAGCGGAGGACCCTATGGCACGACAGGCAGACAGGACAGGGTCAGTGCAGAGACTGTCACTTCCCCTCATCACTCATGTCTCCCATATATGTTAACATAAGCACCTTCCAGCTTTTCTGGATTTTAAATGGTCTAAACAACAAGGATTTTGCCCTAATCCCCAGGAGAAGTCCTCCTCTGTCATAGAAAGGCTCTCTTTATTCCTGGTGTGCAAGAAGTTAATAGTATTCCTAAGCGCTCTTGCAGATGTGAGCAGTATGCTGTAGATAAGTTATATCAGGAGAAAGCGTTATCACTCGGGCTTACATATTTTGTGCTTATCCATTGGACACTAAAAAGCTGTTGCATTAATTAGCCATTTTTCAAAGCATTTATTAATCACTTACTAGCTCCTTGTTCATTTGCTGTAGATGTAACTTGACATACGAAGTGAGCCCAGTCGCTTTATAACCAAGCACATCTCAGGAGGAGGAAAGCACTGGGTGATAGGAAAGGCTTTACTCATCTTACTTATCTGTAAAGCACTTGGCACATGGTGGTACAGCTCTAGCTGGGGCCTCTAGGTACTTCAGAATATAAATACTAGTGCCTTAAGCTACTCCATCACCTGAGATTTCTGGGACACTGGATGAATTAAGTGGCAGGCTGTGTACTGGGCTGGAGATTTCTAACCTTAAGTTATCACTGTCAAGCCCCATGATTTGACCTGCATTGCCATTCACTGCCTGTGAGTGAACCTTTTGCAGCCCCCTGTTCCCCAGCACCCAGTGTGGGTCTCAGAGCTCACAACGCTGCACCCTTCCCTCTGCGCTGTCAGTTAATGGAGCAGGAGGACAATCACAGCGTAGAGAATGAGCCCACCAGCAGCATCATGTACTTTGGGGAGTCCTAAGCCCCTCCTTGGTACCCAGTGTTGCAGAGTTACAGGTATAGCATGGCCAACCTGACAAGGGCAGTCATCTCTCACACTTCATCCCTTGCTGTCTATCTGCTCCCAAACACAAACTCACCCCAAACAAACATCACAGGAAAGTCCTTAGTGTTCAACATTACTGACCGCAAGTCCTGGGATCAAGGAGCTTCAGGAAACAGCAAAGCATCTTCCTTGCCTGAAAGACCAGCACTGTCAGAGTGGTTTCCTCAAAGACTTATAGGCTCTGCCAGGGGAATCAGGGTCAGATTTTCCCCAGATGTTGCAGTTTCCCTATGATTGCTACCAGGAAATAAAGAAACCTTTATTTCCTTATAGAGCAACATCCCACTTCTCCTCTGTTGTCCTCTGCAAGGAGAGCAGCACAGCAAGCAGCAAAACACAGCCATTGCCAAAAAAAACAATCCCCAAAAAATCACCTAAGAAATGAGTGTCTCTATTCTGGCATTATAGAGAGACATTACAAGGCCCAGGATCACCTCAACCAGCCTAAGGCATCTTAAGGAAGCACCTAGTTTAGGCAGGTGTTTCTCTTTTGCACTAGTCAATGGAGTAAGGAAGCTTGGAGAACAGAAAAGGAGACAACATTTTATAAATGCTCTTGCTTTATTTCTTCCCCCACTAAAAAATCATAGCCCGCCTGGGTTTTAAATTGCTTTTCAGGCTTTCCTAATGAATGTTTCTCTGAATGTTTGCATGTCTTCTGTTTGCCCTCAATATGGGGAAAAGCTTAAGTCAATAAGTTTTTATTTGATTTGTAAATAATGTCAGTGTGACACATTATCGCAGATTCTCAGAACTCTGACTGTGTCTTGTCCTCTAGATGTGACATGCCAGAGACATCACCCAAGTAGGCTGCAAGGCACAGGGTAGGGGATGGAGATTAAAAGAACTTTGAGGAAACGTAGAACTTTATCCTGTATATCTGTTTAGCCCACAAACCATCAGGAGCTGGTGAAATAATTGCTTTGGACAGATAATAAAACATCCTCCAGCAAAACTAAGGTACTTAATATACTGCCCAAGTCAATTTCCCTTATTTCTGCTGTCCTCTTGCTTTTAATAATGGTTTAATGAAAAATTCAAAATTAATTGGAACTGGCATTAGACATTCACGTGTTCCAGTGAGGGTTTCACTGCTTCAATATTTCATAAGCTGACTTCTCTGCTATGCTTCTCCTTATCCTGGCTTTCATAGGCTAGAATATAATCTTTTTTCATAAAATGAAGAGTCCCCGTATGGGTGGATGGGGTACCTGATAAAGGTTTGCAACCACATCATAGGCAAAGAAATAAAAATAATAGCTGTGTGTTTTCTTTCTGCCACCATCCCCCCTTTCTGTGTAATGATACGCATCTGAGCCTTGACTGGAAAGACCTGTCCTAAAAATAAACAGGAGCCGTCTGAAAGGTGTCTGAGGGAGGTATTTGGCAGCTGTCAGGCTGTCACGTATGCTAGAAGGATGAAGCTGATGGACTCGCTGACAGCAGACGGGCTCTGCTGAAATGAGAATGCCTTATGTTTCCCTTGGCACACACCGGGCAAATTCTGTTGGCCGGAGCCATCAGACCTCCGTGTGTCTGGGGCCTGATCCAGTTCTGACTGCCGTCAATGAGAGTCTGCCCTTGGATGGCAGTGGGAATTGGATCACACCCTTGCTTTACCCCTGAGACTCTGGCTTTACATCAGGGGGGAATTTTGGCTCCCCAAGTGAATGTCACCCCAATGGAGAAGGATACACCAGGCCCCAGACTTGTAAGCTTCTGTAGGTCTCTGAAAATGAGACCTCTCACTGAGATACCTAGATATGGGGACAAGAGCTTAACCTTTGACATTTTTTGTTATAACAGCTTTGCACCGCTCTGTGCCTCAGTTTCTCCTTCTCTAACAGTGGTGGTGGTGTCCTGTCTTCAAGAAGATTATTGACATATCTGTAGATATGTAGATAGGCATTTTTAAATACTTCCAGACCATGACTGTGCTAAAAGCTGTTCCTATTTCCCACAAGGTGCTTAATGGACACGTGTTACACCATGCAGCAGCCGCGAGATGAGCAAACAAAACACGAAGGCACAGCATGACTCATCTCAAGCCTTTGCAACAATTCAGTGGCAGAGGGAGGACCAAAGACTCCCAGTCCCCACCAAAACAATCATACCTTTACAGTGACTGAATCTGGAAAGAAAATCTTGCTTAGCAGAAACTTCAGTTCTTCTCAAGCGCACAGGGAAATCTCCATTGCCTGCAGTGTAACTTGCTGCTGTTCTTGGCAGAGACATAATGTGCTGGGGAGGGAAAAAGAAGGGAGGTGTGAAGACAGGGTGGAAGCCTTGTTTCTCAATGGGAGAGGGGACACCTCTCTTGTTCTCAATGGGAGCTGACTGCTGCCATATCTGAAAATCTGTCAGTTTTGTTATCTAATGGGCAAGAGCAGCCCCTTTTTAGTGCAGAGCAGACTCTGAAGTCAACTATCTTGCAGTACTTTGGTCTGAAAATACTGGTCTGTGTCGAGAAGAATGGGCAAGGGAATTAATTCCTGTAATATGGGCTACAGGAAATTATCTACAAGATAAGAGGGTGACTTGATCTTTTTGAGGGGAAAAAAAATGACTTCCTTATCTTGATGATGTTTGCTCTGTAGTATCATCTTGTGACTGCCAGAGTCTGCCTTGCAGGATCATTCAATTACAGCCAGCTCCCGTGGCTGGCATCTCTTCCTCCCTTTCGGAGGTATTGTTGTATTTAGCAAAGTATTGCTTGTACCTCTTGGTATTCTGAGGCCTCTGGTGTCGCCTGTTTGCATGGTGTGCCTGCAGCCCCGTGATGCTGTCCCAGCTCACGTGCTAGAGCAGGATATGACCAGCCCTTCAATTAGGCAGGGATCTGAAAGGAAGAGGAAATCAAGATGATGAACCAGTGAGGAGCACGTGTGAGTTAATATTAGATATCTGATGCTATGACGAGCAATGAATGAGTCCTACCCCTTTTGGAGGGTCCCAGCCTGTTTGCCTGCAATAACTCTACAGATCTGCTAGTGGGAAACTGCACTGCACGAATGAGGGGTGTTCACACCAGCCAGGCTCTGTGTCTCCTTCAGGATGCTCTGGCTCTCCCTCATGAGGAATTTTTCACTATGCAGAGTACTTTTCTCATTAAAATGGCCATGTTAAATAGCTGTGAGGTTCCTCAACGCCTGCTTTGTTGAACTGATCTACCCCACAGCTGGCAGCTTTTTAGAGCAGGAGACACGAGGTTACTAAACCCATTCATTTCTCACATGCACCCACGTTTCTAATGACTATGGAGATCCAGCTTTAAAGTCCTCTGAGAGCCATTGGAATGAAGAGCACTTTGTGAAGACATTGTAATTATTATGGGATTTAGGGGTGTGTGGAAATGATTCATGGAGACATTTCCCAGCCAGCAGGCTCTTGGAGCCAGGTGAGCTCTTCCCTGGAATGTGAAGCATGCAGCACGGCAACTGGGAGGAACAGGTTTGGCAGGACATTTTAAGTTGTTCACAGCAGACAGCCTCTTCAGAGCCACATCCCTGCTTTACCGACCTCCCAGCTGGATGTTCCTCTCTGCCACACTGGCCCTGGTGAGCTGGAAAGGATGGACACACTGCGAAGGAGCCTTTCTCGCTGGAAGAGGTACCACATTAAGGTGCACCTGGCTGACGAGGACCTGATGATGTCCCTGACGGTCAAGCCCAGAGACACAGTGATGGACCTACGGGCTCACTTAGTACGGGAGGGCGTCACTTCCTGGAAGAAGACATTTTATTACAACTCCAGGCAGCTCGAGGAGCATGAGACTCTCAAAGAAGCCAATATCCAGAACGGCTCTGTCCTGCTTCTAGTCAGCAATAACAGGTAGGCAAGGAGCTAATCTGCAGCGGGGGCGGTGCACAGGAAGGGGAATGCTCTGTGTATCGCAGCCCTTTGGGAGGGTTTTGTGTTGGAGTTTTCAGAAAGCAGATAAGGAACTCAAACCCTGCAATTTCCAGCATGCAGATTGAGATTCAAGGCTCTTCAGCTCCAGACATGCTGTGGTTTGAAATAAGAGGGTAAGAGGAGGAGGAAATCTGGTTGATGCTGCCTGTCCTATCATCCCTGATCAGGTCTCACTTTCCTGACTACGTGGCCAAGCACAGAGGGAGAGACAAGATGTGCAAAAGGGCAAGGGAGATTGTGCGGCATGGGGGAGTGCTCTGGGAGCCTCTCGTCCTCGTTTTTCCTTGTCATGCCTGGATCTCTCCATTTCTTTTCAGTAGATACTTTCTGCAAGTATTTGGGGGTGGCACAGTCCTGCTTTGACAGAACAGCTGTGAGGCGCCAGCTTCCAGCAAAGCACAGTGAGCGTTGGACAGAGACTGCAAGAGGCTGCAGCTTCTCAAAATATGGCCAGATCGTGGCAGTTATGTACAGTGAGACTAGAGACTTCCAGGATAGCCAGTGCAAAGGAGTTCAATCAGGGCAAGTCTTAAGTGCCAGTGGGAAGGAAAGCTGAGCTAATGGACCTGAGACCCCCTGGCCCACAGGATAGTTTCGATTCAGTGAGGTGAATTTATGCCCACCTGCGCTGTCTTTCCTAATGTCTGGTTGTTGCTGCCAGCATGATTAATTCTGTGAAGCATTTTGGGGATACTGGGTAGAAGAGATGCACAGCAGAGCACGGGTGTACTGTGTCTAATTCAGCTTTCTGAATCCTGTGCTCTCTGAGTTATGTGTCTACGCTGATCAGAGTTTCCTCTGCAGAAAAACCTGCACTAAAGACTTCAGTTCCTGATTATATGCCACATACTGGAATAGTCCTATTTTCCAGTCCAGAGGCAGCTTGAAATCTCACACAAAGAAGATTTAATAAAGCATTTCCTTTCAGAGCTCGGCCAGACACAAGAGATTTCACATTGCTCAGCTAACTGCAAACCCCAGGTCACCCACGGCCCCTTTCTCCAACATCTCATTTCAGCTCTCTGATTAACTTGGCTCAGCTCCTCCTTTTCACCTTGTTTTTAATGGCAGGAGCATTTCTATTTGTTGTTGTTTCCAGTGTTTATTTTCCTAAATTTTACAGCCTGAATTTTTGAGAGTAAAAAAGGATTTGGAGGGCCTCAGTTGATGGAGTGCACATATTGACGCTCTTTTGACAGCAGCCTGATTTCCATAACGTGATGTGCACCTTCCCACATGCTGCAAAAGCAGGGTGTAACTGCAGCAAGGCAGAAATCACCAGGAGATCCTGTCCCCCCTGTGCTGAGTTCAGGGTGCCCCCTTGAAGTCACTAGCCATTTTTAAAAATCTAGAGCCTTTTGCTGAAAGCTCCAGCTTAATTTTTATGAGTACATGAAAAAGGGAGTGGGATTTCTAGTATTTTTCTCCTTGAATTTAATCAAAACCTTCCTGGCTCCTGAACCAGCAGGGGTGGACAGTCTCTCCCTGAAGTCATATCTTTCCTTGAGTTTTCGGACATGAAGGATGATTGGGTTGTGACAACCTCAGCCATTCCCAAAGTATTTTGTGTGGCAGGAGTGATAAATGCCCAGCTACTGGGAACACATTTCTCTAACGGCTCATGGGGGTGACTGAGCTATCATTATAGCATGGTCCCCCTAGATATTTCTGAGACATGCTTGTGTGTGGCTTGGCAGTCACCACCGGGCTCAGTCCTGGGCTGAGTGCAGCCTCTGTGACTCAGCACCTTGCCAGGTCCTCAGCACGCAGAGGGCTGGTTTTTGGAGGGCTCGCTCTATCACTGAAACTGGAAGTGGGAGAAGGCAGGCACTGCATTGGAATTGAGATTACAGCACCGTTTTGAGCCTTAAGATTATTTGGCCAGATGTTTAGGTATTATAAAGTCACGTTGCTCCAACAGCATCCGTGGAGATATGCTGGTCTGTATCAGCTGGGTAACAGTGTGCAGCCTTAGGGAACAGGAGGAGAGTAGCCTACACAGTGTTGGGACTGTCTAGGAGGCACAGGAGCAAAGAGGAATAGAGAACGTGGTGCTGGGTTTGGCCAGCAGCCCTGAGGATTTTAAAGTTGGTTTTAGTACTTCACCGACTCAGTGAAGTACGGACTCTCTCCATAAAAGGTCAGCATCTGCTTCTTAAGTTCTCCCTGAAAATCTTGGTGTCTCCTACTTACTCTTTTGCACTGAGATGCCAGCCAAGCAGAGCTATATTAATTCCAAGAGTGGAGTTGCTCTGATTGCCAAGGTCTGCGGCTCAGTGTCGTGCCTATAAATATTAATGGTCACTCTGTATGCTACGTGTTCCTACGAGGGGCTCATGGGACAGTTTACTTTGAACCAGAGAAAACATGAAAATGACCCTATTTTTCATCCCCCCTCGTCCCCCCCTTAATGCTTTTGTAGATAATTGGCATTTAGCAAAGGCCAAGTCAGCATTTCCACTTCTTGCTCGTGTTTTCTGGGGTTTATAACTTAGTCATAAAAATTCACTTAAGGCTGCAGCTTGGCAGGAAAGGGATCAGCATACCAGCTAATGCTGAAAATTTATTTGGACCTTAGTGTTCAAAAGTTCGAGCAAGCCATTTGGAGTTCAGTCAACATGACCTCTCGCCCTGGGAAAACGCACGGGCAGGCCAGACCTGGGAATATCACATCCACTGAGGATGCAATTCCCCCTTGTGCAGAGCTTGTTAATCACATTACTGCTGCACTGATTGAGATTGCAATCCTGTTGCAGTAGAAGCTGAGCAAAGAAGATGCTGAAAAACAGTTTCTGCCCTAGAGAGTTACGTACTACAATAACATGGTTTGCAAGTGGGTAAAACAAGCAAAGTAAGACTTGAAATGTGAATGAACAAGCAGAGAGAGAAACACCCCAGCTCTGTGGCCCTGGGCCAGCCTGCAGTGTTCAAGCCGTCGGTGCCCAGCGCAAGGAGACCACCAGCGAGTCTCGACACGAAGAGAGCAGCCATCCAGCACAGATGCAAGAGCATCCATGAGGGCATGCAGCAGGCTGTCCCAAACGCCCGAGGCATGAGCAGTCCTGGCACTGTGGACCACGCCACGGCAGAACCTGTCTGGCTCGCTCTGAAGGCGGTGCAGGGCCCCAGAGCCAGGGAGCTGCTCAGCTGGTCTGGTGGCGATGTGGGAGTTCCTGAAACTGGCAGGACTCTTCCCGAATTTTGTCTGCTGCAGCGGGCCGCCCGGATGCTCTTTTCTGGCTGCATGCTGTGGAGCACCAACCAAAGAGGCCTCCCACAGTGTAGGCAGCAGCAGTGCTGGATAGTGGGTGTATGGCATTAGCTGCTCCTTGTTGATAATCTGTTGGCTACATTTTGATGTTTGATGTTAGTGGAGGGATATTGTCTTGAACTGGTGAATCTACCACTTAATCCATGAGCTATTTCAAACAGAAGATAGAAATGGGTGATCCAGAGTGATTCCTAGATCTGCTGCGTGCCTGTCACTGACTGTCCCTAAGGATGTACAGCTCCAGCTGGATCTGGACATGGTATAAGCACAAGCACCCTGACAGAGCCTTTACACTTGGTTTCAGGCTCCTTTCTTGTGTGGTCACCTCTAGCAGTCAGTTAGACAAGGTCTGTACTAATAAATAACCCAGTACCATGACGACTGCTCTCTGTTCCAATGCTGGAGCATTGCACTGCAATTTTGGCCCAGCATGGACCAGGGACTGTTCCTCATGGGCTGTCTGGATGTGACCATGCAGGTCTGGAGGGTAAGATTTCAGTAAGAAAACACTGGCCATTCTGTGCCAGCTGCCCTCTCAATGTGGAAGAAAGTCCTAGGCTCATTTAATTTACTGACACAGACTCAGCCACAGCACATGGGATCCCCTCAATCTTTCGGAAGCTGAGGTTCATTGAGGCCAAGCAGCTATTGTCATCATATATGGCTTGCCCGGAGAATGGAGTTCAGTAAGTCATTGGTGAATAGGTTAAATAAAGTGGATGTCAGCGCTGAGTTTAGCAGAAGTCTATTATCTGGAATCTCTTGGTGTTGATTTTCTGGCCTGGAGCCACCTGAAATCATCTATCTCGGGGCATTAGCTCAGTTACCATAACAACTCATCTAGGAACAACTCCTGACAGCTCAAAGAGCAGACCAACATCCCACGTGGTGTATAAGCCACTCGTAGGTCAAGATAAGCATGTCCAGGATTCTCCCCCTTCTGCAATCCAGCCTCAGTGTCCTTGGTGAGTGCCAGTGCTTATACAAGCTTTAATATGCCTGGGAGCCTGTTTTATCATTCATAGCCTGATTCTCCAAAGGTCCATCCACTCAAGGAGCTACCTCCTGGCAGAATAACAAAACCATCCATCTTTGGGGAACCCAGCTAATTCCCTCAGAGGCATTCAGTTTACAGTCTCTGATTTTTGGCCTTATAAATGAAAGCTATGACTGAGCCACTTGCATAAGGTCTAGTTCAGCTGATCCTAAGAAACTACTGCCTACCTTTGACTCCCGTGATGACATAAGGATCGATGTTTGACGTAGACACTCAGCAGTGGCTCACTCCAGGCTTATATTACCTCACTGTCCTGTCACCTCTTCTCGCTCTCACTGGAATTGCCTGAGAAGCAGTTGCCAAGCACAGCAGATGATGTTGGATCTCTAGAAAGAGAAACCAGAAAAATAATGGATCTACACAGTTTGACCCAGCATAGAAAGCCGAAACTACAGCCCAAACATGAATTAAGTCCCTTACCCTGGCTTTCAGTGTGATTTTGTGATGCCTGCTCCTTGCACTGACCTTCCAGCTCCTGGGGTTGCTCAGCAATTACTCCTCAGCATGGAGGGGAGACTTTTCGCTCCCATCCAACTACTACAGACTTGCCCTGTTAAGCTTAAGCCTAGCAGCAGGCTCCAAGGCATCTCACAGTAGGATAATGATCCTTTAAATAGCACTGGGAGTCTCTCTTCTCAGGGAGAACTAATTAAGTTCTTCAGCACATGCTTAGACATATGTTGACCTTGTATGGCCTTAACAGGCCTGCTTCCATCTCTTGGATAAATAACACTGGCTTAAAAAATATCCTCCTAGAGATGCGTTACTTAGGCAACAGGCAGGTGGTGGACTGACTTCTCCATCTCTGTGGCTCGAAGTAGTATTTATGTGTATTACTCACGGGCCAACCTCTCTGCTGGTGTAAACTACCTGAAATCAGTTAAGTGATTTTTAAGTTCTGAAAGCACCAGTGCAGTTACCTCTGTTGACCTCTTGCAGCGTACAGGCCAGAAAATGACACCTGTATTTAGCTTAGTTACTTACTGTTCAGCCCAAGAAGCTCGTTTAACAAAAGCAGAGGGTTGCATCAGCAGAGAACATGGTCCATAGGATCTGAATTCCTCTCCTGTGCAGTTGCATGGGATTGCAGTAGATTACACTGAGCTGATGTGTCCCATGGGCGGTCTGTCTTGGCTCTGGACAAAGAATTAAGGGATGGAAAGTATATTCTAAACCAGGTTCTTTTCTGGTGCGATATGGCACAGCTTCCTGGACTTCTCTGTAGTTGTGATGATTTATACCAGGTGAGGATTTAGCCCAGTTGGGATAAATATCCTCTCCCGTGTCCTGGTGTTTTATGGGGCAGAGGTGCTCCAGGGTGGGCTCACAGCAAATCCTTGGCTATTACAGTCCCCTGAAATGTCAAGTGAGGAAGCAAGTGCTGGAATATGAATCCTGTTCTGGGTTTTGCAGAAAAGCCAACCAGCGATTGATATCAGCCTAAGTAGACTTGTAGTGTCCTTTGCTAGGACCCAAAAAAAAACCCCACCCCATAAACTTTGAACTTCTCTAAGTCCTGATGAAATGTTTGCAGCACAGGCTCAGTTTCTTGTTTGCATAATTGCAAAGAGCAATTCACAGGAGTCAAAAGACTCAGCCCTGCACTTACTGGCTCTGCTGGCTGCCTGGTGGAGCTGCTGCCTACGGGCCATGAGTATCTTGGTTGCAGTCCAAGGCGTGATAATGAGCTCTCTAAGCAAATGCTAGCCCTGAAGAGGTACCCCTAGAAACCTCCAAGAGCTTCAGCTTCTGTTCTGGACACACCAGGGGGTAGCCCTAGATGATTTCTAAGGGTCTTCAGAAGGGTAACTAGGAAAGTAATCCTACTTTTGCTAAGCTCAAGTCTTCTATGCAGGGCCTGTACCCCTGTCAGAAAATGTTTATGGAACCATAACCTCAGAAAACCACCATTTAGTGCTCAAACATGCAGGTGAGCGTGTCTAGAGCCATTCAAGCTCTGTCTTACTGTAAACATCCTCAAAGTGCTCCTAAAGCTTCAGGCTGTCCTGTTCTGAGATGAAAAATGAATTTCCAGGAGCATGGACTAAAGAGGGAGAGCCTTGCCTATGGGAAAAAGGCTTCCAGACAGTTGCAGGTTATCGGGAGGGTGAGGGCATCTTTTGTGGAAAGATAAACAGGTCTGAAACCCTGCAAGTGGCTTATCCTCAGCTGTATAGTGCGACTGAGAAAACAAGAGAGTCAGAGGATCAGTGTATATTCTCCCCACGCCAGGGTCAGTGCCTCCTCGGTCAAATGCCATTTTTGATTACATGTCTACAGCGCTCCAAGTATTTGCCTTTTTCTTATTCAGATAATGCCAAAGAGCACAGCCAAAGCCATGAGAGACGGGGAGCGTGACAAGGGCTGAAGGGAAGCAGATGGAAGAGAGCTTGGCCGTGGAAAGGCAGCCTGGCCACCAGCGTTTGGTAAGTCCCTCCCTGCACGCCAGCTAAAGGACTGTTCAGAAAGCAGCTCCCAGTGTTTTCAGCACAGTACCCATGAATAATTAACCCAAACAAAACAACAAATAACATTTCCTCATCAGCGTGTCATGTGGTCTCAGCTGCCAGAGAAGCGTGGGTAAGACTGACTCAGCCTCTGAGGGCAGTGACTCGGAGTGAAATGCCCCATGAGAGGGTGACTTCTGCCTGGGTGATGAAACGAAAAGGAGCTGAGGTGGACTTTGCTTAGGGCCTTAGATGGGGACATTGGACATCTGAGACTCCTTCCGGCTCTCTCACAGGATTCCTCAGTAAGTTACTGATCTTGGCCTTTGTTTTCCTATGTGTAAGTCTGAGATAATTTATTCTGCCCTTTCTCCCACTCTTTGTCCATCCAGCTGTAAGTGACTCAGGTTAGGGACTGTCTGGGCTCCTGAGCAGTTCCTGTACAGCGGGGCCCTGGTTTCTATCTTGAAGGCTCTGTACAGCAAACAAGCCATAAGCACAATATAGAGTATCCTGGAGCCTGACAGCCTTTATATACCCAAAGGACAGAGACTGGTTGTTCGCTGTTACGGCCAGTACCTCACCTGACATTAGGGACCCATTGTTACACCAAAACTGCCTTATTTTTGAGCCAGGGTTTACAAGGCAATGAGCCTCCTTGTGTTGTTCTTCCACCTGTGTG
This sequence comes from Nyctibius grandis, assembly GCF_013368605.1. Lineage (NCBI taxonomy): Eukaryota > Metazoa > Chordata > Aves > Nyctibiiformes > Nyctibiidae > Nyctibius > Nyctibius grandis. The sequence continues at coordinate 3,465,393 of NC_090688.1, read as the reverse complement.
CCTGTCCCTCTGCTCCAATAACTTCAGAACAAGCCGACCTGATTCAAGCCAGTTTGATGGAAAGAGAGAGGTCTCACAGACCGAAGATTCCTGCAATTTTCGTGAAAAAACAGCAGCTGGATAGAAGAGAGACATTTAAGTTAATATCCTACTGAAGGCAAGGTAATTACACCTCTTGCTCCCTATCTATTTCGAGACGCAGCAGCCAGGTGACCAGCTGGCATTTAGACACTGGCTGGTCAATCAGTACCTGCCTAGCTTCAAACCAGCTGCTGCGCCTGCTGCCCCTTGCCTGCAAAGCAAGAAGCTGTTGGAAGAGCCAAGGACTTTGCTGGGGAGGTGTGAAGGGGATAAAGGTGCCCTGGGGAATATTACAGTGAGCTGGGAGAACCAAGAAAGGAAGAAATAAAAGCTGTTGTAATACACAAATCAGAAGGAGAACGGGTTTCACCAGTTCCCCTGCTCACAGAACAACTTGATTTTTAGGTTCAAACTTATTTTCAGGACAAAATGGATGTTTCTTTAACCACTCCAGTACTTTCCCCAGAAAATTTCAATGACTAGCAACTGTCTTACCAAACCCCCCAAACCTGCATTTTCTGTTTTTCAACTGAAAAAACATGCCTTTCTGGACTTTTTTGGCAACGAGAAAACATTTGATTCTTTTGTCCAGCAAAAGCATTTGAAGAAATGCCACGGAAAATGGAGTTTCTCATTTTCCAGTTTTTTTTTCCCCTAGGAACAAAAATATTTCCCCAAGTACTTCCTTGGACTTTGCACAGAAAGAGATTCTAAGACAAAGACGTGAACATAGTCACAGCTGAAGATCTTTCAGTCCAAGCAACTGAGATGGACAAAGAGTTGGGATGGGACTAAGCATGGGAAGAAGGAATGTGACTTTTCCAAGGTCAACCCACAAGCGAGGCGCACAGTAGAGAGTGTGCTGGCGCTGCTGGGTCAGCATTTCTGCCACTTGGCCATGCGGCACCTCCACGCGTCTGTCTGTCCTGAAATAATGAGTGTCTTGGAGCAGAGCCAGTACTTTCCTGAGTGCTTGGAAAGTGCCTCACGCAGCCCTAGGTGCAGTCATAAATAATAATTTAAATGATAATAATATTAAAGTGGAGGTGTGCCACTGAAGATGGGACACACTCAGCAGCAGAGTCCTAAATCGATGTCCCTCTTCTAATAAAAGGTACAGTTTGTCTCACAAATCCTGGGAGACCAGTATTTACTTCTCTGGACCTGATAATCACAGTCTTTTGCTCTGCAAAAGGCAAACTGACCCGAGTTGAATTAGGTCCTGTATCTACTCTAACACCTCATGCCTGTAGCTAGTAGCTCTGGAAGGCTTTTTGCAGCTCAGGGGGATATCTGGAAAGAGTAAATTAGCTGTGGTGGTGTGGGGAGCTGCCTGGACTAATGTTTTTTTCAGAGATAGGCTTTGATTGACACTTCAAATCTGCCTGACAATCTTTTATTCTAAGTGCAGTTGCTGCCTTTCTTCAGAGCAGGAAGAGCTGGTTTGGTTGCTGTCCTTCAAATGATGGATCTTATCACATGGGAAAAAGAAGAAAAAAAAAGCAAACCACCTGGAAACAGCCACAGGTACAGCATAAAAAGAGGTAAAACTAACTGGATCTATTTGAGACATTTCTGTTTTTTTGTTCTATGCCATAATCCAATGCAAGATATATGAGAGAAGAGGCTACGGTCTGAGGAACAAGAGCTGACTGTTTTCTTTCTTTATCTGTTCATTATGTTGTTGTTTTCCTTCAAGAGATTTTTAATGCTTTGTAGATAGGACTGTGCCACCCTCCAGTGATGAGAGGACTGGGAAGTCAGTGGGACAACCCTTTTACTCACTTGTTCTACACTGCCTCTTCTACTGCCTGTCCTCCCCATGCTGCCTCTTACTCCTTAGTTTCAGGCCTCCCTAATGCTTGCTAAATATGGGGATCACACCATTCAGCTGCTCACAGAAGAGGTGACAGCCACTTTTTACCATGTAATTTAGACATTTGGGGTTTACCTGAGTCTGGCCAGAAGAAGGTTGGATCTCCAAATGGGCAGAGGCACACTTTGAATCTTTTTCTGGACGCCCACTTAGTTGGCAAAATAGTTCTCTTGTTCGAGACGTCCTGTCTCCCCTCGCTCATCTAGGTCCATCAAAACACAGCCAGGCTCTTTAGACTGCAGAGTATAGGGCTGTTGTTGTATGTCCAAACACCAGGAAAGATGCTGATAGTAAGAACTGCTCTGAAATGGATGTTTCCCTCGTCCTTTGTGAACACAGGCGTGGACAAGACCAAGGACCAAAGCTGAAGGCGTGCAAGCTCCCGTCTGCGTGCCAGCCTGGGCATATTGCAAGATGGAGATGTTTGCAACTTCACACGCTGCGCCATGGCTGGGATTTCTTCTTGTCAGGAGTGTTTATCTTTGGGATCCTGCTATCAATGGGCCATCACAGACAGGATTACCAAAAGCACTGCTGTTTGCTGCTGCATTCACCTCCACCTTGGAGCCACAGCCAGACCTTCCCAGCCAGCTCCTTTTCCTGAGCTTCATGAGCAGAAGACAAGCCCAGGCAGGCCATCTCCACCAGCTGCTGCGCTTCAGCAAGGCAGCTCAGGCTGAGGCATGTTTCAATGGCTCTTCTGTGCTTCTCCTGTACCCGAGTTGTGGATGCATCAAGTACTTCAGTTTACAGGACCATCACAGCCTGGCAGCTTTCCTCAGCACTAAATTTACTTTTTAAAGTTACATCAGTGTTGCATCCAGAGGGAATGGAGGAACAGATGTAGCCTGTGAAGTCTGGCTTTAATTCACCTGCCTCATTTAATTTCCTGCCCTGCCTTCCAATCAATGAGTCTGCACTAGCGGCCCTGGGAATACAGAGGTTTTTTCATATACAGGAGAATTCAATGCAGTGGCTGCGCTGGCTGAGCTCTCAGGGTCTCGAGCAGGCTGTGTCACGTCTCCTTTGAGGCTGCTTCATTATGGATTTCCCTCTCCCAGAAGCACTTGCACACACTCTCCAATCCACGCCAGCTGCACCACATTGCCTTGCAGGGCCCGTTGGCACAGGGCAGCTGTGCCACATTAGCCTCTCTCCGTCAGGCTGGCTGTGTGGCATTCCCTCCTGGAAGGGCTCTCTTTCCAGGTGTTCCTGGTTTTCAGCCCCATGGATTTCTTTTCAGGGCCACACGCTGCTTCCTGGGGCTCTGTCCCCATGGTGGCTCTGCCACACTACCTCAGACAGGCTGCTGAGGCCAAACGTGCCTCGTTACCTCCCAGGGGCTCTCAGCAACACCGCAGGACCAGCGGTGCTTCGCAGAGGCTCCCTTCTCCAGGCAGCTGTGCCGATGCTCCCTCGCAGGGCCTTCAGGCCAGGCCATCGTGCCATACTGGCCCTGTGGTGCATTGCTTCCCGGGTGTCCCTTCACTGAGGACAGCAGCACCATGTCACCTCAAAGGTGCTTTCAGGACTACATTGCCTCAGACACTCAGGGCTATCAGGAAGCCCCGACGAACAGCACTTTTATTTTGGTTGAGCAGACTCCTACTGTCCTGGGTTTTTTTGAGCTTATTTAATTCCAGGCAGTGCTGCCCAGTTGCTTAATCAGCTGGTGTCAGAACCCCGGGAGACAGGAAGGCTGGCTCTGGCTGGTAGCATCTATTTTGTGACGTTGCTGCTTTACCTCACTTATTATAATCTGTATCAGATTGCTCTTTGCCTGCTAAAATGGACAATTAGGATCCAGTCGTAATGCAAATTGCACGGTGGAATAAAAACCGTGGGGAACAAAATCACAAATAAGTATTTATGCCAGCCTTTGTTATCGCATGATGGGTCCCACTCAGTTGCTGCTGGCTGTGAAGCATCAGACAGAAGAGAACCTGGTGTGCCTTTGTGTTTTATAGGCACGAGCTGCCTTTAGGCACTCGTGGGCCCTGATAATGTGTATGTGTGCAAACCTAACAGACACATTGCCGCCTACACTGGAAATTTGATGATTGCCTTGTTTTTTCAAGGCTCTGTTTTATACACTGCAGGCCAAACCCATGGGGTAATTTCCAGTCTCTCTGCACAGGGCTGAGATGACGTGGTGAGAGAAGCATAGAGATGCTGAAATTTCAATCTGCCACATAATGTGCTCCTAATACTGATATCCTTGTAAGTCTGTTGTTGTCATTGGTGTCATTGCAGTTGTTCTTGTCATTGTTGTCTTCCCGTGTTTGGTGCTAAACGTTGTAAATTAAGAGAAATATTTAAATTTGTAAAGGGACCTAAAGTTACTGTGGAATTAAACACACAGGAGTCCTGCATATGGAAGAGGTATGTCTTCATTTAAAATGGCACGCCGTATCGATGTGAAGTGATATGCTGCTGATGTAGCTGCTTTTACTGCATATCAGCTTTGCATTCCCCCAGGCCCTGGGTAACAAAGAATCAAGCTGCACGTTTTCATAGCAAATCTCATCTTTGAGAATTGAGGTGGAATATCCATGCTTATAAAGAGTTATAGCTGGCGGTCAGGAGGCAAGCTGAGCTTGTACAGTACCTGTAAGATCCAGAGTGAGAGCAAGGCCTGTTCATGTCCCGTTGAAATGGTGGCTTCTAGAGGACAGCAAGGAACAAGAGTGAGAGGTGGTGAAGCCAGATGGATGAGCTGAGTTCAAAGTCCTCCTAGAAGCTATGGCAACATAGCTTGTATATCTACTCAGAAAAGCCTTGCAACTACCATAAAAGACTCTAAATGGCCTTATTTTCCTGCTAGCAGTGAAATAAGCAGCTTCAATGGGGAGGAGTAAATCCATTTGATTGCACATGTTGCTGGCAATAACCCTCTTATTAGTTATTAGTAATAACCCAATCTATCGCCAGCAGCGTGGCCACCAAAACAGCCTGCCTTATCTGCCAGAGAATCATTGTATTGCTCCCAACGTTTCCAATTACAACTGAACAAGGGGAGTCGGAAAGACCTCAAGGGAGGAAGATCTGTAGGAAGCAAAAGGCAACAAGGAGAACTTGGGTTCTAAACAACATGCGTGGCAAATGAAATATATCAGGGCCAACATATCTTTTGAGGAAGACTTCTGCCAGGCAAGGCTGAGCAATTTCCCTTCCTGACTATCTTCTCAGCCAATGCATGGTATTTGTATGTTAGGTGATGAGAAGGTGGTGGTGCTGGCTTGTTAGCTTATCTTCTGAAGGAAAGAGGGTCTTCTATACCTTGAGTATGTGAAGCAGCAGCAGCTGTCAAGCTCAGGGCTCCAGTCCAGGATTTAGATGGAAATTCTCCATTGAAATGGATGGCAAAGCACCTGATCACTCCACTGCAGCAGGGGTGTTCTCACATGGCAACGCCCTGGGAAATTCTCACTTGGAATAGATCAGATTCTGCTCTCATTTATGCAATTATAAATCCAGTGTAGCTCCATTTGAAACAACTGTTTTCATCCAATGCAAATGAGATCAAGATCTGGCCCAGGCTGTTTTCGTACACAATGGAAACTGACTGAAATATGGAAAATGGGAAACAAATCTAATGTAAATCTAAATGGAAATATCATGCTTTCTGTTACATCAGAATAAATTGGAAGCAAGTCTGTTGATTGTAATGGAATTCATCTGGATTTACACCAGACTGTGGCTCAGCATTTGTCAGTTGGCTGCATACCGACATCAAAACGCAAACCATGCTGCCTCATCTGAATAGCTTTGAACAATTTCTTCCTTTTCCTTTACATTTAAACAATTGCCTCTGCATCCTGATAGCTGATTAGCCTTTTCAAACAAATAAACCCCTGCAAACAGACATCAACAAATGAGCCCTGCTCTCGCTCGCTTTTTCAGAATCTAAATGATGAATCTGAAGTACTGAGCTTGGTTTTGGAGTGACTTAAACTTGCTCCTGTTCCTCTGTGTTCACAATGTAGAGCAGTAGGATTGAGCTCAAGGGAGGACAGACCTTAGCAACAACTATTCTGATTTCCCCAAAGTACGTCAAATTCACCGCCTTCCCCCCAGCAGTGGTCAGGGCCAGCTATTTCCTAGGATGCACAGGAGACCTTTCAGTAGATAAGCAAAATATTGTCATACTTCCACTCTTGCTGTGTTCAGTCAGATGGTCAGAACGGAGCCATAACCCTCCCTAATGGATCTAATAGGAAATTGTGTCATGCTCTGTTCCCACAGGCAAGTTATTGCTCCTCTCTGTGCCACTGTGCAGCTGGCCATGGGAGCCTGTTGCCCGTGGGGCACTCTTCATGGGGAAACTAAGAGGAGTAATTAATATCTGAGCAGCAAACTAGACTCCCTGGGTCAAAGTCACCGGAAAAGCGCAATGTCTGAGTAAGAGCATGGCCACGTCAGCCCCTTCCCTTGAGTCTCAGTTACCCAGCTTCTTACATGATGTAGTTTTTAATCTGTGTTCATGTTTCTCTTTGGATAATTAGGAAGATGTATCTTAATTAAAACAAGAGGAGGAGAAGAAGACACACAAACAAATGAAAGCCCTAAGTCAATGGGATTCAGGGAGGGGCAAAGCAATTATTCAAATACAAGTCTTGCTGGTAAGCAGGCAAACAGAGTAATAACACTGCTGTGGAGAGTGTTTCAAAGGTAAAGAGTTTTCTGAAAGTTGGATAACTGTTTGCCTGGACACCCTTCTTTCAGGAGACTGGCTAGAGCTTGATGTTTGCATACCACAGAGCCTGGCTTGCAATCAGCCTCCTGGTGAGAAGAGCTAGGGCAGCGGTGTGGTCAGCAACCCTTGCTTCTATTTAACTGCCACTGATGTTCTGTAGAATGCTCAGGAAATTAATTGGGCAGGATTTTCACAAGTGGCTCCTGTCTACGGTTGCTTTAATGTGTAGATGTTCAACCCGAGACATGCACAATCACCCTTTGCTGGATCGTTAGCAACAAAGCACACATGGATCTCAACCAGTATCTGAATGTGCCAGCCACTACCTCTCAGAGTCTTTATGTTCCCATCTGTAAGTTGTTATAATAAATACTTTCCTGAATTTATAAAGCTATTAAACTCTCTCTAATGAAACAGAGGCTTTCAAAAAGCTGTGATTATTATGGCTTACTCTTGCTTAGGCTTATTCCTGCAGGTCAGCTGTGCTGGATTTGTGAGAGCTTTCTCATTGCTGGCACTGCAGACCCGATGTGGCATGCAATGTCTTGCTATCTTGTGTGTGTTCTTTACAGCATCACCTGGAATAAATGCCTGCAGCCAGGATGCACCTGACAGTTGTGGTGTTGATACACAAACAAAAGCTCCAGCTTACTCATTGCTCACAGCCTCAATAACTCTGTTTGCCATGTACCACAAGATTATTTCATCCATGTCGATGAAGTTGGCATGTGCGAACTGGAAGCAAACAGAAAGCAGAAATGAGAAGTAACTGGGTCCCAGCCCAATCCCAGCTCTCTGCAAGAATGCACCATATGCAGTCATGGGCAGCACTGGACTGCAAAGTCCATTAATCCTAGGGAACCAGCTAAAGTCAATTTGCCAGGCTCCTTGGAGAGCCTCAGCAGCATCACTGCATTTTACTCACTGCCTGTAAATGATCCTAGTGCGCATGAGAATAAAGCCTCTATTGAGGTGGGTGTAACAGGGCCACCAAACACTGAGTCAAGAGAGAATCACAATTGCAGAGACATTTTCTGCTCCAGCAGTATAAGAAGATGAGGGGCAGTTATTTGCTTTTATAGGGATAAAACTCTTTAGGCAAGAACCTTAAAAGTGGGAATAATTGTAATTTACTGTTCACACTGTGCAGTGAGGAATCAGGCCCAAGCTTGCAGCTACAACCCTTAGCTATAAATGCTGTGGACTGGACTGTGCTGTGCAGAGCTTTCCTTAGTGAGTAGCCACACAGATTTCAGAATAGCTTTCCCCAGGGTACAGCACTGCTTATGAGAGTACGCATGTGAGACCCTATGCTTGATTCTGATCTTGTATTCTGAAAAATCGAGTGATTTTTTGGTAGGTATATGCCTGATTTACTTGAATATGCATGTAACCTGGCTTCAAGAGTTGATACAACCTTGATTCTTACTAAGTTATTCTTCTAATTGCACTCTGTGTTGGGCAGAATCCTCTCCAATTCAGCACATGGAGAGTCTTGTGAACACAAAGCAGGTTTGGCCATGATGGCAAGAGAACAGGTTAGCCTATAAGCCCAAAGTAAATTTGCAAACTCCATCTGTTTAAAAAGAAATGCATTAATGGATTCCATGACTGATCTCCTGAAATGTCATTTGAATAGTTTTGAATGTGCATTTGTTTTATTCCTGGGAAATTTCAGAGTACAAAAAGACTTTTATTTTCCTTCTTCATTTGCCAAGAATCTCTCTGAAACTTGTTTGTAATATAGACTGAGACTTGGACCAGATCTTTAGCTGACATAAACAGACATATCTCTATTGACTTCTGACAATAAGTTTTTTAAATATAAAGCCTTTGGCGATAGCTCCTGATTGTGAATTGGAGAATGTGGTGGTATGGGAAAGAGTCTGGATTATTTTAGGTGATTTTAGTGCTTCTAAAAGCAAGTGCTTGAAAGCCATATGCTGAGAATGCAACGGACAATGTACATGGATCGACGTGTAAAGAGATGCTCGGGTGAAGAAGGAGAGACAGGGACATAAGGTAGATGTAGGATAGAGCTCTGAGTAAGGAGAGCCACCCATAGACTAATGAGACACTAACATTAGGAATAAAAGGAGAAAAAAGCAAGAATGAGTAACTGAAGCCTTGGTCCAGCCTTAAGCACGAACGTCCATTCTTACTGTGGAGCATCCTTCCAGATTGCTGCAGTGTGGTAAAGAGGCCTGGGTTCCTCAGTGCCAAGTGCTCAGAGAGATGTTCAGAAGAGAGTTGGAACATGACGTTATGAGGCGAGACTGTATGACAATGAAGAGGGTAAAAAAAAGCAATTCAGGGTTTAAGCCAGGGCTAGTTTAAGCTCTAGGTACATCAGGCTAGACCTGCCCAGTTCTGGTTTCTTACAACTTCCTCTGAAGCTTTTAGTACAGCAAAAGGATGCTGGAAGAGAAGAGTCTCCTGCTGCTAAGCCTCCACCATCACTGGGGAGGTGGCTTTTTTGTAGTTTAATAGTAAGTTGTCAGTTTTCAACCCTGTCAGTGCAGCGCCCTTCTCCCACAGCGAGCAGCTCATTTCAGCAAGGAGTTATTCCTGGTATATATGAAAGAGAAAAGAGCTTCCTTTTTTCTTTAAAGGACAGAAGAAATAGTCTTTCTCACAGAATCCCAGTGATGACACTGGGCTATCAAATGCTGAGAGAACTCCCTACAAACATTAATTATGGTGATGCCAAAAGCAGCAAAAGGTACCCTGAGAGATGACATAAGAAGGGTGCCCTTGGTGAGACATAGGGCCTGTCCATCAGAAGTGTGTGCCAGCAACCAGCTGCAGGTGCTGGGGGAAGGAACCCAAGACCAGGGGATACTTGGAAGTGTCTATTCTCTCCTATTCCAGCTTCTGGAGGCTCATGCTCTGCCCAGCATCTCTTCTCCTTCCTGTGGCTGTTGACTGAGTTTTTTTTTCTATTTTCTTTCACTTTGAGCATGGGGAAAGGAGGGGAAGCAGGTCTACAAAGCAATTTTCAATGTGCTTCCCTATCTGTCTGTACAATAGCTGTTTTTCTTAGGGATAAAGGCACAATATAATTCCTTTAAGTGGCAATTAAGCTCCAGGTGGATGCAGAAAGCTGCAGCTTTCTCAAGCTCCTGTAGAGGCACAGCTTGAGCTACAGGTTTCCCTGCTTCCCTAAACCAGGAGGTTTTTTCCCTTTGTTTTGTGTCTGGCGGTGATTACAGCCCCTCTCCTCAGGGTTGCCCAAAGTGATTGGAGCAGCGGGGAAAATGACAAACTGAGGATGCTCCATAAAGTGGCTGTGTCCTCTTTCTGAAATGCACTAATTTAATGGAGCAGGGAATAGTTTCCTCTCAATCCTGATTTGAACTCCTTGTGTTTCATCTGCAACACCTTTGTTTCCCAAGCACCGAGCCCAGTTCAATCTCCTTTTACCCCTGCTGGGCTGGCAAATGTTGGAAAGAGACTTTTGATCATGTCGGACAGATTACTGTGGGCTGCTGAAGCAATACTTGCACTCCAAGACTCAAAGTGAATCTCATCAGCAGACCAGTGTGATCAGTTTGGCTCATTAGCTAATGAGGTTAATGAGGACACCTGTATGAGCCGTCTGATATGGAAGGGGATGCGTCTAGCCATAGCGATTGCTCAAGATGACACAGCAAATCACCAGCAGAGCTGAGAGCAAGCAGAGCACAGCAGGGCCAGGCTTTATCTTCAGGCCTCCTCCAGGTCTGAAGTCATCCCATCCTCCCTTTGGAGCAAGGGGATGGACATAGTGTGAGCTTGAGGAGACGGCTCAAATTCAGTCTGGTGTTGGGCTTGTGCAATGGGAGATACAAGATGTCAGCGTGCAGTCTGGCTAGGAAATGTTCTCCACTATCAGTGAGGCTTGTGAACCTTAAGAGAGCTTCAAAGCCTACCCACACCTCCATTCGCAAAGAAACGTGAGCCACTAACTCAGAGGACCTCCCTTTCCCAGACAGGCTTATTATCAATGGCATCAAATAGTGGGATGTTATAATTTCTACCTGGTTTTCATGATTTATCACCCCTGAATTATGCACTATTGGTGACAGTAATTTTCTCTGATTTGGACAGGTGGATGGAATTACAGCGCTCTCTGTTTGGTGTGCTAACAGAATCAGAATTAATATTTTGTCTTGCCTGGCTTATCTTAGCTAGACAGTAGCTATTATTTCACCTGCTTTGTTTCCTTTCCCGCTCCCTGCCACAACTAAAATAATTTGATTTTGAGCTATACTTGAAGCAGGACTCACCTGAAATCTGATTTCAAATTCCTTGACTGGAGTCTGATCTCAATGCTATCAATCTCCACCACGTCTGAGCACGGTCAGTCATGTAATAGGAATGATCAAGCATGGAGCACACATTTTGTGGGTCACTGCAGCCACCTGCACACAAACACACGCACATATTTGACTTTGTGTGTGTGCAAGCCAGCATGAGGCAGTGAGAAACTGCTTCCCATCAGCCAGCATGGCACGTGCTCCCGTGCCCCACGCCATGGCCTTAGGGCCACGCAATCCATCATGGAGATCACGGTTACGTCCCTGCAGGTGTATGTGAGCACACACGCCGAGGAGCATTCCTGAGCGCTCCTGCTGCACGGCTCTGAGTGTGTCTGTGTGTGTGTGTGCTGGGAGGCAAGTGGGTGAAAGCAAGAAGGATTTGATTACTCACAACGTGCTTTTCCTCTGCCGTTTCTTTTTCTACTTTGTTCCCACTCGTGCTGAATTACTGTCACCACCGCTGCTCTTTGCCTCCCAGTGTGGGACGCTGTGTTAGATTCTATACGTATTGCGTTGTTTGCCTTCTTCTTTTCCCTTTCCCCTCCCTGCTCATGGTGGCTTGTTTTCTCTTCATGTGTGGCATCAAAAGCCGTTTGAACAGCAACTATCTAATCCGAATGAAAGGGGATGTTGCTTTTGGAAGATCCAACAGAAACCTGAAGAGAACTGATACTAAATTATGAATTAGCTGGAGATTTTTCTCACCTCTTTTCTTTCTTTTTATATTTTCCTGGCTTTTTTTTTCTCCATATTTTCCTAACCCTAATTAAAATGTGCTGGGCACAAAACTGTAATAAAGGTCTGGACTTTTTGTTTATGGCAAAACTCAAGCGGAACAGAACTCTAAATGGGCTCTGGTTGAGTCCCATCGCCCTCCATAAAGAGTTTAATAAATATCAGCCACATTGATTTTCCTTCCCCATGAACCCTTTGCTATTCGTTCTGGTCTAAGTGCACAGTGTTTTCCTCTGAGGTTTCTTTTGCTCTAACTGCTCTACTATCTGGTTTTGTTGTTAATCTGTGTTGAGAGTGTAATTGAGATCCTAAGAGGGAGGTTAAGAGAAACCCCCTTGGGAAGACATCTGACCTACATGAAGAAAGAGAAAAAATAAAATAAATAAGCCAAGCCATTGAGGCAAACTGCTCCGTTTACCTGGTGGAGCCATTTCCTTTATCAAGGGCTTTCATCCACCCCAGGCTTAGCTCTCTTTCTGTAATTAGTTCTATGTATGTGTTTTTAACCTCTACTTGATTTTTGCATTGATTTATTTGCCTTGGGGGGACAGTTGCCCGTCTATTCCCTAGGCCTCATTTTCCCATTACCTGCAGCTGTCTGCTGAACTGGTGTTACAGTCAGGGACGTCGTGGGCAGAGGGAGGATGTGGCCCCTTTTCTCTTCCCATTTGTACGCTGTGATTTAACCCGGCCCAAGCGCTACAGTACGTGTTGGGGGGTGAGGTAGAAGATGTCTCAATGCACAGATGACGGGTACTTAATTCCCCTTGGGTTTCCCAGGGAATGAGGCACAGGCACAGCTGAAAGCCTCCTGAGAGACCGTCTGGGAAAGGCGTGTTCGCCCAACCTCAGACACCGCTCGCCTGCTTTCTGTCCACCGCTGGCCACCCGATCCGGGCAGTCTGTGTCCTCAGCACTTGAACTTCCCATCTCCCTTGTTCGGTTGCTGCCGCAGGGACGTATTGCAAATACACGGAACCCATTATTGCCTGCTCACTGTACCAGTTCCCGAATCTCAGCAGATAAAGAGTTCTTAGTGTTTTCTTAATGTCTCTTTGTAGTTGATTAGAGGCCTAGGAGGCATGAGGGGGAAATGAGAATGTGACTCAGAAATCCCTGCTCTGAGTCACGTGCTTCCTTTGCAATCTCATTTGTAACCAGACTATTAAAAGTAAATTATCCGAGCCAAGTGGCAACGCTGAAGCGTAAGGGCTGGGGGGGAGGGAGGTAACGTTCCCCTCTGGTGTCTCCAGATGCAAGCATCTCAGTTCAGCCAGTTTAATCTGCCTCTTTCTGCCCATACTGGGATTTTTGCTGTCACTACGGGAGGGTTGTGGGCGCTGACAGTTGTGGACATGGCTGGCTTGATTTTCGCTCCAGATCGGATGAAGAAGCACCCCTCTTGGCTGCAGCATGGGGATGCATTCATGCTCTTGACATGAAGCTGGGAAGAGGCGAGGGAGGTGCCCATGTGATGCCAGCTCTGCCCTCCCTGAAGAATCCACCGATGGAGAGGCCGTGAACCGACAACTCTACTTGCTGTCATGTTTCCATGGTGTTTCCATCACGCTTGTTTCCAGGGACGTCTAATAAACTGGAGCAAATTGGGATGAGGGATTATCAGGCGTTAAATGGTGCTACTGAGCCAAGTTCATTATGACACCTCGTTCACGATGACGAATTTCTATTTTCTCCCAGGGACTGACTGCAATGCAAACCGAGGCAGGGTGAGGAGGTGGCTGCTGGCGTGTCTGTGCCTGTGTTAAGCAGCTGGGGCTCCTCCAGGTCCTGGCTTGTCTCTCGGTGAAGGTCAGGTCTTCTTTCTGTTGAAGAAACTTTATATCTCTCAGTAGGGGCTGGACCAAGCCTTTAAAGAATTAGACTCTGCTTCACTTCATACAAGCAAGCTCAACCTCTCAAAAGTTCCCTTTTGACCCCTCCTATTCTGTTCAGGAATTGCTCTGAGTGTATCTATTGACTTTCCATGGAAAGTGGACATACCCATGTAAAAACCCTTGCTGCTGAAGCTTTTATAGAAGTAATATTGACCTTCCCATAGACGCTAAAGAGAATAGAAGGTCCTGTTTCTCTGTAAAACTAAACTAAAATTGTATTTGACAAGTTCTATAAAATGCTTATGGATTTTTATTTTTTCCTACTTTGGCCAAAACATCTTTTTTCCCAGAAAGGCCGGAGGCAGGATATTTACAGAGAAGGGGGGAAATGCTTTTTGAAAAATATTTGTGCTGGCAAATCACTGCAAATTTGTAAGCTCCCAGATGCATCTAAATACATAATAGCAGAACTTTGGCTGCATTTGCAAAAAAATACATTGGATTTATGGGCTTGTTTCAGGTGTAATCAGGATCTAAGTTAGGCTTACTGAGTATTTATAAGCTTTATATAGTTTACAATGGAAGCAGTACCTGTGCAGTCTTGTGGGAAGTAAATCCAGGTTGCACCCACTCCAGAAACAGGTCAAACACTATTTTTAATGGCAAGCCTTTGGCTGCTGCAGTCGTGCCCTGCTGTGGCCACAGGCTCACGGATCCTCCCAGAGATATTGCAGATTTTCGGGTGGCGACATCAGTTACTTCCTTGGGTGAAAAGGTGACTCTGTGCACACTGGGAGAAAACAAATGGTTCAGGGTTAGCTTGGGGCTGGAGGGATACGAGCTCCCCAGGGGGACATTAGCTTGCCAAACTTCACGTGGTGCTGGGCTGGGCAAGGCTGAGCTCGGCAGAGAAAGATCTGTCCTGTTTCTGAGCTGATGCCCCCGAGGGATCCCATGGCATCTTGTGCCTACTTTTAAAAGGTGCAGGAAAATGCCAATTCTTCCTAAGAGCAGCTCAAATCTTCTGTTCTTGCTGCTCATTGTCTCCTGGGGCTCATATCCTGACAAGAGCTCGTCGCTTATCAGCATCGCTTGCCCTAAACCCTGCAAACCATCGATCAAGCCTCTTCCCTCCCTAGAGCAGGAGCAATCAGAGAATGTCTTAAAACAAGAACTGGATCTTTATTTGCTTTGTGGCTCTCAGCTTCATGTTTTCTAGGTTTTCTGCCACGGAGAGAGTATAGAAATGTTCCTCTCATTTTTAAAGCAAGCTGAGATAATCTGTGTCACAGGAGACTGAGCACCGCAAAAGGTTTCCAAAGAATTTAAAGAGCTACCACCTAATACACTGTGGCCACAACCAACCTGTTGTCTGAGATAGCCTAAACCAACTGATTATTACAATGTACTTAAATATCCATTAATTAAAAATGTATAAGCTCCTTCTATGTGTAAGCTTCATAAAGTACATGATCCCTGCTTTCCTCTGAAACCTCTTTCTTCCCACCAAGTCTTTTATTTCCCTATCAGCTCTTTAAGTCTTTTTTCTCTGTCTTTTCTCAGCCCCTGATGGCTTTGCTCAGTTCATCCTCTGTCATTTGTGTCTGGATCTGGAAACATTTCTCAGGACATTCGACTCATCCATCATTCAGATAATCAGAAGGAAAAAAACCCAGTTTCCAGCTATGAACATCCATAAAAAGCACCAAGGAAAAAACCCCTCACCTTGAACTTCCCTTCCTGCTTTTCTTTTCATTTCATTTGAGAATCTGACTTGACAGTCTCTGCTCTGGCAAAAGTCCCACTGAAGTTATTAAGGGCAAGAGCTTGTCAGGATTAAGAGGAAGGATTTGAAATATCTGTGAGTGATAGCAATATCCCCAGTTCTATTAGGCCGGATAAGTATTCGCAAAGGACATTAACCCTGGTGCCTTGAGCCAGCTGCTGACTGCCCTGGGGGGAAAGGAGATGATGCTTCCAACGGGGACACTGCCCCACAGCTGCCTGGGATAAGGTTTTGCATCCTTTCCCTTGCGGAGCTGAACTCAGGCCACTTCCTCTTAAAGCATCCATTTGACCATCAGAAACAGGGCACTGGGCAGCGAGGAGCGTAAATGGGAATTAAGACCTAAAACTTGACCTTGGTGCTGAGTCTGGGCATGCTGGTGTCCATGAGAGATGATGACCCAGCGAGTCCAGCCCAGTCAAGTGGTTCCTGACTGCATTGCTGCTTTGAGGGCTGGGTTTGGAAAGGCCACCTCAACTGCGCTGCAATCAGTGGGTGCAAATGTTTGGGGACTGGAGGTAGCAGAAGCACCACAGAGACGGCCGTAAGCTGGAGTAATGTTTGCTATCCTCCAGCAACTCAGCATCCCTTTTCTACCCATGTGAACTTCTACTGTTCTCTGCTCCCATTTCTCAAGGAGTGACTGTTATTACAGATCAAACATCCCTCTGGCCTGTTTAAAGGGCAAATGTGACTCCTAAAGCAAAGGGACAAAGGTGAGTGGATCATGAAAGGAGAAATCAGGATGGAGTCAGTTCAAAAGCTTTTCTTACACATTTTTATGCTTTCTTGAGCCTGCAATGCTGGAGAGATTCAGGGATCACATGTATCTCCAGCTGGGTGCAGTGGAGGACAGTTTACACATACCTGCTTCCGTGCTTTCTGCAGTGAATTGGAACGCTGCTCCCGCTCCCGCCGCCTGCTCTGCTGTAATTCCTGGCCTGA
The DNA here is from genome assembly GCF_013368605.1 of Nyctibius grandis. Taxonomy (NCBI): domain Eukaryota; kingdom Metazoa; phylum Chordata; class Aves; order Nyctibiiformes; family Nyctibiidae; genus Nyctibius; species Nyctibius grandis. Next base: position 3,449,138 of record NC_090688.1, on the reverse strand, counting down.
CACACATGGCATCTACATGTGCACGTGATCCGCTATCCCTCTTGTCAGGGGGAGATCACATTAGTGTGGATGTTAAAACCAAATAAACACTGAAACAAATTTAAAACAAAAATAGCGTTTCAGAAGCTGTGTTCCATTCCCACCACCCACCACCATTTATAACTAATTGAAGCTTTGTTATATTCTCTCACCCAGTGACAGATAAATACTAAACTCCACTGGTTAACAATAATCACCCTAATTATGCCAAGATGACATTTACAATACAGGCAATTGCTAATCTATTACCTTACTCTGCTGAATACTAGAACACTCAAATTAAAAGTTATTCACCCACAAAGAACAATGTTTTAGTAGCTGACACAGCTCAGTAAAGGAATTTATTAAGGTAATTTGCAGTTTTCCCATAAATAAAACATTCTAGAGTTCCCCCATCCTCCCCCCCTTTCCCCCAAAATAATCTTTTGTGATAAATCTCTTTTTTTCCCCTCGCTTGTAGCGTGGTTAAAAGAATAGTAATTGAAACTGTCAGACAGAGTTATGTATTTAAAATTGTTTACCTGAAAGACAACAGAGAGCTGCTCTTTCATCCCTTCAGGTTCTTTTTTGAGAACTGGGGTGATACGTAGTGGTCTGTGATGTGTAGGAGGTCACTGTGGTAAAACCTTTGCCAAAGTGGGGTTTTGATGAAACCTAATGAAGGCTCTGAAGGCATCAGGGAGTTGTGACCAGCGCCGAGGTGTGCAGCGTGTCGTGGCCGATGGTCCAGTGTGATAAACCAGGCGGGACTGGCAGGACTCTTTGACCCTCATCAGAGAGATGCTGAGGAGGAAGCAAGAGGGTTGTGAGTCTCCTTAAGCTTGGGCTGCAACCCAAGCACAGGGGTAAATGCTCAGGCCTCTGCTTATGTGATGTCCCAAACCAAAGCCAACCAAGAACCCAGCCAGGGCTGCCCGTGTACCGCAGCCCATGGCAAGCAGCACTGGTCTGGGGAGGTGGGAGGTGCCTGGAGGTTTATTCCAATACCTGGAGACCTTTTTCTTTCAGCGATCTCTTCCTGACTCTTCTCCCAGTGTTAAAACACTCACAAAAGGGGAAAATACCCCTCAGGAAGGGAGAAGTCCCATTGACAAACATTAATGGAGGGAGGAAAGAGTTAAACAGACAGAAAAAAATCAGAGCTGGGTTTCCTAGCACCCCCCGAGCTGCCCCTTGCACCTGGTGCTGGCAAAGCCTCTGCCAGCAGCAGATCCAGCTAAAGGATGGAGAAAGGAAGGGATTTTTGGGGGTTTGGTTTTTACTGTTATCACAGCAGCTATGGCCAAGGCTATTTGCAATAAAGCAGCAAACCGCAGGAAGCCAAGAATCCCTGCTAGCACATCCCCGCTGCGTGCCGGCCACCTGCAGCAGCAAAGCCAGCAGCCCTTTGGGTGCCAGCGCCAGCGGAGCCGCACAGCGGGCCCCAGCCCTACGTGGAGCGAGCAGCTTGCAGGGGAAGCCGGGTGTTCAGGGCAGCATCTGCCAGACCCATCACTGCCTGCTCAGGAGATGGCTAGAGGACTTGGAGCAGAGCTGCCATACATCTGTGCCTCCTGCACAGACTCTCTTTGTGCCCAGGCATTTCATCTGAGGGTAAAAAAAAAAAAGCCATGAGCCATTTCTCTGGGATGATAAAGCCCTGGCAGCTGGGCTGGAGCAGTATCTCGGGGTGGAGAGCAGATGTCCAGAGACCTGGTCAAACAGCCCCTGTGCACGTGCAGCTGAGCTCTCCAGCACAGACACCCCGGCTCTCTCCTATCTCAGACGTAGGAGATTTACCCTGTTTATGCAGGTTGTCATTGTGGCAAACAAACTGTGACTCCACATTGTTCTGCCCATCCATGCAAGCCATGGTGTATGTGACCACCGTAACGATCAGCATTTGGGATACAAGAGCGAGCCCTGCTTTATTCTGCGCTACTCCGTGGTGATTCTGCCCCTGGCTGAAGCAAGGGAACAGGCTGGAGAGGAGAAACCCTGGCACTCTGCTTTTTGGACCCAAAGTGCTCGCAGCATTTGGGAACAGCACTGAAACGGCGCACGCACAGCCACGCACCCCGCACGCTTTGCGTACAGCCGCGCTGGTCCTGTTCCTCCCTGCACGACGCGCTCTCAAGGGCAGCTCGGATGCTTCTGCGCGATGGAGACAGATCGCAGGAAGGCAGCTCTTGTAAACAAAGATCCCCAAGCCTTGTAATCACCACTACTCCTTCTTCTCTCCCAGCTCAATTAAGAGACAATGTTTTCCTGCTCGCCCGCTCTGGTTTTATTTGCTCTGTCTCATGCTTCTGTGGAGTTTTTTCCTGCTCTTCCTTCTGTGGTGGAATGCTAACGGACCGGGCTCCACTCCAGCCCTGAACCCAGGGCAGGAACGAGACAACTTCCAGAACACTCCTGGGAAAATGGGAGCTTTTTTCAAGAAAAGGCCTCGCTGCAAAGGAAATCTGAGTGAGGAAAAGGTGTGCCATAAAAGACAAATGCCCACTGAACCTCATGTGGGGGTACTTCTATTTGGAGATAAAGTGGTGTTAATTTGAATGAACTTTATTCCTTCCCAAGGAGGGTAAATGAAGAATGATTAAAGCCACTTGAATTCTGAATAAGAGAGTCTGCCCAGGGAGTTAATGGCCAGTAACAGGCAGCAAACAAAGCTGGGTAATGCTTGTCACAGCAGGGTTCAAACGTCAGCACATAACTTCTTATGATCTGAAAACTGTATTTCATCTCAACGTACAAACTGACAACCCCAATCTGTACAGACGCATGAAGACAGTAACATATGCCACTCTCTACTCGTTCCTGTTCAAGGACACACAGGGCCGTAAGTACACAAGTGTGGGGGTAATAACAAATCAGAGGAGAATAATTTCTAACCCCAGCTTGGAGGGACGTGGTGACACCACCGCCTCAGCTCCACTGCCTCACCCAGGTCTGGACCACGCCATCCTTCAGCTATCGAAAATCACATCTTAAGTAAACACAGAAGCTTGCTGAGCTCGCTCGTGCCAGTTGTGACTACAGTCCCAATTCTCACTGTAATTCCTCCCCTATTTTCCTCTTTTTTTCCCCAACCTGTTGCCATAAATCCAGTTTCTCATTCCCCGCTATGCCTCCTACCGAATTCCTGCCTGCTTGAACCCAGCACCTCCGGCTCAGCCAGCATTTCAGTGGCTGTTCAGCTCTGCTTCCCACCTCCTGGTTATGCGAGATCCCCAGTTTAGACCATCAGATCTGAACCCAGAGTCACGAATGCTTCAGCACTGGAGCTGAAGGTATGACCCTGAAGCGGAGCAGAGGGATACAACGCACTGGCTGGGTTACGGCATCTATCCCATGGTCCAGCATCTATTTATAAGGGAAGCAGAAGGCTCTGACAGCCTGGAATGGTACCTTATTTTCTCTGATCGCAAATGTAATTTCGGTGGTGAGAAGCATCACCGTTCTGTGTGTTTGACCCCCACTTAGCCTCTGACATTAGCAATGCAGAAAATTCAGTCTCACGAAAACAGGGAAACTGTAATTGCATCTCCGCTGACAGATGCTGGTTGTTGAACTGTGAGGAGCAACAGGGGATTTCTTGCTCTCTGTTCTTAAAGGCACAGAAGGATGGAGCTCCCTTGTTCCTCACCGACCGCAATTATTTGCTGCCTTTTCCATTTTGAGCTGCATATTTCTTCTCTGACAAGCTTCCACTTTTATCGGACAGTGCCTGGTTCTTAGATTGAGGGTGCACAGAAGCGATGGAAAAGAAAGAAAGATTGAAAGAAAGAGGAAGGGAGAGAGGGAGGGAGGAAGGAGTAACATTAAAATCAACAGTTTCTCTTCCTCTCATTCTAGGTCAGAAGAAGTCTTCCCAACTTTACGAAAGGCATATTGGAAAAAATCAGTAAATTCATGAACATGCAGTTATTACTTAGCAGACAAATTACATTTCTTCCGAAATGTTCCAAAATGCATTCATTTTCAGAGTACATTACTTTCATAATACTGTGTGGAACATTAAATGAGAATTTCCCTGACTTGGCTACAGAGCACATTTTTATATTTCATAGTCTGACACAGAGCCCAGGGTAACTAATGAAAATCTTTTCAAAAAGTGACAATCTTGTCTAGCAGCCTCGCCTGTTGAAGAGATTGCAACATAAAACAGATGAGTGCCCTGCTTGACAGCTAATTGTGTCGGGCTTAATTACAACAAGCAGAATTTAATCGGCTGTGCAGTGCAGTTTTTTAGGATGGGGGAACCATCTGGAAGGTACCTTGCTCCTAGGCTGATGGAGGGGCGGGCATCGCTGGATTTCAAAGACAGGGGAGCAACTGTGCGCGGATTTAAATGCACAAGAAGTTCCTTAGTGTGTTTCATTTGAGCTGTTTGATGAATTTCAGAGATATTTATGCAAACCCGCACGCTGTTGCCTCGTGAAGACAAGGTTTTGGAAACCTTCCCAGGCTCAATTTGATGAGCCTCGTTCCCCTCCGTGGCCCTGTGCTGTGGCCAGACCTCGACACAGAGCTGTCAGGTGCCACATATTGAGTCACTCTCTCGGTCCCTCGCCTCGCCAGCTCCACCACGATGCCGCCCCTCTCCCTGCCCTGCAACCCTCCGGCCGGCTCTGTCAGGGGTGGGCAGTCCCGGCGTGGGACAGAGCTCTGCTGTAGCCAAGGGAAAGTGCTGCAAAACCCACATTTTGCAGGGACAGCTTGGTGTCACTGGCCTGTCCTGCCTCGCAGCCTGGCACGAGGGCCTTGCTCACCAGAATACCAGGAGCTGGAGAGCTCTGTTTGTATTGGCATGAAAATATTTGACAGGGAAGTGCCCTGAGTCAGGGATGTCCAGGCTGTCAACAGGAGGGGAGGGACAGGAGGGAAAAAAATCAGCCCTTTGCATTGTTATATATCCTCCTTGGAGGCTGAACATCGACACCCAGGGAATACAGGCTGGGGAATACTCCAGCGCTGACCCTGGCGAGGCTGACGCCGTCTCCTGCTGAACTCAGGTGGAAACAGGCTATTGATAACAGAGCAACTCCCTGAACTGCAGGCTAAACCAGTCCTTCATTTTCTGCCCTTGAACAGATTTAATACACAGCTATTAAAATAGTCCTTTGTCATGTCAGAACAAGGAAGAATGAAACATGCCTTTCAAAGCCTTTGAAACAACAACAAAAGGCCCTTGCCAGAGCAGGGATCCTTTGGTACCGCAGGCCTGGCAGGAGCTGCGTGCCCCCACGCTGCTCCCCACGGGCAGGAGCAGGGCTGCTCCCGTCCCGGGGAGCCTGGCAGCGAGGAGCGAGCAGGGCCTGGCTCCAGACTGCCCTCACTCATGCACAAAGCTATCAATCAATGCTGGTGCCATGGGGATTTGGCTACAACTGCCCCTGGCGTGCCTCCATTGCCCAGGCAAAGAATTAATCACTGCAAACTTTCAGGAAAAAGTCAGTCACCAAAGACCCCTCTGAGCCCCCTGTGCCTGCAGTGTGCAGATGGGTTCCTCACTGCGGGGGTGTTTTATCCAGCAGCCTGCTGCTGGGTGAGCAGCAGTACCTGCAGTGTTCGGAGCCCTCGGGGTCTACCCACGCTGTTTTTACCCACCAAGGGTGCTGAGCAAGGCCTCTCCTGAGGGAGCCCCAGCAGGGAACTCTCAGGATCCAACAGCCGCAGCACAGTCCTCACGTCCTCTCCCAAGCCTGTGTGTTTAACCCACTGCCTTCCTCATCTCCTCGTGGCTTGGCATCGCCTGCTGAGCCCTTCCCTCCGCGGCTGCTCGCACAGGGCTGGTTGCTATTCCTGGCCACGGGGCTCTAATCTGCTTCTCGACTTCAGCTGCTTGTTTTGCTTTGGCTCTGCTGTGAAGTTCCTTCACCTCATGCAGAGTTTTTCTTGGTGTAATTGACTTGAGGCATCTTCCTCCTTTTTTCTGTTCCTCTGTCCATTTTACCCAGAGTGCTACAGTTTGAGCTCAGAGAGGCTGCTGTGAGCTCCCCGCTGGGCTGACATTTCTCCCACACCTCCCGTCTCCTCCGGTGCTGATGGAGTCCTGCAAGATCCCAATGTGGTCTCAGAGCCGTGTTCATGCCTCCCCTTCCCTGACGCTGCATTTTGGCCTGGTAATGCAGGCAGGATACGGCCCCTCTGCACTGAGCAGAAGGGAGACTCTGCAGCATCTTGCACAGCGTGGGATTTCTGGGAGCTGTACCACAGTCCAGGTGAGTCCCCTTCGTTTTCAGTGCTAAGTCTTCTCAGAGCCAAGCAGGCAGATGACTAGTGATGTACTAGGACAGGCTCATCTCCATGGAAGCAGGGAAGCTTCTTTGAAGGGTGATATGAGCCGTAGGATGGAGGAGCCATCTGAGAGCGGCACATGCAGCGCTGTTCAGGGCAAGGGCTGAGCCCAGCAACCTCATTCTGCTGGTCTGGGTGACCAACAAAAGCAAAGCCCAGGGCTTTGGGCTCCGCAGGGGCTCCATCCACAAACTCATGGCAGATCCAGATGGGCTTCAGGCTGGTTCTTTTATACCTGGGGCACTTGAGAGAGTCCTTAGGAAGGTCGAGGGAGCACGTCGCTGAGCCTGAGAAGAAACACGGTGGCTCCAGGCTCCAGTCATGTTCTCACACCCATCCCAGCAAGTCTGCACCCTCTCCCAGAGGCTGCTCTGGATTTACTTGGAAGGAAACTGTGAGCAGAATTTAGCCCATGTTCTGTGTTCCTTGGCCCTACACTGGACACGAGGAAGCAGAGCCACTGTGCAGCCATCGTGTCCCCCTCAGATGCCGCTCTGGGTCTGCTGAAGTGACGTCCAGCTCTGCCCAGTGCGCGGTACAGGGAGCTGACACACACTGGGAGGGTGTTCGTGTGCATCGACAGCCTTCACCGCCTGTCTCTGAACAGGCAGCACAACCCGTGGTTACAGCAGGCTGGCAGCACCTGCAACGCTTGGGTTCATTCCCAGACTTCTCAGATGACCTTGGGCAAATCGCTTGACCTTATATTTTTTTTGCCCCTTTGTTCAAATGTGAGGAATGAGACCATCTGTAGGAAAAAGCTCTGAGATCTCTAGAGAAGCAGCTCCTGCATCCCACACCCATTGCAAAACCTTCCTTCTGTTTCCTCCCCTCTCTCCTTTGTAATTTTCAAGCCAATAATCATTAGCCATCCCCTAACGAGCTCCCCCCCCCCGGCAATTAGTATCTATTATGCCCATTTTACAACTGCAAAAACCAAGAGGCAAGGTCAGCCACGGGCAGACTAGAAGTCAGAGGCAGGGAGTGTATGAGAACAGCCCATTTTCCGTACCAGCATCCCCGCTTTGACCACTAGACCTCGCTGCACTCAGAAAACATATCAGGGAAAACCAGACGACAAGGACTGTCCACGGCGCTAATCTTCAGAGGACCATATTAGTGCAATTTGATGTCAAGACGCCTTATCTATCATGAAGCAAAGAGTAAGATTAAAGGACTGGAGTTATAAGTGCCTTTTTGTTTGCACTAACTGGCTGAGTGTCAGTCTGGAAAACAGAGGCTTTCAGTCTGAATTGCTGTCACGTTTGCCATACAGGAGTAGATTGGTCTCAGCACCCTTATTAAAAATACTACTAGCATTCTCCAGCTGCTGCTTGCAGCTCTCAGTAGCGAGGCTGCAAAGTGGATGTTGAACACCAGATACTCATCACTGCTATCCTGGTGTAAATCTGGAGCAGCTTCCTCGATGCCAGTGGAATAACTCCCGGATTTACATCGGAACCCAACGCTGGGGACCTGCTCGCGTTCCCCACCCGCTGCACCAACTCAGCTGCAGCATGTCCTCTGCTCTCCCAGACTGGCAGAGCCACTGTGGAGCTGGGTAGAGCTGCACAGATTTGCACTGGATGACACTGCCTCCAGTTTGTCACGCTAAAACTGATATACACACCGGTGTAAAGGACAGTCAGAATACAGTCCTTTCAACCATATCATATCTCGGTGAGGTATTACTCCAGAGCATCCCTGAAACGACTGGGGAAAAGAAAAAAGGAAGGTAAAAAAAGACTAGATTAAAAAAATAAAAAGAGAAAAAGGAAAATAAGAAAGAGGATGGGGTAGGAGAAATGCAAAGAAGAAAGGCAAGGAGGAGCACGGGGCAGAGTGTTATCAAAGGCTTTCGTTGTGTGCTTAATGATGCTTTAATCCCATAATGACATGGAGGCGCACGAACATGAATATGGAAGGCAGGTACAGCCAGGATCAAACACGCTCGGGTTTTTTTGTGTTTTCACCTGAAATGCATCCAAAACACACTGTCAAATAGTGTTTGCTACACTTGTCTCTCGCTGCCGCTACCCTGCCTGGCAGCTACACTGACACTGCTCCAGCAACAGGGTGAGGGAGGGAAAAGGGACTGCAAACTTCCTTGGGGAAGAGGAAAATAACCATAACATAGATCAGCATCCTCCTGAGACCTCCCGGCTTCGCTACTAGCAAGGACAGCCCCGCAGATGGCACTGGCAAGTTAAAATCCAGCCAGCTCAGCTCTCTGCCTCCGATGGCAGCCTACATGTCTCAGCAGCTCCAGTTCCTCGAATATTGACAAACCCAACAACTTTTACCTGGCCCACGCTGGTTATCTTCTTGCTTCAAGGGAAATATTTCCTTTCCATTGTCTCTTCTTCCCCAGGCTTGCTTTAGAGGTGAGCCGAGGCTGTTAGCAGAGCTGTAGTGCAGGGTGGCAATGGAAGAGGGGGACGTGGGGCTGTGACAAGTGGCAACTTGGAGACATGATGGCAATAGTGGGGGGCCAGGGAGGAGCAGAGCAAGGTAGTGAGGGGAGCAGTTGGAGGAGGATGCAGCTTAGCAGGGCAAGGAGAACATACCTTCTCCTTGGCACTCCTGCAAGCTCTGGGTAAACCCCATGCTCCCTGTGGCCCTGGGAGCAGTGTGGATGTGAGGCTACTGCTTATCACCACGTATTTATTTGCATGGTTCCACGAGAGCACAGGGGACTTTAAAGGAGCAGGAAAATGGAGCCCTGGCCTTTAAGCACTTTGCAACTCAGTAAGGAGAGAGAAGATTAATATGAGCTGGTTCTTTGGAGGGCAGCAGGGAGACAAAGTGCAGGAGGGGGACTTATATCATCAAGGCATGGAAACAGGAGGTGAGCACAGGGAACTTAGGGGGGCAGGAACTACATATCCTGACTTTAAGCAGCTGGATGTTGCATTGCATTGTCCTTTCTCACCTTCTCTTTGCTCAAATTTCCAGCAGGAAAAAAAAAATTCCCGAGTCTAACTCCTGCAAGTTCTGTGGGAAGGGCAGAAATCTGCATTCTTTTCCCTTTAACTGAAGCTCAGAGCTCACCAAGACACTGAAGAGTGGTTTATCTTCTCCAGATCTCTCAGTTCACAGGGAAAAAACAGGACTCTGTGGCACCGTGGATTTCCTTGCCCAGGTCCTTTGGCCACTTGCTCTTGTTCTGCAGCTTGGCCATTTCCTCACTGAGCGGCTCTTTGACCTTCAGGCTTGCTCCACATACACAACATCCTGGGTTTATATGAGGTAAAAGATTAAGTATGTAAAGTGTGAGTTGACTCCAAGCTGCCAGAGCTGGGAAGGGAGCAAGGAGATATTAACATTAATCCATCACCCGTTGCTTTATTGTCAAAGTTGAGCAAAATTGCTCCAGCGAGCCTGCTGCTGTGGGAGATCCAATGAAGTGCTGGGAACTCCTGACCACTGGTGGTAGCCTGAGCGCTCCTGGCTCCCAGCCTTGATGCAGTAGGTGAAGATGGCTCCTTTGGAAGGCCCTTTTACTCCCTTGGCCGGCCCTTTTTCTCCCTTGGCCTTCCCCTCCATACTTTTTTGTCATCTGCTTCTCTCTCATCCTCTCCTCTTGCCGATGAACGATGGATCTGTCATCTTCATGTTTCCAGGGTAACGAAAAGAAGTTTCCCTCCAGCCCAGAGGTAGAGCAAACCCATTCTGCTGGAAAATTCAAAGCGAGGATTAAAATTTATAAAACAGCACACGACCTAGTGCAGCATCTCCCATTCCTGCCAATTCATCCAAATCGCCGCACATAAGTGGCAAAGCTGGGGCCACCTGCACGGGATTATTCAGCGGGTCCCTTGTGGCAGTGGAGAGCCAGTGCTTGCCTGCAGCGGACGGAGAGAGTTCTGTTTGTGGAGGCTACTAGCTGCCAGCGGGTCCCAGGGCTCCCTCTAAATCAGTCTGCGCTCCTTTGACTAATGACGTTGGTGGATCCAGACACGGCCTGGAGAATGGGGAAGAGAGCAGCTTGATCTTTAATGATGATTCTGGATCTCCCAGTTGGCCTGCTTGATCCTGCCCCGTCCGATCTGGCAGCACTGAAGAGGAGGGGCAGCAAGGAAGAATAAGCAGAACAACTTATGCCTAAGTAAAAGTTTAAGTATTCTTTAAGCAGGATGTGGGGTCTGGGTCTGTCGGTTCCCCAAGAACCCTGTACAGCAAAGCTAACCATCTCCTGAGGCACCAACTAGAGATACGACGAGCTGGAGCAAACGACTTCGCAAGACTCAAAGGGTAACAATTTATGCACTTAATATTTCAGGCCATCGAACATATTTCTTCCTGAGTGAAACCTCTGGGAATTAAGTACCTGAGTTCCTCTCCGGAACTGATTCCAAGGCATCCCAAGGCTTTAAGCACCTAAATTTCTCAGGCGTCTTTGTTATGCGTCTCACCAAACCGCGCTCCCTGCCCATGAAGGGTTTACATTCCAGCGATAAGACAAGAGCCAATAGTTTGATGCCAACAGATGGAAGCAATAAGGAAGTACAGCGACTGTAACAGAAATAATAAACAACCACACGTAGAACATTTTCTTCTACGCTAGCCAAGGAAAGTCCATTAATTCTCATCTGGAAATCCCTGTAACATTTGCAGCGAGGATCTGCCATGGCTGTGCATGCTGCTGCCCCGCAGCACACATTTGCTTTGGTAATGTGGGCCATCACCCAGTGAATTCTGCTGTTTTCTCTTACCAGCTCACTTCGACGTTGCCCAGGGAAGCAGAATAGGCCGATTAGTAAGAGCTGAGCCAGACATGGGTGGGGTAGGAGGGGGAGGTAGGAGGCTTTATATCATGCAGAGGGGTCCTTCTTGCTCTGTGGACTGGGCTGGTGAAACGCAGGGGTGAGATGTCGTATTTATAACACCAGGAGTTACACACGAGGCGATCGCAAAGCATAATTACTAATAAATGTTTAATTAATAGCTTATGAATGTGTTGATAAGTTCATTAAAATGATACATGAGCACATGAATATTCCAGAGCAGGCAGGAGTCAGGGAAGTTACTGCTGGAAAGTGTGTTAACAAGATGATTACACAGTTTACGTGTGGAGTCTGCAAGTGCTCCACTCGCTCCTATTAGATGAACAGTTTATGGCCCACTAGGACTGAACAATCTCATTGCAGCCTCCTCTTTGCAAATGTCTTGCTTTCCCTCTTTAATATAAACAAATGGATAACGTTTTCCAGCTAACAATAATATTCAGCAGTGTGGACCAAAGCAAATGAGTTAATCGCTTTAAGAAGCTTTAACTGCATTTCCATCCACTGGAATTATTGCTTCTGGAAAAACAAACATCCAACAATAAGCAAGATACCCAAAGGGTCAGCTCCAGCAACTGCTGGTATGGAGCAGACATATAAATAAAACCAAGCACTGAGTGATTTTTTCTGCCTGGGCTGTTCCCCTCTTTTTTAGCTCTGGAGAACTCAAGTTGATGAGCTCTGTGAGCGGTTGTCCATTGCACCCCAACTCCAGAAAAGAGCGTGGGCCACAGCCCTTGCTAACTGCTGGTACTTGCCTTTCCTTCCTCCCCTTTCTTTTTTCATCTCTGTATAGACAGGCAGGCTGGGATGGAGGCAGAGTTCTGGACAAATCCAAACACTGCCTGATTTTGAAGCCTAGAGGAAGCACGTTTTGGTTTTTGGTGGTGTTGCATGAGCTGTTTTTGGCTGGTAGATTAACAGGAAAGCCAGGGCAGCAGAAGAAGAGCTGCTCTATCTAATCTCGTCTTCTTGAACTAATAATCTCCCTAGCTGTTCACGCTTTTAGATCTGGTCTGTATTCTAACTAATCTATTTTACTGGTGCCTCATCCATTCTGGATCTCTCCTCATCTGTTCTAATGATTTATAATCCATATTGGATTCTGAGAACAAGTTTTAAAAGGCTCTTGTGAGCAGACTAAGCCTTGCTATAAGTTTCAGTCTGTGTGAGCTAAGTGGCTAGATATGAGTCAAAAATGTTCCAGCTACTCCTAAAGTGCTTGGGAATTTTAACTTTTTGTCTACTGGACCCCAAGACTGAGTTGGCTCTAGCTAGATTTAGGCAACTTTTCATCCCAGTGTAACCTGGTAGCCTTGCCTGGAGTGGCAGCAGGGATACAGCATCATTATCAGTACAGGAGAGATGAAATATGGTATTTGTGGCATTTACAAAGCCAAGATTATAGTTGTGACCTTTTCATCCTTCCACAGTATAAATAAGAGGGAAGCACAAACATGCCTATATTTGCAGGTGCCAAAAAACATCAAGCTGCCTAAGAGGTATTTCCAAACTGCCCATGAGTGGAAAGGAACAACCCCTAGTCCCCTCCTCATCACGTGCTGCTGACTATTGTGGGTGCTTTACCCAGGGCTATCACAAATCAGTGCAGTGAAGAATAATAAAAAACTCTGCTTGTGACCAAGACAGCTCCAGTTATTTAACAACCAAACCTCGAATAATTCCACCCCCGTTACCCAGGACGGAGAGCCGGTGATGTTCTGCTCACAGGAGCACCCAGAGATACCCGAGCACGGCGTGGGGTCTCCCCCACTCCTGCGCCAGGCGCATGGTGTGCCCGCACCATCTGCTCAGTGCCAGACTCACCTCCCACGCAGCAAGGCAGGAGCACCCGCGTGCTGAGCATCCTCAGGGGACTCCACGGCTTTCAGCAGGGCTGGGAGCACAGCTTGCAGGTCCCAAACCACAGCGAGCTTCCCTCTACATACCTGTCTTTGTACCTCCTCATTAAAGCTGGCTGTGATCACAACCTCCCAGCACCTGAGTTAATGGCCCTGCCCAGTAAAACATGCTCTCACATCACCAACACACCCATCAGCTTAATTCTCACTTTCACTGTAAACCATTTTTAAGTGCTTTGAATGTGAAAAGCATCTAAGCTCTGAGTATCTGTCCTCTTAACACGGTATATCTCGTCCTGCAAAGGATGCTTTGGCTCATATTTTGCACAGACAGGGGGAAAAAAAGTCAGTGTCATTGTTAAATAAATAAAACTAGTGACTTACTTGGGAATAACCTCTAATGAGGTCATAAGGGGTGAAATGCCACCACTGCAACTGGTGACCTTTTCTCATCTCCAAAACAACATTTGCTAGATAGAGACATGTACCACTGGTTGTTTATAAAGAGATTGAGGGCTTTTGCTTACAGAGAGAGCTGAGTTTCTGACTTTTGCTGCTGCTCACAACCTCATTCCAACAGTGACTCGCAGATAATGACTTGCAGCCTTGCAAGGGGTTTCACTGAAAGTTTGTGAGAAAGAAAAAGTCTCTTCTGAAGCCAGAGAACAGGACAGGAGGTTGGAAACGTTTAATTTGCTAACAGCAGTCAGCGAGCAAGAAGGGTTTGCAGCTCGGTAAACAAGCAATAAAAAGCCCATGGCCAAACCTGCTTTGTCCCAAGAAAAGGGAGTGGGGGCAGCAGGTGAAACCCTGCTGAGGAGCAGCTCCAGACAGCGAGGACCAAATGACCCGATGCCTCTGAGCAGACCACACCAGGCCCAGCACATGTCCAGCCTCCCTGGGCACTGCAGCCACAGATTGTGGCCTCCTAGCTCCGAGAGATGGGCAGACACATCACCCTTGCTGCCATCTCAGTGCCAGCCCTAATAACCACCAGGACCAAACAACAAACAAACTCAACTTCATAAGTCTGAACAGCACAGGCTGAGAACAGCTTCTTCTAAGAGCTACTGCTCCTGACTTGTATTCCTTCCTTGGGGACTGATCCTTCCTCTCACTTGGCTTTCCCAGTGCAAAGCATCAGCTCCATGGGTCGCTCCATGTGGGTGACTATGTTGGTTTCATACCCATCCCCTCGTGCACCCACACACATGCTCATCTCAGCAGTTCTTTGCTTCTCACCTCGGTCACGTTGTAAATGAGAAGGAGGTTAACCCACCAGCCATCAGTGAAACAGCAACATCTTTCTCCTTGACATTCAGGCAGTTGAAAAGCTCCTTGTAGGGTCAAGCATGGTGGCTTTTAAATAATGCATTGTGTTTGTTACTGTGTTGGCATTTAAGTGCTGGCTGAGAGACAAAAAGCAACTGGGGTCCCAGTGCTCTGTGTTCTTTATAACGGGACCCTCACTTGCACATCCTATCCCTCTCCACCCCCCCCAAAACCTCCGCATCTCGCACCAACACCCCTGCTCACTCAGAACTCATGCTCCTGGGCTGGGTGGGTGCACGGATGACTACATCTAGCCCTAGCAATGCACTTGTACCTGTATCCCTCCTGGCACGCTCACTTGCTGCAAAACAGCAGGAACCCAATGGCTGTGATTACCTGGGTGTCTCTCATTGCCCTGGAGATGGGGAGGAAGAGGTGGGTTTATGTACCAAATCTGGGCTATGACATAGGTCCTTTCAGAGGAGCAGGGCAAGAGCTGCCTCCAGAGCCCTCTGTGATAGACAGACCTCCCTTCCAACCCCATGGGCCATGGCCATGTTCCCTACTAGAGCAAGAGACATCATGGGGAGTTGTGCTCTGGGCCCTTCTCCATCACTGCTCTGTGAAAGAAGAGAGAGGGGCAGCAGCCAGAATCCACCTTGCTGACTCTCAGCTGAACATTTTGGAGGACCTGGTTTGAATTTTCAAGCTTGTGATATGTTGCCAAGAGCTGTCAGTTCTACTTGGAGCAGTCATCTTGAGCCGTGTGTTAGCAGGTGGTGTCACACCTCTGCCTGGGATCACTGAGCAAAGATGGGGAAAGGAGCCGGAAACACATGTGACCTTCTGCCAGCTCCTCTCCCACTGCTGTTTGTCACTGCAGAGCATTTTATGACTGAAGTCGCCCTCTGATGCCTTGTTTTAAAGCTACTGGCAAGCAAGAGTGAGTAGGGATGCAGTCAGCATCCACCACCCTGGTCTGGAGCCAGCACGTCTGCTCCCTTCCTGAGGTCCAGCACATGTGGGGATGCTGCGTCAGAGCTGTGCCCTTCAGCTGCCCAGTCTCCCAGTGCTTTGTGGGGTCCAGAGTCAAATGTGCAGAATGTGTTTGTGTAGGGTCTGGGCTCTTTGAGAGGAGGTGGATTTTCCCATGGTTGCATGGTGACGTGGTGACAGGCGGGACAACCCAGGCATTCTGGCTCCTGCCCTGCTCTGCCCATCAGCAGCTCTCACCTCTGCAGCTGGAACTGAACCACAGATGCCTCAGCTCCCTGTGCTTGTGCTCCTGGATGTTATCCCTAAACATCCCAACTGCAGGCCACCCCCCCTCCCCTGCCAGAAGAGAAATATTTTAATCTAGAGGTTGCTTTGGTCTACTCTAGTGAAAAGCTAATAAAAACCTCCCCTTCTCTCTGTCCCTGGGACCCTTTCTGAATATTGAAAACCACCCAGGTCCCAGCACTTTGGAGCTGATCAAAGTCTCTCTCCTTCCACTATACACCATCTCTCCCTGATCCCACAGGGCACCAGAGAAAGAGCTGGAGAAGAGAAGGGGAAAAGCAGTGAGATGCTCAGGACCGCAGCACTCACCACACAGTCTAGAGGTCCCTGGATCTGGGCTGGTATCAGTCAGTCATGGTTTTTGCCCTTTGAGGATACGACCATCCACTCTATTTATTCCTTGCATCTACCAGCCCAGGAAGAGAAAGCTTGCCTCCCCTCCAACTCCTTTCCACCCTTGAAATCACACGCTCAGATTTTTCAGCCCTGTCTTCACAGACCCAACCCCGTACTGAAGTGCAACATCAACCCAAGGATCAAACAGCACAGCTCAGGGAGAAAAGCAGACTGCCAAAGAAGGAAGGGAGAAAACGGGGAGATGATTTTGCATCGTCCCGACACAACTGGACTGAAAGCCCCGCGTGTGGATGCGAGGGAGCTGGGGACAGCTGTAATGCAGACAGCCAAACCTCCTCGCACTGCTGCACCAGCCTCCCCTTACCACAGAAACACAAGCGATCCTGTGCAAGACGCTTGATGTGCCTCTGGAACTGGAGTGTGTGGCAATAAAAGAAGGCTGATTTTTGAGGAAACTGCTGGTCTGCAACACACACCTTTGCCTGCAATATCTCCCTTAGTGTGCTTGCTCGGGCTTTGCCATATACAACAGGTAACCACGCAAAAACCAGTGCATCTGCTCCAGATTTACACCACGACAGGAAGGGAATTTGTTTTTCCAGAAGAAGCAATTCATCAGCCTTAGTTTACAGCAACTTCCCTTCCAGCAAAAACCAGGCCTCACTGTGATAGCAGCCCTAATTGCCATGTCAGATATTTCATAGCCCCATTCATTCCCCAGCACCATCAGCTATTGTCATAAATTAATAAAGCGTGGACACATCCCGTATTTAAGAGTGAAAGCACAGAGAGAGGGAGTGTGATGGAGCCTTAAAGAGACGGGAGATCTGAGGGCTCCTCACAAGACCCTGAGACTCTGATCTCCCTGCCTGCTTTCCAAAAACAACAACAAAACGTGGGTCTGGAGGTATTTCTAAATGCAGCTGCCTATGAACACACATCCATTCAGAATTACAGGGTATTTTTAGACTGTAAAAGAGCAGATATAAATATGTCTTCATTCCTTCTGCAATCCAATTGGTTTAATCAGTTACATCATGGATAGGTTTGATCCATGCTCTACAAACATAGCTTTATTATAGAGTGAGCACGCAAAGCATATATGTGTGTGTGTGCCTGGAGATATATAGATGTTTTTATATATTTGTACATAATATATATATTTATATATAGGCACAGACACATGTACCTCTCCCTTTTCTATTTAAAAAAATGCTGCCTGAATCATTTTCACAAATAAGACAAACCCCATATTTTGCTGGCAAAACGATTACGGCTGTCAGATCTGATGGACGCAGTGTCTGCAATGAATTATTCATGGTGGCTAATTATAAGCTGGCAGATTTCTGGCGTTGTGGCACAAACGGGCTGGAGATCCTGGTTATCTGTAACTGATCTGCTCCTCCCGAGTTCCTGAGGCCCCAGAGCAGAGGGACAAACGGGTACCATTTAGCGTTGCACGAACTGATTCACTCCATATGAAATGAGTTAGGTGGGGACTCAGCCCTGCTCCTAGGACGGTACAGCATAACCCCGACAGTGACCCCCAAAGCCACAAAGGTTGTGTGCTCCAAACTGCCATCCCAGTATCTAAGGATTTGATAAGGGTAATTGTTATGTGAAACAGCTCCATGGGGTCTGCCCGCTGCTCTGCAAGTCTACTACCCTACACCCAGCAGTGGAAACCAGCAGATGTCCAAGGAAAGAGCATAAAATTGGGGATAGCAGTTCAAAGCCAGAGCCTGGGCTACCTCTTCTGATCAGCAGTGCTTCCTGCACCTCTCGTGCCTTTCCTTTTCATGATTCCCAATAGTAAGAAATAATGTGACTCCTCCCTTCCCCTCTGCTGACTACGACAGAGCCCCTGCGGCTGGTGATAAAGAGTCTCTAATGGACAGCAGCAAAGACTGGATTTTTCAGACCGGCAGCAGATGGGCTTGGAGGGGACAAGAGGCCCTGACCCAGCCCTCACTAATCCACTGCTATTTGGAAAGGTTGTGAGGCACATACCGAGCCTCGGCCAAAGTCCACAGGCATGAACTGAAGCGTGCCTGTAAGCCCTGTGCTGAATCATAGTCCTGATGTGTAAAGGTGAGGAAGAGGAGGGCTACAGGGAAGGACAACGCAGCGACCAGTTGCACTGGTCTGACTGGGAAGCAGAGGCACTGCACCAGTCTGGACTGAGCAGTTCGGCTGGACTGGATGTGGGAGACGCAGTGTCACCTGCTGTTGGGTTTCCAGGCAGCTTTTCAGGTGTCCCTCCCTCCTGTCCCTCCTCAGCACTGCACTGAAAGCCTGCTGTGGGAGTTTGTAGCTCTGGTTTAAAGCTACTTGCTTTCTTCGAGGCTTTGTGGACTTTCCAGGACTTTTTATTCACCCATCAGTCACTGGCTGGAGAATAAAGCACCACAACCAAAGGTCAAAAGAGGCTCCCAGTTCAAAGTCTTCTCCCAGCAGGAGTTAAATACGGCATCAAACTCCACCAACCAAGCATGATGCCTCCCCAAGGCTCCATTTCCATGGCCGGAGCTCACCCCTGAGCAAACCAGAGGCCAAAACTCCCAGGCTTTGACTGGAGGTTTCAGACAAACCTCCAGGCTCTGCCCCACACCAGGAAACCTAGGCTAAGGACAGCAGATAGTGAAGATGTGAAGGTTAGAAAATCCATGACCACAAACTCTGTGTCTAAGAGAAACAGCCAAGGCAAATTTATTTAGGCTTCTTCAACCCATGAATCTTCCACCCAGTAATACAAGACATAATGCTGTTAGCACTGGACACCTAAAGGGGGAGGTTCAAAGCTTATTGGTTCAAATAGTCCAATTAGTTTTGAGCTTCAGTGGATAGTTCATTACAGCCCCCCAGAGCCAGTTACCAACGGTAAAAACAGGACACACCTAAAAGGAAATGAACCCCCTGTTTGAGTCCCTGCCTAACCCTGGCTCCCGACAGCACCAATTCCCACTGAAATCAACTTCCCGTGGGTGACTGTCAGCATCTGAAACACAGCTCTGATTTCTCACTGGCCTGTGGGGTCATGCACACCTATTCTGGCTGTGTCTGTGATTCCAAAATCCCCAGTGTGCTGGGAATACCTGAGGCAGAGCAGTCAATCTCATCACACATCCATCCATGTCCCAGCTCCCCTCACAATAAAAGGGCAGGTTATGAGCAAGAGAATGAATGTCCCTAATAAGGCCAGGCCTGGTAAATAACATTATGCCTGCATTTGCTCTGAAACCATTCGTATTCTTCCAAGCAGAAAGGCAACAGGAATTGTGCAGCAATAACAGATCATCAACTGTTCAGAGCTTTCAAGGTTTGTCTCTTCTCTCAATGCGTGCTATAAAAATTACCCCCCAGAGTCTTTTCTTTCTCTTTCCTTTTCCTCTTGACATGCTGTAGACATAAACTCTCCCCCTGCAAGGAAATTTCTTCTTCCGTGAGTTCCAAGCTCGGTGACATTCTCCATGGTGCCCTGGAGCACGAGGCCTCTGTGTGCGTCTGTCTCTTTGGTGTGAACTTAAAGATCAAGAGTCAGTCATTTACCAAAATAGCGAGGGGACATATTCTCCTTCTTGCCTGAGTCTCTACCTAAGTCTAAAGAAAGGGGGAACTTCTCAGATGAAGAGGAAAGTGAGCAGCACGCGTGCCCAGGCGATGGGTGTAGTTTGCACGTCAAGATAATTGCGATGCAGAGAAGACAGACACGGCTGATGATGTGCATAAATCCCCCTGGTCTATAAGCTGCCTTCCCCACCCTACGTTTCCTCTGCAGTTTTGATGTTTTGTTTCAACCTTTGGATTGTATTAAAATATTAATGCTAACGTTTTATTATAATTTTATATTCCATGTTTAATATTTTAATACAATCAAAAGCCCAAATGAATCTTTCAACATTATCGGGTGAAATGATTATGCGCAATTGAAACACAACAATCCTCCAGAGCCAGGAAGATGTTTTCCTGGAATTTTCTTTCTCTGGGTATTTACCAAATGTCATTCTTTTGTTCTCATGGAAGGATAGAGCCCCACCCTTTCAAAATACTAGAAATTAAATTGAATTGTGCATTCAAGTGGCTCAAATTAAACAAAACGCCTCTAATGGGGCTCAAGATTTACCTTCTTGCTACGAGATATGGTGTCCTTCTGAGGCCTGAAAGGAACAGGGATGTGCCAGTAAGGTACTAAGTGAAGACGTGGGACAGAAGGCTGCCCAGCCCCGCTGCCACATGCCATCGCAGACACCATCCCGTGGTGCTGAGTCCACTATTCTGCCTCCCCAAAGTGCCATGGTGACACAGTAAAGAATGCCACGTTGCTCTGCTGGGACAGTGAAGGAGACCAGGTGAGCCCCTATGTCAATGAAGACCGCTCTGTGCTGCTGGCCTTCCGGTCCTAACCCTTTCCAGATCCCTGTTGGGTGCCAGGTGCCTGTGACACCCTCTATGTTTTATGGCACGAGAAAGCTGCTAATGCTTCCAAACAATTTTTTCAATTTAAGGCAGATTAAGAGCAAAATTCTGGTGGGACTAATAGTGGGTAATCTTCTTTACATTTCTCCTCTTGCTTTATGAAGAACAGTTCACTGCAATGGCGTATTCCACACTCCGATGCTGATATTTCAATTTCCTGCTTAAGTTACAATAAGAACTGCCCACACTGCTGGTGCTCCCATGCAGAATAATTTATGTTGATTGACATTCTTTAATTCTCTTTGGATGCAGCTAATGATTAAGAGATGCCAGGAAATCTAAAAGCACGTCCTACCTGTGGACTCTTCTAAGCTCCTTTGGAAGGCTTTGGAAAGCTTCCAATTTCAAGCACAAAACACCGCTACTGATCTTTAAGCACCTTCCTCGTCTTCCCTGTCTTCCTCCCCTACTTCTTAACCCCACAGAAGACAGAATTAAATTGCTGAGCTCAATCAAAGCCTCAGGAATTGAGTTCACGGCAGCAGAGCAATGCTGGGGGGACGCTCGCCTTCCTGCAGCTCATGGCAGGGCAGCCAGCTGCAGGACACCCTGCCTGCGTTCCCAAACAGGTCTTTAGGACAACCGACAGTTTGTTGAAACTGAAAAGCCCATGACTGAGGTTTGTACTGATTTTGGGGACTGCTGGGACAGATTTCAAGACCCTGATGGGCAACTGCATCCTTGTTGGACAACAGAGTGACACAAGTTAGACGTCAGCAGAAAGCAGCAGACGTACCAAGCCCCTGGCATCAGCAGCTCTGCAAGGATATGCCCTGGTGCCCCATGCACCCAATTCTGCCAGGCAACTTCAGCTACTGGGGAAAACTGCTTCAGAAATGCTACAAAATCAGGCATCTGGGTGTGAAATCAGGCTGCAAACCTGCTCCAAAACCAGTCCCTGCACTGACACTCTCAAGCCAACTTTGCTGGCATCCTTATGTTAATCAGACGTGAGAATACATGCCCTTCTTCCCCTGCCTGCACCCATACACACCTTCCCCAGCACGCACGGACCAGCACCCCATCTGCCCCTCACACACCTTTGCCCCTGCCATGAAGAAATAATATATATTGGGTCCTTTTGCC
Organism: Nyctibius grandis; assembly: GCF_013368605.1. Taxonomy (NCBI): domain Eukaryota; kingdom Metazoa; phylum Chordata; class Aves; order Nyctibiiformes; family Nyctibiidae; genus Nyctibius; species Nyctibius grandis. The sequence continues at coordinate 3,427,696 of NC_090688.1, read as the reverse complement.
AAGACAGTCAATGTTTTCCTTGTATTTGGCAACGCAGCTGTCTTCATCTTCTGTGGACAGGAACTGTGTCTCTGTGAGGAGGATTTACCTGTACGGCAAGGATTTACTCTTATTCCAAACTAAATTCAGCTCCACAGGCTGCTAATCCAGCATATCTACAGCAGAAGAATCCATCCAGCACAACCATGTGAGGGAATTTCCCTGTGTGGGTAAAATCTCCTAAGCAGTTTGCAGGCTGGTAAGTGAAGAGGAGAAGGGAATTGGTCCCTGGAGCCCCCCAGATTTTGGCAGATTCCCCCAGAAGTTGCAACAGGGCTGCTGAAACTCAGAGGGTTAAAAAGCAACCCCAAGCAAGGGAAGACTGAACATCGTTTCAAAATGCTGAGAAATCTTCTCATCAAAATAATGTCAGAGCTTGTCACGACGGTGGGAAAACAAACGCGCGATACATGATGGGTTCTGCATGAAATGTAAAATGCTGTTTAGTTAAAACAAAACTCTCAAAACACCCGAATGGGGAAGGGGAGGGGGGAAGAGGTAAAGGCAGAAAGCACTGCACTCACTAAGCTTAAAAGATATTTAAATGGAGAGACCTGTTGAGGCGTGCACAGCTCCATCTCTGTTTCCAGCATGTGCTGCACGACACCCACAGCGCAGCAAGTGACAATTACTGTCAGTCAAGGAGACGGCAGCCCCTTCGCCCAGAGCTTGCCGGCCTCCCGCTCGCTTCGAAGCACCCCCTTCCTCTGCCGTAGCCACCATGGGACGATGGGAGTGGGAGGGAGAAGTCATTTTTAAGCAGCCAGAAGAAGAAAGTAAGAAGAGATGGTGCTGGATGGGACGGTGATGAACAGTTGCCAAGGAGGTGTTGGATCCCTGCAGGTGCAGTTCCTGCCCCAAGATCATGGACCTCGTTTCCCATGCCAGGAAGCAAAATGCTTTTTACAGGGATGCACTGACATTGCTGCAGAAAGTCAGGGTTTAGAACATGGATTTCAGTGTGCCAAGGCACCCTGTACCCTCGACACAACACTGCTCTGGCCATGCTTCCTGCCCTCCAGAAAACCTGTTGTAGACCTGGCTCTGAAGCCTGAGAGAATTCAACAGAAGGGATGCAGGCAATGGAACTGCAGTCAATAGAAAGGGTGCTACAAGCTTTGGGGCTTGGTTGTCAGCTCCTCCAGTTTGCTGATGTGAAGGAGAACAGGACTCTTGCATGTGCCTCTGACTCCATCTAAACATAGTCAAATCAAAGCAATCTCCCTCTTCCCTGTCCATGAGTGAAACAGATCCCTTTAACACATAATCGTTAATAATAACTGCCCAAAAGGACACCAACTCGGAAGACAATGACGGAAACTACGGCTAAGGAAAGAAAAAAGATCCATTTAAAATCGTGGAAGACCAGCAGACTTGCAGAGACACTCGGGGATGTCTTTAATCTTCCCTGTTTCCAGCGCTTAATAGCAGAACCTGATTCGAAGAGTTGGTGATTGATTTCCAACCCAGACGCAAAGTGACAGGCTCATTTTCGAGTATTGCACAGCTATAATTCCGTGTTTTATTTGTTATTATTTTAACCTGCTGATGGAGTGGGGCTGCATTCAAGGCAGCGGGTAACAACTCTGGCTTGAGGCATTATTTAGAGTCAGGTATTTAAATCGAGAGCCTCGTGCCTCTTGATATTTATGAAGATGTGCCTGCAGCTGCAATGCTCGTATCTTATTTGTTTGTTGTTCAAACAAAGGATCAGGAAATTGGATGCTGTTACTAGCGAGTGATATCATCTCAACAGTTAAGGGAAGGCCACTGGTCTTTACATGTTTCTCCAGCAGAGCAATGAGGAGAGTTGTCTCCAATTCAAGGTGAGCGAGTCACCTTGGAAAGTGCTTCATCTCTGTCAACAGGGAAGGGCCCCGCTCCATAAACCCACGGAACAGCCCAGACTCTCAAACAGGGCTGAACAGCATCCTCGAGGCTGTGGGCCCGACCCCGCTGCCTATCACTGAAGCTTGTCTTCTGACTTGTAGGAAGTTTTCCCTATTTCTTGCCTTAATTCCCCCTCTTTTAATTTAAGATCAAATTAAGAAATCTTGCCTTGACCACAATGGAGAACAGTGCACAGCATTTTTTTCACTCAGAATAAGGTTCTTGGAAGAAAAACCTTCCAGCTCGATTCAGTGAGAGACCTTATCCCACTGGAGACCAGTATGAAAAATCCTGCTGTGGTTAACAGGGCTTTTGTGGGATTAGGGGATGTTTCTGTAGCCAGAGCAAATAGTCATGCTGGGTCCCCCCCTTTTCTAGGCCAGAGAAGTGCCTTAGCCCCAATCAAGCAGCTCTGAACCTACGCCTGAGTGGTTTTAGACCTCAGCTAAGTTACCTTGCCTGCAGCATGGCTGCACAACGGAGATGGTGCACAACTTGCTGCACTCTATGAACTTGCCTGTGAGCTCCTAAATCACTCTGGCAGCTTGGAAAAGTTCATTCAGCCTGAGAAACTGAGCCTGCTGCAGCAGCAGAAGCCAAGGGAGAGACTATTTGCTCAAGCTATGAAGTTTAACCTCTGCCGTGCTTCTGTGCAGCAGAGAGCAGCAGCATTTGTGCTAACAACAGAAAATGAGCTGTAAGCGGTGAGTTCTGGATGCTGCTCAGATACTTGCGAGACAGACGCAAAACGGAATCTCTTCACACAGCCGGAGAGTTTATGCTGCAATGTGGAAAGTCTCCATGAAGTCTTCAGCATTGTTATTCCAGTTTCTCATTAATTGTGTAGAAAACCAAATGCTGCCTGTTCACAAAAAGCTGTGAGCTCTGTAGGGCTTTGCAGCGAGAACCAAGAGACTTCAGCCCAGTGGATTAAGCGAAGGCAATTTGAAGCTGATCCAGTGTTATCTGTTTCTTAAAGATCTCTCATTTTCTAGTCTCTTACTAAGCCCTTGTCAGCAAGTGCCTGATGTGCCAGGAGCCCACATGGAATGCAATAGGAAAGACCCTGAGCCCTGTCCCGGTGCCACCTGGTGACTCACTGGATGTGCACAGCACAGGAGCACAGCCCCGGTCATGTGCCGGGCACCCCGAGCGCTGGTGGGACTCAGAGCACACACGGTGAGAGACATGCAACTACTCTGCAACCTGCCAGTTTGCCAATCCAAGAATGAAAGGGGACAAATTAAATATATGTCCCACCCAAGCTGCTACCAATTCTATTTTGCCAGGGCGTTATTCATAAAAACAATCTCTGGTGCCAGCTCTGGTTCCCAGCCAGGGCTGCAAACTAATGAAATTGCCTTTTATACTGAGCCTGCAAACAAGCCTCCTCTGACTGCAGGAGTGGGACAGACTCCTCACTGTCATCCTTCTGGGGGTGGTGGTAGCCGGGTCCTTATGGACGTGACAGCAAATGGGACGCTGAATTGAGGGCAGAGCTAAAATTGCTGGAGCAGCTCTGAATCCTTTCCAACGAGGAGATTGCAACAATGAGGTTGATGAGGGAACGAGCATGTCCCCTGATGCCTTGCAGCCATTGAGATGGCCTGGAGGGACAGAAGGACAGGAGAGAAGCAGGGAATTAGCTAAGTGCTTAGAAGAGTTCTTCAAAAGAAGACAGCCAGCCTTGGAGAACAATAACCCCTGCCACTGCTCAAAGGCACTGAGATCTTTTATTCTCAGTGGGTTTTCTCCAACTCTCAGCCCCACTGGCTTCTCAACAGCAGCACCTGGTGCATTCAGAGACATGTCTTACATTAACATGAGGGTTAAGAAGTGGGTGGGTGTAGAGTGAAGCTCTGCTACCCCCTGTGATATCCCTTCATATTAGCATGTACAGGGAAGTAGAGAGTGCTCCAGAAAGCAGGGGGAGTCAGATTAACAAACCCAATAGCTCACAGCAGTCACTCCCTGCATCCAGTAACCCCTCTCCCTGCTAGCAGCAGGCAGAGATTTAACAGAGAGGAGGCTGGTGCTCTCTGTGTATTACTGATGTTGCAGGTTACATGGTGTAGAAGTGGCTGCACAGCTGCCTGCCCGCAGGGTGGCTGCAGCTGGACCTGCTTGCAGAGCCCATCTGCCACCTACCCAGCCTGCTGAACAACCCTGCTACGTGTTAGCCATAACCCGAATATCTCATGCTGCCCCAAGCCCAGAGACCAGGCAGGTATCTACAAGAAGCAGAGATTTCCCTGGAACAGAGAGGAAGATCCTCCCACAGCATGATCATGAGAGCTGAGGCACTTCAGTCCTATTGTCGATTACTATCCACAAGTCAGCTGCTTAAAAATGATGTGCTAAGGCTAATTTTGAAGCCCTGTGTCCTTTAGTGGATCGAAACTGCAACCTGCCTGTGCTTCATCTTCCCACTGTAGAGAAAGGAAGTAACAGCCCTCAGTGCTAGGAGGAGAAGTATGTTAAACCTGAGAGGTGTTCAGCTACCACAGTGACGGGACTAACAGAGGCAAATCAGCAGAAGGGAAGCAGGGACTGATGCTGATGTGACTGAGATGCAGCTAATCAGGCTCTGCATCCTCCCCGCAGCCTGATGATCTCAGAGCCACATGCAATTAAACTCGAAGCAGAGCTGCGCAGCACACCCAGCTTCTTCCACTCAGCCTCCTTCTTTCCCCTTTGCAAAGCTGCTGTCAGCCTTTTTTTCCACCACACGTGGCCCTCTTGTGTTCACAAGAGAAATCTAGAGACACCAGAAACAACTGCTCTTGAATACGAGAGGGTTATTAGAAAAGTGGCTTTTCCACACCCTAAACTCCATTCACGTGGCTCTGAGAGCCACGAGCAGCATCCTACAGGCAGCTGCCCCAAATCCCACAGGGGCGAGCTGAAACAGCGACTCGAGCATCACAAAGATCTCTGCCTTCCCTCCCTCCCGTTTGGAGACAAAGACTCCTGAGAGGTTTGCAGATCTAAACACGCAGCGCTTGGAAGAAAGAAAACCCAAGTGCTATTATCTGAAGGGTGGAGAGGAAGACCAGCAGTAAAGAATACAGATCAGTCTGGCGTCACTCTGCGTGTGTGTACACACGTGTACGTATGGCCACCCGCACACCCAGAGGGAGTCTGCAACACGGCTCAGTGTACAGAAATGAAACGAGCAGTCGTTTATATTAAGGTTTCCATAGAGACGAAGGTTTGAAAGAATTAAGGTGGAACGATGATGTATGTTCTGAAGGGCTTGAGATAAAAATAACCTTTCTAAGCATTGCATGGACTAATTAGACAATGATCCTTGACTTCAAGTCCTCCTTGTCACCCTGGGCTTGCCTGCATGTTACCGGTCCCTGCTAACGTGCAATGGAGAATGAAGCACCTGGAACAACAGCAGTGATCCAGAGCCCTGATGCCCATTTACCTGGAAGACTGTTATGTTCTTCAAAGGATCATCACCCACTACCACTCCGCTAGCTCAAGCAGAAGCAATGGGTGCTCCAGCCCTTCCACCGCCAGACCTGCTGTCACCATCACCCAGGCGAAACATGCTGGGTCACAACAGTGGACTTTTGCTGTGGTTTTGCAAAAGTAAGAAAGAAAAGAAAGAGGAGCCAAGTGATGAGCACTGGTGGATTTCTACCAGCCATGGCAAGGAAAGACTGCCCCAGAGGTAACAAAATTCACTGAAACCAGCCCAAAAAACCTCTCCTCGATCACAGCACATGCTCCCTAGCCTCAGACAAGGTTGGCTGACCTCCCACGATTTTCAGGAGCTCCAGGGGGCACCAGGGAATGTCACATATAGGGCAGGGAGATGGATGGGGGAACATGATTAGTTTGCTCCTACTAGCTTCCATGAGAAATGCCCTGGCATTGATCTGGTACTGCTTTCACACCCAGGTACAAACAAGAAAACAAAATACAAGGAAAGGGAAGACCTAAGCCAAAGAAAGGACAGGAGGATCTCTGACAGCATCTCCCATCCTGTGTTACGATAGAACAATTGCTCAGTCTTGGCCAAACCTTTAATCCCTTAGAGACCGGGTGCTTTTTTTCCTGCTTATTGTAAAAAAAAAATGCAGTTTGGGTGGCAGGTCAGCAAAATCTGCTCACACACTTGGGTCAAAATGGCAGTATGGAAAAAATGCACTTTTGAAGAAGCCAGAACAAAATCTTCTCAATGCTTCACTTGGACAAAAAAGGCATTTTGGTTAGAACTGCAATAACAGGGTAAATGCATCCAAGAAAGCAACAGAAAGTTTTGCTTTGTGTGGAACAGATACAACTCTTTGAGGCCAATTATTTGGACTTCTACTTTGGCAAGAGATAGTGGAAAAACTTTATTTCAGGTGGCCTTCCCCCAAAGATATCACTCTCCAGTTTCCTCCAGTTAAAACCATGAAACAAATTAGAAATTTCTCACTCGGCTGCAGTCCTTAGCCAGAAGAGCAATTTCCGTGCTGCCCTCAGCCCAGCTGTCTCACAGTCTGGCTATCTAACAAGCTACAGTGACTCCCAATATATTTTTCCTAAAGCAAATTCCTAATGATGGTTATGAAAAACTCCTTATGGTTTCCCAGCTGATGCAAAAGTAACATACAGTAACAGGCCGTGATTCACATATGAACATTTCTAAAAGCAGCCTCTGATTTTTGGGGCTGCGTGTGGGTCCTTTCCGAATGACCCCAGATGGGCTTCAGGGACTAGGAATGCAATTCACCACCAAATCCCCTGCTTCAACGCACCCACCAAGCAAATGCTGATACCTTCTGTGTCACCAACTCTACCTCGTTTACTTTTTGATGGCTCTCACCCAAGGACTCAGGGGAAAAAAATCCCCTTCTCTCTTCAGCTTCTGAAGCCTGACAGACAGTGGCAAGTGATAGTAAAGATGAAGGGCTCCAGATCCACTGTAGCTGAAGAAAGGGGGGAAAACAAATAAAGAACAGTTTTGATTCACAAGACTGCTCCTCCAGGAGCTCTTCAGGCAGGATGGAGATTTCTGCCTCTGCATCCCACTGTAAGAGCTCAGGAAGTGAATTATTAGAGGAACATTTCCCCCCTTGCACAGAATAATTCCCTGTAACCTCACCTCTCTCTCTGAAAGACTGCAGCGTCTCCTTCATAAGTGTCTTTAATACAGAGGCCAGCTACTGTTCTTGGCAATGGTAATGTAAGGCTGGTGTAGCACCATCGATTTCTGAGTGTGACTTGTGCTTTCCTTGGGTGCAAATGATAAGAGACTCAAGCAACTAATTTCTGCTTCCCACGGTACCCCCCGACAAAAGATCAATCCTTCTTGAGTAAAACAGAGAGCTGCAAGGGCTTGAATTTAACTCAGGCAGACAGCATGATCCTCTCTGCAAACAGGGCCAGGGCTCTGGCATCCACAAAGGTTCCATGTGACGCAGTAAACCTGAGTCAGGCCCACAAAGACACGGTCGATGAGGGCAGGAATTGGGAGGCAGGACATGTCTGGCAGACAACACAGGCCTAGAGTGTCCTGTGTTGCTCTCGTGTCAGCACAAGGTAGAGGGATATGATGTGGTTTGACACGAGCAGCAACAATACAGCTTTCCTCCTTCCAAAACAGCAAGTTTCCAACTCATCACCTGTTCTCAATACAACCAGCGAATTACCAAATAGATTTATTTTTAGCCTGGTCTCCTATCAAACCAGGTTTATGTTCATCTATATCCTGTTTCCTTATCCCCCTGTAATTTTAACTCACTGGCCAACCCAAGTCTAATCTGACAGAGGCAGAGGTCTCAAAGAGGCTGAACGCCAAGAGATACGGCAAAAATACATATTTGATCAGGGTTGGCAGACTTTATAATAAAGAGAAAACCTGAAGTGTCAGCTCAACCCTTCCGACACACTGGAGACACCACCCCAGAAGGGGCTGAGCTAGAGAGAGCCTTGCAGGCTTTCTCCGAGCCCCAAGCAGACAAGACACTTCAAACTCTGCTTTGGATTTCCTTCCCCCAGCACCCTGCTGTCTCCAGAGCTGCCTTCAGCTCCATCCGAGCTGCCAGGGCAAACTGTTCATCGGGTGAGTGCATTATGGCCCCACTGGTCTCAAAAAGGCATCTTTAACCTTGGGAGTCCTACAGCATGTGCCAGTGTCTCTTTCAAAGATCCAGTGATACCTAATGTGAACGTGCCCATTTGCTGACATACCTGAATTTGGCTCAACTTCTACCAACACATAAGCCTTAGGTCACAGGTCTGCAGTAGAACTAGGACTGAATTTCCAGCTGCTCTCTCCTAAATCCAAGCCTCAGCCTCACCTTATCATCATCTTTTCACGCCCCTACGGTGCCTTCGATCCATGGGCAGAGGCAGCCCACCCCGTGCCAGACACCGTACAAACCCAACCATCGCAGGCTGCCTCGACTTGCTCACCATCGGCTCAGACAACAACTTCAGCAGGAATTTGCCTGACCCGCCCCGCTACACCAGGACTTGGCCTTTTCTCAGCAATTATCTCCTGCAAGGGGAAAAGCAGCTCGGTGTTCAGCTGTCAATACAAGTGAAGGAGCCTTGCCCCCCCCTCCTTCCTTCCCACTCCAGGAAGATTAGCACCAGCTGCTGCAGGTGTTGCCAGGGCTCCTGGGGAAAGAGTACAACAAAAATCCTCCGTTGAAGGTCACCAGCCACAAAGTACCATGCGAAAGAGCGGGCAGAGCACGCCAAAGATTAATGGCACTTCAAGGTTTAGATCTGTGTGTGCTGGGAGGGTCTGTGGAGAGAGCCAATAAAGGCTAATATGATTTTACATACAAATGAATCATTTCAAGGAATGAAATGCCCTCAACAAGCCTGTACGTGGCCACGCTCCTGTCCTGAGGAGCAGGGGGAGGTATTCCCTACTGATTTGCAGAGAGTGTAATTAAAGAAGAGAAATCATGTTTTTCACAGGCTGAGCCTGTGGGTTCTTGCAGTCCTTTGCTCAGGCAATAATGCCAATGTCAAGAGCATGACTGGGGCAGCGTGGCCCCTGGGCGCAGTGCAGGGCTGGGTGGCCCAGGCTCTCACCCTTGCTCTGACACTGGAGGCTGTGTGGCCTTGGAGAATTTATGCCTCCTCTCAGTGCCCCTTTTAAAACAAGGATACTGACACTGTCTTCCTTTGTAACATGCCCTCAGAGCTCGCAACGAGCAGTACTGCATCACAGAGAGTTATTGCTCCAACTCATTCCCTCCCCTGCCCTCCTCAAGGTAATATCTGAGCATCTTCCAGCCCTGCACAAAGCGACGTGACTCATGTCTGTCATACGCAACCCCTCTATGATCCCCAAAGGGAAAATTAGATATGTGGTGGCATGTTCTGTCTTGGCAAGGTTCTATCACGTCTGGGCTCCGTTTCTGGATGAAGGGCTCCCTGTGTGTGTTGCTTTTTTTAGCCAGCTACAGCGCTCTGTGTCTGTGCAAGAGAAGTGAGGGTGATAAGCTGCTTGGAAACCTGGCAACAGGCAGCCATTTCACAGTTTGGGGTCATTCAGACCTGACATTTAGAGGCAAAATATGCTTGGAAGAGGCAGTTTCACCGGCCCCAGTGGCACTAGGCTAGGGAAAGCTGGGTTAGGGCTGGGCCTTGGTCCATTGAAATCCTCCTGGACTCTTATTTCCACCTTATGTCTTAACATCTGTCCCCCTCCTGAGATTCAGGAGAGAGAGGGAAGAAACAGGCACTGAAATCTCTCTTTTCCTCTGCTCCCACTCCCAACTGAGGTACTGACCTCTCTCCCTCGTGGATGGGCACATGCCCACACCACTGGCCACACCGTTCCTCCAGCTGCCCAAAGGGAAGTGGCCCTGGCAGTGCTGCCCCGTGGTCCTCTGTTAGGCGAGGGCAGGTAGGACAAGCCAGGTAACCAACTCCTGCTGAAGGCTTCATCTTTAATGCACCGGGCTAGAGAGGAGACACGACTCCTCCTGATCACACAGCAGGAGCGTTGCTGAGCACCAGGAACTTTGATCTCTTTAAGCCTCCAAGGCAGGAGAAGGTGGGCATGGCCCTCCCTCCTCATCGCCACACGCAGCTGCCTTCCTCCAGACCCAGCGCTGTCTGAGGAAGCTCAGATGTGGATTCGGAAGCTTTAGCTGGTGTCTGGAGCACAGCCAGCCCAGTGCCCTCCTGTGCTTTCTGTCAACAGAGGCGCCCAAGAGAAGGGAACACAGGATATTTTCTCAAAAAGTGGTTGGGACTTTTAAATTGTTTTTCCAAAGAAATAATTTTTTTTCCTTTTCTTTTTCAAAAGCACTTTTGCAAAAACTACCAGGAAAGGAGAAGTTTTTCATTTCAGGAACATTTGATTTTAGGATCTTTCTGAAAGCCCCAAACAAAAGTTGAGTGCTCTGGACACACCTGGTCAATACTTTGAAATGAGAATTTCCCCCAGCTTTCATTCTCCCTGTCATAAAAGATCTATTTCATGGCCCATTTGGAAAATACTACTTTTTGTTTTTTTTTTTCCTTCAGATTCAAAACAAAACCCACATTTCTACAACCTCCGTATTCCCTCTCTGCAGTGCGGGCTGTGCCAAGACCTCCTCCTTTTCCTGCAAGGCACCGACTTGGCCAGCATCAGGCGTGGATGGAGCCTGCAGTGCAACAGTTAACGTGGTAATACTCCAAGGATTTTGTTTAGAGTTTTATAGCATTACATACCAGCCTTATTGGATTTAAATGGCTTAAATTAACTGGGTTATTTAATGGATTGTCCAGATTAGGGAGGAATCTGTAAGGCTGTTACTTCAAGAAGAGCAGCTGCACTGGAAGAAAAGATCTCCAAGTAACATTAATATCCTGGAGGCTCACAAGTCCTGACAGGCCACTCCTGTCCTTTATTGACATTCTCTCTACACATTAGCCAGGTTTGTGTTTAGTTTAATAATCTTCTGAAAGTTTAATTGTTGCTTTATTCATCCATGACCTTTCTTTCTCATCTGGAGACATATTATTGCTAATCTACAAATTTCAAGAACCAGATTTATTTGCAAAACCAATTATTCTGCTATGCAAATCTCCTCTCTTCCTGCAGCCTGCTTGAACAGGGCTTTTTTACAGCCACCATAAGATATAGACACTATTCAAATATTTAAATGTAAAATTTATCTATATTTCTTTTCAAGCATGCCCAGGTTCTATGTGGTACAAAGTTAATTAAAATCTTTAGAATCAAAAGCAGGTTTCCTGACCTTGATCCAGACCTGACAGACTTTAACCTCCAAAGTCCTCACTTAACCACAGGGGAACTGGAACTACCAGCAAAGCGGAAATCACTTCACTATCAGTAAACTTCTAATGGAGAAACACGTCCTCTCCATTAGTGTCAGACATGACAACACCAGTTCAGTCCCGGAGACACAGACACAGGTTTCCTGAGCTGTCTGCAGATGCCTGACCTGAAGGAGGTGCAGAAAAACGCTCTGAATGAGAGTCTTTGCTACAGATCTTTACCCCAAAACATTCTTGGTGGTGCTTTCCCCACGTGTCCCCATAGCGATGCCTCCCCTCAGCCTCAGGATTTATAATCTTGCTGGCACAGGGTGGGAGACATAACACTTCATTTGAATGTGGGTTCAGGGACTCGAGCCCTCTTCCCAAATAATCAGTGACCACAGTACTTAACATCAGCTTTAGCTGTCCCCTGCCTCAGTTTCCCCACCTCTGACAATGGCAGGAACATTAGCTGTTTGTGTTAACTCGGGTATCAAAGTGGTGAAGTGCCACCTACTATAATCCTCCTGCCCAAAAGCACAGCCAGTGTCCTACGACTACGGACTGTCATTACCACAATTACAGGCAACCAAGAAATCAACATTTTATACTAAGCCTCACGTCAGCATACAGCATTATCACGGAAGCTTACACCATTAAACCATAATTCAGTGGATGGATATTAAGTACTTTACAGATGAGCAAATTAAGAAAGCATTAGCCATAGGATTCGAGGGAGAAGCAACGTGGGTGCCAGCCAGTGAACAGAGATGTTCTGCTTGTGCTCCCAGCACTTACCCTGGCACTGTGCCTGCTCGCCCAGCAGCCCCCAGCTCCTCTGCAGCCAACCTCATGGCTGCAGGGGGTCCTGGACCCCCCCAGATCTGGGTTCCTGCAGCACTGAGGGCACCTGGGCAGCCAGAGCCTATGGCTCAGCTGTCACCAGGGGACTGAAGAGAAGCCAGGATCCATCCACTGGTCCTCTCCTGGGTAATTCTGAAGATGTGGAGAAGGAAGCAGAAACGAAGAGGGGGAGATTTTGAGGCAGAGGTGCTGTAGATAATGAAGGATTATGTTTGCTGAGAAAGTGAGTCTTTATTCTTGCCCCAATGTGTGAAATGTCTGCAGTCCTAGGCCTGGAAAAAAACCACCAAAGCAGCACGAGTTACACATGGATCCCACAGGGACAGAAAAGTACCCAGTCTGCCAGGAGATGCCATGGTTCACTCAGCTATGTGCCCACTTGGACCTGACTGAGCAACAACCACTTCTGATTGTTTTGCTTCAAGTTGATAAGACAGAAATAGTTCCATATCTCACCACTAAATCACCACCATCAGACTGACGGACGGGGAACAACTCCAGTAGCCCTTCATTGAAATGGAATTATTTGCATACACGAGAAAAAGACTGGGAATATGTGTTGTTGGAACAGCCATCTCCTGTCTTGCATACTCAAGCGAAGGAAGGAAGGAGGATGGGGATAGTTTCTTTCCTTCAGATGTAATGGAGTGAGAGCTCTGCTTTAGACGTGCAACTGCAGATGAGTCTTATGCCCTTGTGTCTGGAGCAGCCCCTTTTCCCTGGATACCTGCACAGCTCAAGAGATGGGAACTGGTCTTCTCCTGGCAGCCAAAGCCAATGAAGTCAAGCACGCCACTGGCTTCAATAAGCTCTGGCTCAAGCTTTCTATATTTCAGATATGCGTGGCTTTAAGCTGTTTTCCACAGCCTGCAGATTGTTTCTCTTGCTCAAATAATTTAGCTTTAACCTGAGGCTGTGGGCTCAATCCTTGCTGTCAAAACCCAGTGCGTAGCTTTGTGTGCAGCTCCTGAGGGTACGGGGGAATACAGCATGAATCTGTCTGACTCCTTCAAAGTCTAGCAGAGATGCTTTATGTTTGTAGAAATTGACATAAATAAAAATAAATCTGGCAGGCTTTAGTCTATGTTTCTCCAGTATATCCTTGTCTGCACTGGATTTACCTCAGTTGGTTTATATGTAACAGCTTCAATAGGGATATGTTTACAGGGAGACAGACCCCAATACATATTAGCAGGGATAAGGGTTCACTCACAGACACATCTGAGCAAAGCAACCTGTAACGTGCAGCCTATGGGCATGAGTGAAAGCAGTGACCCATCAGAAATCCCAGGCTGGGTCTCCCAGCCAGCCCCCAGCCCCTTTCTGTGGCTGCGCTGCCAGGGTGCACACACGATCTAGTTGGGGTACTTCAATTCCACGCACACAGCAAACCAGGCTGCTTAATTACCACTACAAATGTAAATTACAATGCAAATTGCTTTGTTTTCACTGCTATTTTAGCTTGAGTTAAGAACTACTTTTTGTTCTTAGTAGAGGCAAACGACTCATAAAACACTGTAATAGTGTCCAATTACACTTGGAGCTGAAAACCTTAAAGGTTCCAGCGAGAAGAGGCCACGCTCCTCTGCTGCTGCATGTACTGTGTCGTGGGCATAAATGAAATGTGAATTACACCACTTTTACCAGTGTAAGTGATTACAGAAGAGCTGCAATCCAAGGTGAAGCTGGGCCTTTGATAGGTTTATTTTAAGCTCAGACACCATTAAATATGACAGAAACATGAAAGAAACTTGCTTCAGTGACGTCTGGATGAAAATGTGCCTGATTTTCTGGTGCCCTGCACCTGTACTGGGCTGGCCACAGCACTCAGTGCTGGGATAAATGTCTCCACGAAGGGCATGACAGTGTTTGCAGTAACAGGCCACCATCAGTTTGCCAGAGTTGTTTGATATTTTTATCTTTTCGTCACAAACTGACTCTCATCTTGCCTTGCAAAGCTGCTAGTGAGGCAGAACTCCACTGAAACCCAACTTCTAATCTAAGTGCATGTCTGATCTATTAACACCAAACCCACTGAAAAGCAGAGGGTAGCATCGCTCTGGTGTAATACATATTCAGCTGAGCTCAAGGCAGTAAGAGAACTGGGCTGTGGTTTTGCTTGATGTAACCTTCAGTGGCAATTTCAGCTGATGGTGTCACTGCTGCCCTCTTCACCCCTGTCCTCGTGCTGTCCTGCACGGCCTCTGCACTGTGCTGACACAACCAGGTGTGTGGACAGGCTGGGAAAGCAGATCAGCTTAAAAGAAAAGTGAACTGTTTTTCGCTGGGTTGATGTTCAGCCAGATCAGTTCCACACTCCACTTTACATACAGCCACGTCAGCGCAGCACGCAACGTGTGCCCTTGGGGATGAGAAGGATGGGTAAGAAGCAGGGACACCCTAAGCCTGTGCCTGTCATCACGGGCTTTGTTGCATGATGCCACATGCTCCAGACCTGTCTTTCCAAAATCGGTGTCAGCCTCATCGCTTCCCAAAGCCAGAATGAGCAACAGCCGCCTTTTAACTGACATCAGCGCTCAGCTCCTCTGCCAAAATCTTGGGACACTAGATCCTTTGTCTCCAGATTACACTCATCTTTTCCACTTCTCCTTCAAATAAGATGAATCTTATAACTTGTCACATAGTTGGTGGTTTCCAAACATCATTTACCCAATGGAGGCTGGAGGGGGATGCTATTCTTCAGGTCAATTTGTGAGTCATTTGGCTTGCCAGTCAACCAAGTTTCACTCACTGGCAGACAATATATCAGCTATAAACCTTAACCTCGAAACATAACTCACCAAATTTAGTGAGTAGCCTGTCATCACTGAGAGCAACGATCCTTAACCCCTTATCTAGCTCTGGGGAATCATTATCTGCAGTTGTTAATTTAACCTTGTTTTAAGTAATAAAAAAGTATTTCCTTTTGCTAAAAATATGTCATTAATTCTACTACTGCTTCATCATTCAGTTTCGTACTAAGAGTTATTATTTTTATTGATTTCTCATCAAATTGACGTTCAAATAAATACCGTATGTACTGGCCAATTAATATAGTTACTGGCCAACTTTCCAAGCATTTTCACTAGCCAGACAAGGGCTGCAGAAGCCTCTGAAAACAATGAAGCAGAGTTTAATCCACCCCTGTGGAGCTGTGCACACATGAACCGTCATCCTGGCCATGGCAGAGGGTATCAGACAGGGAACGCCAGGCCGCGTGGGACACAGGTATGACTCGGGGATGGAGCACGGCCTTGCCCTCACCTCATCCGTAGTCATCTTCCTCCTTTTAGCACAGCCTCTCAAGCTTCATCCTTCAAGTTCACTCTGTTTTGCACCACTCTGTGTGCATTTATGTACAAAATAAAAACTATCAGATGCAATGGTGCAGGGCCTGGAAGGTTTCAACTCCTATTCAGGCATCCATTTCTCACTGAAATGCAGTGAAGGTTGGGGGAAGGTCCTCACACTAAATAATATCAGCCAGGAAAGGGCCTCAAAAGTGTTACTCAACTCATAGATAACAGTAATATTCCCTTGCAGCTGTGGGCTCCAGTAGGGTGAGAACAGTCAGGCTGAAGGCTGGACATCAGTCACTAATATTTAGAGTGGAAAAAGAAAAGTCCTGGAAAACAACAAAAACAAGCTGACCAGGTTGGGAATATAATAATCCACAAACTTCAAAGGCAAGCACAATGACCACAAAACCCTCAAGCAATCCATCTGTCAGCTGGGAGGTTGTAATTCAGACATTGAATGGAGTCATACTAGTGGACAGCTCTATGGGAACCAATTTACTTGAAGAAGGAAGAGAGTTTAATCAGTCAGGGTTCAAAAGGTATGTAACTCATGTCAGAGGAGAGCAAAACTGATTGTACACTCATCACAGGTGAACAAAAGATCAGAGAAGACAAAACAATTACAAGCAGATAATGAAATGGATAGTCAGTAGCGCAGACAGAGCCTCTAAAGGTGTAAATCCAAGCTAACCGTGTTTGTAACAGCAAGGAGGGAGAACCAGGGGCTGCTAAGTGATCTAACACTCCCCTGAGGATGGTGTGGGTTGGGAGCCAGTGCCTCTCCAACACCTCCTCTGTGGCTTGTGCCACAACCACCAAAATGTGGAGGAAACAAACCCATTTCCAACTCCTCAGTTCAAAATCACCAGCAGTTTTAAGATGGCTGCTCCTGCCCTTCCTGCTCTGCTGGAGACCTGGCACTTGCCTTGCGGGATATGAACTATTGTTCACCAAAACATCAGCTCTGAAGAAATAATTGCCCAGGGAGCCCTGAGACACAGTCATGGGGAGAGGCAGATTAGAGGAATCAGTCTCCTTTTCCACTGGAACAGCTGGGAATGTGCACGCACTGTGGGTGACTGTGCCTCAGCTGAGACGGGTTACGAGCAGCTGATGGAAAGGAATGTCTCAAACTGCTCCATCGCCTGCGACTGCCTAATGCCTCCGTGTGCTGAGACACGGACATCCAGCAGGAGGTTTGCTCTTCTAGCACTTTGTGGAGCAGGGAAAAAGAGAGGTGGCTTTTCATCCTCCCTTTTAGCAGTGGGGCTGATGCTGCCAACTATCCTCCACACACGGAGGGTGGTCTCCAACCCCACGTGGTACTTGGGATCCTGGAGCTGTGCAAAGCCCCGATGGCCCAGGCTGAGCAGGAGGGCATCGACTGCACACACTCACACAAAGTACCAGACTCTGCAGCTCTCCACAGACTTGCAGAGAACCAGACACTAACCCCCACTGCTGCTTTGCTGTGCCCCATCGCAAGTGGGAGGACGTCAGCGGCAGCTCGAAGGGCCTTTGGGATGGGCGCCCGTGTGAGCAGAGCGCTTGTGGAGAGCAGGAGATAATTATCTACTTGGGCTGGTTTCTTAGAGAACAATGCTTATCTTTCCATCTCGTCTGATGATCCCTTATCATTACCCAATCCTCCTGGGCTTCGCAGACATTAGCTAATCTTGTGATAAGAGATTAAGAGAAAAGCCAAGACACATTCCCAGCCATTAATGGCAATTCCCCCAAAGCCTGGGTGTGGGATGCAGAGACCCGAAGATGCCTTACAGGCCTTGCTCTGTTTGAAAGACGCAGGCAGAAACCTGATGATTCCCAACTGACCCGCTGGGTACTTAGTCATGGTTGTTCAAGTTGTTTTAAGATGAGAAAAATATTATCATTAGAACGAGCTGTGCTAGAGCGGTATAGCAATGATAGCTAGTGCTTTGATAATGCCCGTAGAGAGGTAAGCGTGCCAGAGGGTAAAGCAGCATTCTGGTAACGTTTCTTGCATGCAAAGCAGAGCCATCTCTAACGGGAAGGTCAGACTCTTACTATACGTTGTGATTAACCACACTGAAACGTGTAGGTTTTTAACTGCTGCTCCTCGATGAAATAACTGCAGTTAAGCACATGCATCTACTGAAAACGGAAAGGAAATGCAAAGCTGTCCTGAGTGTGAATCCTTTGAGAAGGGGAAGGGAGGAGGGGGATTCCTGGTTTAATTTGGAAAGGAAGTGAGAGAAGAGGCAGAGAAGGAAAGTCAAACACAACCATGTGTATCTTGTGGGGAGGTGGAGACAGGGAACAAGCTTCTAAGTTGTGTTTATGTACAAAAGGTTTGGAGCTGTTTTAGGCCTTGGGGTTTCTCCCCTGCTCTGAAAACCAGACCTTTGTACATCCACGTAAAGAAAATGGCCTCAAGGATTCTTGACTTCAGAACCAGTTTTCCTCCCAACAAGAGCAGTCTACAATATCTTCTACTGTGGTCAAGAAGCCAGAGCATCAAGCAGCAAAATGTAGAACTCCCCACCCTGGGAGGTCACCCAACTCATTTAGGGGAGGATGGTGACCAAGTTTCATGTCATTGCTGCCTGTCTTGGGAACCACCGTTGGGAAACTGTTCTACATCCAGAATTTGTTGTGCTACATCAGCATAAATACAGGATCCCAACAGCAGCTGCAGTTTCCAATATTTCCAGTGCCATTCACTCTTTTCTGCACACAAACACCATGTTCCATTAGCCCAAATTAGTTTTGTTTTCAAAGGAAGACATACCAAAGAAGAAAGAACAAAACTAACGTCTCTTGCCCAGGACAACACTATGAATGTGTTTTCTGGCTCACTTTCCACAATGGCAACAGTTTTTGAAGACAAAAATATCCCAGAAATGGTCTTTGGTGCACAGAGCAACATTTGATACAAAGACCACGAACCAGATGATGCCTTTGCTGCAGAACCAGAGGGCATTAGGGAGAGCACCTTTCTGAGACACATCCTGCTCCACTGACTACAAAAATAGCAAAGAAAACCTCTCTCCTAGAACACATTTCGTTCTGCATTAAACGTTACGGTTTGAGAGCTGCTCCACTGCAAAACCAACACTGTTACTTATGAAACAATGCATCAAACCCACAGATGGGAATTGGCTCTCCTGGCAGCACAGCTAAAAAAAATAAGAATCTCTCTTTTTTTCCCCCCTCCTGTAACAAATGGCCTCTTTCCCCAGTCATCTGCGTAACATTTAAAGATTAATGTCTTATGTGGCACGACAGAGTCGTTGCTTCCTTTTAAGAAAGCTTAAAGCTCTTTAGAGACCGGGTTCTACTTTCAGAGTTATCTGTCTACAGAGCAAACACACTTCAGATGTTCAGCCAGTTTCTTTAAAGAATGGGTTAGCTAAATGATGGGTTATCGAGTGTGATCTTAATGGACTTTGCTTAGTTTCTGATTGGCTTTCGTCTGTTTTATTGTCTGTTCTTTAAATTTGCAAATGACTTGGACTGTGAACAGAGCCTTGGATTGAAAGACAATCTGCAGGCAGCAAGGAGAGCTGTGCTGTTTAATGGACAAGGAACTGGCCTGGGACTCGGGAAGCCTGATGTGCATCGTAGCTCTGCCACTCCCCAATCTACTGCCTGTCACTTCTCCAGCTGTATCGTACCTATAAAACGAGGGTAAAGACACAGTTCCCAGGAACCCCACATACCAAATTGCTCTGAAAAGTAGCATCAACCTTTTGCCCATACCAACTCCAGGCATCCACTTGCTCTCTGGTCTCCAAAACACTATTCACCCCCCGTGACACAGGACATCTGTACTCTGGGAGTTTGCATCTCTCACCTTTGTTGACAAGGAAAGCCTGGACAAGTAGTTTTGGTTAAAATTCTTAACTTTCAGCTCACTTCTGATTACTTTCAGCACCTGCCATTCCTTGGCCTCCCTTGTCTTGCTGAGATGTGTGCAGCTGCCAAGAACATTGGTAAAACACCTGTAGGAGTCCTAGACAGAAGTTACTTGGGGGAAATATTAACTATTATTCTGATTATTCTGCCAGAATGACAGGATGGGCAGAGTGACAAAGTGTCAGGCCACACACTGCCTGCAGAGACACTCTGCAGAGACCTGTGGTGAAGCAGAGCAAATGTACCAGGAAATTCCTCTGAGACTTTTAGATGTTAAACAAGAAAGAAAAATAACAGAGGAGGCTGCCAGGCTCCGGTTGGTTTTAAATGGAACAGTCTAATTGCTTCAAAACCTTTTTCTGGTTGGCACTGGTATTTTCCCTTCCACAGGATGTTTTGAAATTTATACCTTTGTTTTGAAAGAGACCACAGTTCTTCCCCTTGGGATTCCCCACAGAGCAGAGGCTCCTGCTGCAGACTAAGGCTTTATGCCAGCCCTGCGTGAGCCGGGGAGCTCTCCTGAGCAAGGGAAGCTGGCAGGGGACATTTTCCAATCCTTTCAAGACCTTTGTAGGCTGCCAGAGTGAAGCAGAGGGGCCCTGGTGTAATGGAAACCCTGTCCCCAGAGAGGAAATGTGAACAGAATCCTGCCCTGTCTTGAGGCCCTGGACTTTCTGGGGGAAAAGGTGACTTATTCTGTTTGTACAGTTGCAGTTACAGCAATTGCTTAGCAAAAGAATAAAATAAAAGCAAAACCACTTCCCCTCACAGCTCCCTCTTTGTCTTGCGAGTCTTATTTGCTGACACAGACAAGTTTTGCTGATCTTAGCACCATGAAATGGCTGCAGCTCCTGGAGTGGGAGAAGGGGTCTGGTCTGTGTTACATGGGGACACGCTGGGGGTGAGCCCCTTGCACCATCCTGTGCAGAAACACCCGCAGAGCCCCTGGCCCAAACAACAGACCAGAACTTGCTTGGTTTGATTCTCACTTACGCAGCATTGTGTCTCTATCTAATTCCACTGATTTCAGACAGGTCTCTCCTGATTAACATCAGAGTGTAACAGCCTGGCCCTTCTCCTACCACAGCTTTGGCACATGCTACAGCAGAGGCAGGATCAGGCCCTGACCAAGAGCAGAATTAGGCCTTCTGAAGTTCTGTCTAGATGAAGGCTTCAGGACTGTCAGCACTTGGGGCAGTGGTGTAGCTGCCTTTATTTTATTTTTTTACTGCCTGTTTCCAGCTGGGAGAATAACACTTTGGCTAGTCAATGATAAAATGGTTTAATGTAATAAACATGAATCTGTCAGACTCAAGTGCCCTAAAATATTCCAGGCTGCAAATGCAGGACCAACAGTGAGCTTGTTGATACAGCCTCAAGCCAGAACTAATCAGACATAGACACCATTTGCTTTCAATAGAAATTATATTCAAGAGGGCTGCTTCCTGCTTGCGGGGAAAGATGGGAGGCGAAACAGAGTGATAGGGCACACTGAAAGCAAAGAGTTCTCTCCCATCAGGCTAAACATCACGGGGTCTCAATGTCTTGCAGGGAAAGAGGCTCGCCGTTTGACTAGAGATCCTACTGAGTCAGCTCGCAGCTGAAGATCTTCCCGGGAAGCAAAAACATACAAATAAATAAAATAGACCTTTTTGTGTGCAGGGTTGTAAATAACAGGGAACGAAAGCAGAATCAGCAGCCAACAGGCTGGGGCTGTAAAACTGCACATGTTGGTGCTGCATCAGGACAAGAAAACAGTCCTTTACCTCCTTGATCTGGCACAGAGATAACATTAATTAGCCTTTCAAGTGGCCCTTTGATGCCTCAGAAAGCCAATGTCACTCGGTTCTGGAGTCTCTGCAGGCAGACTTAGAAAAGAACTGGCAGGAATTCAGTGCAGATGCTTTCCAACCTCTGTTACGCTGGGTGTAAATCCAGCCCAGCTCTGCTGACAGCAGAGGAGTTGTGATTTAAATCAGTGAAAATGAGAGGAAAATTCATTGGAATTAGCCCTCTGAGATAATTTGATCTGATCATTAGGGATGGGTAATTAGAAGCGCTTGAGTCTGCAGCCACACATACACACATAAAGAGCATCCCCGAGTTTAGCAGAAGTCTGTCTAACTTTAGCTCACCATTTTCACAACATTGTTGTTTTCCAGTTCTACTTTGCTGGGCTCCTTCCAGGACCCTCTCCCTCTTGCCCCCCCAAGCAACACACACATTATGGCACTTTTCCTTGGAGAATTGTAGGTCCTGGGAGTATTAAACCCCAAGACCTCTTCCTACGAGATCAGCAGCTCTGCTTTGCAAACTCAAGGACTTCAGAAAATTTGGAGTGGATCCAGGTTCAAGGGAACTTAACATAGATGTGACAAGGGCTCCCTGGTGCTACAGGAATAAATAATAATTAATAATAATTAATCACTTAATGACAAGGTTCCCTGATCAGTCATGATCACAATTTCATGGCTGATATCACCATGCTTTGAGACAGATATGGCAGGCTTGACCTTTCCTCCTCACCAGCTTTATGCTGTTATAATTTTGTTAAGCCAAACCCTCAGCTTGTGTAAATCAGCACAGCTAGAGTGACTTCTGATTTATGCCAGTACAGGAAGGGAACCACATCCCTTACATATTTTACCAGCCTAACAACCTAACACATAGCAAGGCAGAGTAAAATACAGAGTAGGACTCTCTTTTCCTTAAACTGCTGTCTCCCCCCTCCAGAGAGGAAAATAAAATCAGCTTTCAGGCTTCTAGGTGTGATTGCTTCAGGGTCAGGAAGGGGAAACTCATTTCTGTCTTCCCTCCCATGCAGTCGGTATTCTCCTCCTTTGACAGATCATATGGCAGCTGAATTAGTACTGCACTGCCTAATTACATTTGATCACCTCTGAAACATCAGATTTCAGCCAGTAAAAGAGGGACTGCATATTT
Organism: Nyctibius grandis; assembly: GCF_013368605.1. NCBI lineage: Eukaryota > Metazoa > Chordata > Aves > Nyctibiiformes > Nyctibiidae > Nyctibius > Nyctibius grandis. Next base: position 3,405,527 of record NC_090688.1, on the reverse strand, counting down.
GTAGCTGCAGCCCAAATCCTACCCGACTTTCTAGAGTAGAAAGAATAGGAAAGAAACATTCCTCCCGCCCCCAGAAGATCTTTTAATATTCCTTTCTTCCTCCTCCTGTGGCTCTTTTGACTTTTCCAGAGGCTGCAGAAGACTGCCTCCCTGATTGAAGCAAACTCCTTCTTCAGACTCAAGATGTTCTGGCCCAGTGCTCTGCAGTGTGGGCACCCTCCCCACTCCTGATGTTCTTATTATCCTCATTGTCATTGGCCTGAGTAATTTTGTGCCCCTTCTGTTACATTCCCTAGAACGGCCTGTGATAAAGACACTTCCAGCATTGTTATTGCTTTTGCAAAGTTCTTTTTATTTCTTCCACAGCCAAACAATAATCTAAGGAGCCATACTGGAGGTAACGTATCAGAAAGTGCCTGCTTTATTATCAGCACAATATGAGCCTGTAATCTGATAATGATAAAAATCTGCCCCTTTGCTTTGGTTCTTATCATTTAATTGGAGCGAAGGAGCACATTCGTTTGTTAATAATTCTATAATTGGTGCTATCTGCCGAGACCCATCAAAGGAACCGTGCGCAACAACCGCTTTCAGTACAAACCATCTCCCTGATAAAATGAGCTTTATGGCATTTAAATGTTCCTGTTATTGTTTGCAGTGCAAGGGTGCCTTCAGGGTGCATGGCCCACCTACAGCACTTGCAGCTGGGTGCTAACCCCCACCTTTGCATGCTCCCCCAGCTCCTGGCCTGCGCAAGGGTCCCCGTGCTGGTACCAGGGGAGCTGGTGGCTTTTGCAATCCCTTCTGTTCTGGTTTAACCAGACATCCCAATATTTTGTCAGCGCAAGGATGTGTCTCTTCACACTTGTGTCTCCATGCGGCTCCCAGCCCGGCTCACCTGAGGCATCTCCTCTCTCGCTCCGCCATCTGCTTGTGAGCAGAGAGAAAGCAGAGACAGCTGGATCCGCACAGGGTGTGAAGGGAAGCACATGCCAAAGGGTTTGTTTCCCCCAGCAATGAAAATGCTAAGGATGTGTCTACACTGACAGTCAAGTAGAAGCCAAGTCTGTGCTTAAATCCAGACCGACGCTTTTCACACCGGGGCTTAGCCCATCACTGGGCTCCGTGGAGGTGAATTGCAGCTGAGTTCATCACCTCTGTGCCAAGGCAAATGCAGTGGGTTAGCCCTGAGCTGCTACAGCCCAATCCACCAAGTGCTGGCCTACGCTTGGCAGCTCTTCCCTGCAGCATGGCCACTTTGGCTGCGGCTATAAATATAGCAAAGCAAAACAAACAGGCCACAGATTGGTCTTTTGCCTGAGGGTAAATAGCATGGTTTGGCTAGTTGCCATATAGCTGAACTCTTTCTCCCCAAAAGCCCTCATCATTGCTGCAGCCAGAGTGCCTACTGGGATAAGCCTCTGTACCCTGCCCACGTGTCATGTGGGGCAGTGGTATTTGGACTAGCCAAAACTATGCCAGCGAGCGAGCTAGCAATGAAATACTCTGGGCAAAGACACTGGCACCCTGCACTGACCGCAGCCAGGCCACTCACTAAGTCCCCAAGTCTCTGGAACCATCTCAGCTGCAGGGTGGACACTCCCCTGTTAGCACACTCCAGCATCACGACACACGGTGGCTAACCTGCTGCAAACAACCCTGATGCAAACAAGTTTTAATAAGCTGTTGCTCTTGTAGTGCTGTTTGCATTAAGGCACAGAGAGCAGGCATTTACAATCATGTAGGTGTTTATAAATATCAGCTAACATAACAGTAACTAACCAGAGCCTAAGGAGAGCTGCTCCCATCTTGAGATGCCCTTGGCAAAGCAGGGGCCGTCCTGCCTCCCTCCTTCAGGTCTCACACCCAGTGCAGCACACCTCTACGAACCATCTCCTGCCCCCATGGAAGCAATGGGAATGGCCAGTAAAGCAAAAACAGGAAAAGAACAAGCATAATAAAAGAGAAAGCTGAGGCTGATACATTCACTTGACTCCAGACATAAGCACAGAAGAACAGCCAAGCGCATCAAATAAATGAGGGGTATAAATCCCGCATCAGCCACACAACTGTAGCACCCAACTAGCAGCACAGGGCACAGCTCTGCAGCAGAGCTTGCTCTGCTTACAGGTAGGAAATGACGGCAGTGAGAGATGTGTTTTGGAGCATCATACTGCTGATAAGTAAGACATTATTATCTTATCTAAAGTCTGGTTGCAAGTTGTGCCCACCCCACCATTTCACTGACATTTATGAACCCCAAAGTTGTCACTGTGACCTAATGACTAAGCAGCACTTCAAAAAACCATCGTCCTCCCACACTATGGCTTCTCTTTACCAAGCAAAAAGAAATCAGGGTTAATCCTTTTCAAAGGGGTTACCAACACCAGGCACCTGGATTTCTGCAAGGTCCCTTCTTGAAACAATCCCCCTTCACCTCCCAAAAGAGGAACAGCACGAGGCAGCTGTGGAACTGAGGGCAGGATGCACAAATCTTTGACAACATGCTCTTTTTCAGGCCTATTTTAGGGCAAGATCTGATGCTGTGATGGGGAAGATTTGCAGGAATTTTCTGGTGCTTTCCAGGAATTCCTGGGTCTAGAAGCTCTCAAGGATTTCCCAGCTGGGAATCTTCCCAGCACCTTCTCTGAATTTTCTAGTGTTTTATAGGAATTTCTTGATCAAGAAAGGTTCCATGCCCAGGATTTCCTGGAAAGCTCTGGAACCCCACAGTTCAGCAGCCTGTCATTAAAATGATTTGAACAGAAGCTGAGAGAAAAAGTTACCACAGGCTCCCTCACTGCCAGCACCTTCCCAGCACTCTGGTGTGTTTATGTATCACCCAGGAATTTAAAAAAAAAAAAAACAAAACAAAACTGATTAAATTTAAATTTGACCTTATCACATCTGTATGGGTCTATTAAGGCATCAATCAAAGGAAGAGGGAAAAAAACCCAATGCAATCTCTACTAACCCTTAACAACAGCTCTGTATCTACCACGTGTGCTTGCATGGGTGCCAGCATGAAGGGAAAGGAGAGAAAAAAAAAACAACCCACATGCTTCATCTGGCAGATGCCAAGTGGCTGCCAGTGTCTGGAGGGGACATCAGGCCACCTCATGCTGCCCTTGGCTGAGGCTGGCTTGAGACCTGCCACACAGTTCATGGTCCCAGGTCAGGTCTGCCCCAGGCAGAGATGCCCCTGACCCTGCTCTACTCCTTGGGAGCGCGCGTTAGGCTGGGATACCTGGGGGTGCAAGTCCTTCCCTGGCATTCTCTGCCCTGTCCCCACCACTCCTAGGTGAAACAGGGAGGGGAGCTCTGGTCCATCTGTGTGAGAAAGCCCCAAGCAAGCCTTGTGCCAGAGAAACCACAGCCCAGGAACCATTTGGGCCCATATGGCCATTCATCTCCCTCTTCCACCTTTACATCCCTCAGCCCTGCCAGGGGACTCAAACTTTTTTTTTATCCCAGAATAAGCACCAGTCTGACATAAGCAATGATGATCATTTGATATAGCAAGGGTGAGAGACTAATTAAAACCCAGAGCTTTATGATTTTATTCGGCTCCTGCAAGATCTGGCTGTCTAGGTTTATTTATGTGAGTTTTAAGTGTTTTATGCAAATCCTAGCGCTTGTGAAAGGCTCTGGATTCCCCAGCACGGAGAGGAAAGTACTCTGTTTATTCACAGGGCTGTCACAAGCAGCAGAGGGTCTGGCGCAAGCTCTGGAGAGGTTCCTGAGGATTCAGCTGGGCTGTTTAAGGTGCTGATGTTTTGACATCGATTTCCATCCACATCAATGCACTGGGGCTACACACAGAGACCAAATGAGGTCCCTGGAACTTGTTTGTATTTAGCCAAAGCAGCGGAAAAACTTATTGCTCCCACCTGCAGGGTCTGGAAGCTCTTTGCCAGGAACCCTCAAAACCATCACACAATGTGATGCCCTGTATGGGAGTCACAGAACTGTGCCTGCACCAGAGGTTTCCACTGGCTTTACTGCATCAATCAAAAGCCTGATTGAAATTAAAACTAAGGCCCAGATTTTGTAATTTCACCTGCTTTCTCAGTCGTGTATTAGCAGCCTTCTTGCGCCTGCGTGGCCCTGAATGCACCCACAGTGCCCTGCCATGCCTGTTGGCCAGACCAAAGTGCCCGCAGGGGACAGGCAGCCTCTTGCCAGGGACATCTCCCCTTCTGAATGCAGACCCAGTAGCAGGGAATTCCTTAACAATTCGATAGGGACTTGCAATGAATCAGTCATTCTGCACCTCCTGGAGCAGAGCCCAAATGTGCAGACACTCCCCCTCCCAGTGCTGGACTCGAGAGCTGGGCCCTGCCCACCAAACCTCCCTGCAAATGTCCAAGACAAATGGAGAAGCAGAAATAACCCACAAGCTCCAAGCACCACCTAATCAATTATTCCCAACTGTTTCCTTTCTTTAAAAATAGACACAATATTTCCTTTCCTCCCTACTTCCCAGGGCAGTTCAGAGGATTAATTAATTTTGGACACACATTTGGGCCTGACACACTTTATAAACAGTTAGTATTAATCAGATTGGAATTGATCAGCTCTGGCATAGCATAGCCCTTGTCAGCCACTCTCACATCTTGGTGCTGATAGCTGATGCTGTAATACATGATTACACTGCGTCTCAGCCCAGGACCAACCATCGAGACAGTCCACCACTGCCTTTAGACCACTACAGCATTTCCTTACCCCTCCACACCACAGGGTATGCACAAACCCCTGGGAAGTGCATCCCTGAGACTGTCCAACCTAAGCAGAAAAAAGGGAGGGCAGAGGATTTACGTGAAATATCACATGTGAGGCAGCAGTGAATGTCTGTGGCATCAGCCTTGTGTCCATGCCTGGCATTCAGCCCTGTCCTCGATGCCAATCTTTGTCCAGCTTTGCCTTCTCACCATCATCTGCTTCCCATCTGTACCACGGTCTGCAGCCTGCCCTTTGCCTCTCTGCACTATGGTTAAACCCTAAGATCAAGAAACAGGAAGACTGGATGGATCACAAATTTGGAGATTGCAGTCAAGCGCTGGCTGGAGCAGACCCCTCCCTCAGCTGGGAGAAGTGTTGCCTTGTTGCTCACCTCTTGCTCTTTGCTGTTTGACACATAGTGTCAACTCAGAGGTCAATGAAAGCTGCTTTTCTGACTGCGAGGTCTCTGCTCAGCCTGGCTTTTGGGATTGGAGAAGCTGTTCACCAAGGCCTATGTGTCTTCTTTACCCCTCGGGTGATGTAACACAACAGGCTCCTCTGAAAGGCAGCTCTTCTACTGTTTCCCATTTTGAGGATACACTGAAGAATCCCCTGTCTGGGATGCAGGACCACGATGATCTCACATGCCATGTGTGTGAGCAGAGAGCACTCCAAGCAGCAGCTCATCTGCCATCACATCAAGCAGTTCACAACAGTGCTCTGAATCACGGCTCCCTCTGCAACGAGGGGAGAGCAGGATCAGCCCCTCTGAGGGCAAATGAACTTCCCTTAAGGTCAGTGTTCAGTGTTGGAGGATACTCACTGACTGCTCTCCACCAGCGCTGGAGGGACCTCGATGGGATGCCTTGCTTGCAGAGGACTGATGCCATTTTGCTTTGTGTGCTGACAGGGATCAGGTAAAAGTCTTTGCTTGGCCGTTCTGTTGTGCAGCTTATCTTGCAACAAGTTAGTAATAGGAAAAAGTAAAACCATGTGAAGTGCCAGACTGGTGAGGTAGGAAGTGGGACCTATTTACCCCACTTTCCCCTGCAATAAGACAGAACAAGCTGACTTTCCCCAGCTATAGATAGATTAAGGCATGTCCTATATCCTGCCTGCAGAGCCAAGTGATGCTGGCTCAGCATTAGCCTGGCCATCCTCCAAAATTGGATTTCCAATTAATAGCATCGACTCATCACGGAGAAGAGGCAGCTCAGGTCTTAGTTGAAGGTCAAGGAACTTCAGGCAACACAGGACAGATTTACACACCACCTAAGTTCCCAAATCACCTGCAGCACACAAGAGAGAGGCCTGACCCAATGCATGTCCAGCAAGGGTGATGGGAGGCTTTTATATGAACTCAGGGTGGCTGATCCTAAATCAAGCAGCACTGCAGAAATTGGGAGAGGAAGAAAGAGGCAGAGAGCTTTTCCCCCACACTGGCAGCCACTGGGGTGGAAGGGCATTTTCACCCACAGCCAACAAAAGCACACACCACCTGGACTTGGGGCGAGAAGAGCCATAGTAGCATTTGGATAAGCTTAAAGAGACTCAGCTCACGCCAAACCTTCCCTCCCTACATGCTGAAGGGTTAAGACCACCCAGATGTCCTCAAGCCATTCCCCATATGGGATAGGGCCCTTGGAAACATGGACACAGCATAAACCAGCACCTTATAGCCACCGTTTGCATTTTGAAGCATTTCCCATTCTCCTGCTTGGGCAAAGGTTCAAGATTTGAGGTTGGAAGGGAGAAGGGGGAGGAGAAGATATTTTATTTATAACTGCACATTCATTTGATTAAGAGCTGTTTCTGACAGATTTGCCTGAAACAATACGGAGGGAAGAGGTGGGGCAGCGGGGGAGAGAAATCATGCACTACGGTTTAATCCAAGCAGCACTGCAGAGGGCTGGGAAACGGCTGGCTCTCCCCACCCAGCCCCTCCTGAAGCAGCTGAGCAGAGCTCATTTCCGACTAAAAGAGACAGCAGCTCCTGGAAGATGCTTTCTTTCCACACACGCATGGAGTAAGGAGTCTGTTCTGGACAGATGGGATCCCTTAAATACCAGTTTCATTCCACGGATGGAGAAGGGTTAAATTCCAATGAAAGGACCAAAAATCCATCTGCTGAGACTCACTGGACACCTCCTCCTCTCCCTGAGGGTGCCGCAGCCTGGCAGGACAGTATAATCACCTTATCAGTATTTTCCCATCATATAAATTCACACATAAAAAATCAATTAACTACCAGTGTTGTTGATTATAAATCAACTATTTACATAATTAATTACTATATCTTTAATAAATGGTATGCAAGAGAGGAAGCTGGCAAAATATAGCCATTCTTTCGGTGTCATCAATTATTTGGAAGGGAAGGCAATTACACTAAATCTTTCTTCCACCTAACTCTCTTGTCAAGGGAAATATCTCCCCCTCCTTCATCCAATTCAGAGCCTGGAACTGGGCCTCCAACATTACATTACTAAATTGCTTAAGCAGCATTTTAAATAACAAAAAGGGATATCATTTAATTTTTTTTGAAACATGAAAATCAATAAGCTGTCCTTCAGCTTCCCTGAGTGATTGGCCAGGGCTGTCTCTCTCAGAGCCAATTCAATTTTCAGCTTTATTTGGACCAACCAAGGCTTCAAAAAAATAATCAGGCTGATCTTACAGGCCCATCTGGGACTTCATCGAGGAATTCCTTTAATTGAATTAGATATCTTGTCCTTTTTGAAAGGATATGCATTCCTGTCATTATTTGGAGACAGACCCTGATTAATAATCCTCACTGATAACTTATGGCTGCACTATGGGTTACAGTTCCTTGCATGTACATGTACAGTGACATGGAAATCAGCTACTGGATGGGCAGTCCAGTGCCTTGGACTGCAGAGGTGAGGATTCCTCCAAGGGTGGATGTCCAAAAAGTGTCAGCAGATAGTTTCTACCTGGAAACTCTTGACTCTCAGGTGCATGGGAGGGGAGACTTCACAATGCTGAGCACCTTTTATCAAGGGCAAGAGTCCAGCCTGGGAGCCTGGTTGAGTAGGGGTCTTGCAAGCCAGAAAGGTTGGCCCTTGGTGGGGAGGAAAGAATGGCAGCTGGGAGGCAGGACTGCATCCTGCTCTGCTGATGGCTCTGTAGGTGATTTCCAGCAGGATGCTTAGACTGGAAAGATGCCTTCTCCTTAATGTAGCTGCGTAGATGAAGTCACCAACTGCTGCCCATCTGCAGAGAGTTTCAGCTACACGACTCTGCCAGCAGAAGGGACTGCCTGAGTGCTCCCTAATGCCAGAAAGCTCACGTCACCTTGCTCAGCATGCCAGCGAAGGCACCGAGCTGTGAGCTGGGGCAGTAAGGTACGGACAGACACCCTGAGCAGCCTCCTTTGCTTTTGAAGGCAGTCCTGCCACAGCCGATAGTCTCTTCCCTATAAAACTGGTCGAGGTTGTCTTTCCTCTATAAACTGCTCTCACAGTTTCTGAGCTGGTAATTGCATCTCCCCCTGTGTCTGTGAAGCACCTAGCACAGCTCTAAATGCTCCTGTATTATCAAAGATTAATTCTCCCTCATGAAAAATCCCAAACCACAAAAATCCCTCCACTCTCCACAGCCACCAGGTTTCAAGAGCAAAACAGAAATTCAGAGCAAGTGTCCCTCCAGCCAAGCAGCCTCTCTCCACGAGTGGCCAGCAGAGGATGCTTCGGGAAAGAACAAGAAACAAGAAAGTACAGCTTGAATTTATACCTTCCCAGCAATCAGGGAAATGAAGGCTTTCTGAGCCAGCCCTTGCATCTGGACCAGCCTTTCTAATAGTAACGCTCCAGGAATTTTTCTGATGCAGGACTAGCATTTGTGTGCCCTTCCTCCTGTTTGAGGAGGACTGCGTCTCCCTACCCCTGCGACTGATGGAAGGGGTCCCGATGATGACAGTAATGGGGGCTACACCAGTATCAGAGCAGGATAGGCAGAAAACAGGTCATTTCTTTACAACAGCTTATAAGATTCAGTGGGAAATGATCACTCATTAGAGGTTTCACAGGAAAATGAAACAGAAGCATAAATCTGCTCTGGAGTTCTTGACGTCAGCTACAACATTAGGTCATACAGCACAGAGGGAGATCCCTGTTCAATTCACTGACATTATAGACTCATTCATCAGAATCCTACTAGTTTCATCTCATTACAGTCATCCACCCCAGAGCATAAAAGATGCTGCAGCCATTAACTGGATGACTAGCACTGCCCCATTTTACAGATAAACTGCGAGAGAAGAGAAAGTTAAGGTGACCTCCCCAAGGGGAGATGCTGAGAACAGAAAAGCAGTGGCCCACTTCCTAGTTGTTTTATCCACAGGAGAGATTTCTCCCTCAACACACATGTCTGTTTTCAAGAGTGTGCATTTACACGGAGCCCAGTCACAACAGAGCAAATCCGAACATCCGCCGAACCACCATCAACAACACTCGGTTTGAAACGTTTTCTCCATCTTTCAAGATTATTGCAGCATCTGTTGATCACATTAAGTTGTAAGTGTGCTGTCTCCATGGAGACTGCAGAGTCTCCCTGGGTTTCCAGTTACTGTATGTGGTTTCAACTCAAAGCAGAGTCACCCAATGAGTCAATCTCTGTTCGATGTAATGAAAGGCAAGGATGTCACTGGGCTGATTGTTAGATACGTTGGATAATGAAGCTAGATTCATCAGTACACTCTCTTAAAGAGACATTGCTATGGAAGTGACACCTCAAACGCAGGTTTGTGTATGGTTTTGTTAAAAGACAGTCCTTAAAAGCAGTAGGCATCCTTCTTCCATGAAGAGATCTCCATTCATCCATAGGGAAACTCTCCCCATGAATTTGCACAATAACCAAGAAATAACCAGAAACTATCTTGTGAAACAAGCAGCCACAGATAAAGACCACTCTTCAAGGGGACAAAGACCACAGTTAAAACCTCTTTTGCTTTCCAGCAGCTTGGGGGCCCCTTGCAAGAAAGGTAAGGAAAATATTTTTTGTAATGGATCAGGGCTGAATTCTAGAGCATTCAGCCAGCATGCAAAGTGACAACAGTAATGAAAAAGCTCAGTTCATTTGGCTTGCAGACTTCATTCTGTCAAATGATTGGAAGCCCTGGAATTCTGTCCTTTAACTGTGCATTTGCTTTTAATTCTTGTAAAAGGAAAAAACCATCATAACATCTGAATTCAAATCCTACAGGAGGCAAATTAAATACCAAAGCAAGTAATGACAAGAAGTGAACCCCCTCTTATTGCAGATGCATTATAAATGAAAAAAACCCCTTTTTTTTTTTTCTCCTGTTCCCCCAAGCTAAGAAGGCAACAGAGGCTGACCAGTCTTCCCATCCTTTACACAGAGAGACTTGATTCAAGAGGCTTCCCTGCAGGGACAGGGGAATCCAAACTGATGAAAGAGGAATATTGTGTGCAGGATCCTGGTTCCTCCCTGTCATCATGTTTCCAGCCAGCTCATCATCATTTTCCCCTTCTTTTCTCTGTTCTGTACAGACCTTTCCACCTGCAGCGTCTGTGGGAATTGGACAATTCTCCTCTCGGAGTCACCTCTGCCCAAGGAGCAGCACAGCCGAGAAGCCCATGCTCCAAGAGCACTCCCACTCCTTCCATGTGACTGCTGCAGCACTGTCGTGCTTGGTGGTGTTGCACAGAGAGGGCAGGAACATTGGCTGTTCAGAAGCAACAGCGAGGGCACCTGCTCACTCACAATACCGCCTTGGAAGAATTCACCTCTGTACCCTAATGCTTGCAGAGAAAGCAAGCAAGCTCTGTATCCTCATCTGAAGCCACACAATCCACCATTCTCATTTCCATCCCTCCATATGGTCACAGCAGGTCACCTGGCTTGATCTTCCCCTTTCCAGAGACTGGGCTACTCCACACCCCTCCTGTTTTCAAGGCAGGGAAACTGAGGCACAGAGGTGCTGCATAACCTTGACTAGTACAAACAGATGTGGCACTACTCTGCATCTTTTATTCTCATTTACAACAGAACACAGCAGCTGTGTGATTCATCAGGCTGAGACACCCTGCCCTTGAACTGGTGTGAATGACTGATGAGGACTGATCTGGAACCATGCTCTCAGCCATGCCAGTATTCCATGCTTTCCCTCTTATTTACACCCATCGCTTTCAAAAACAATACCACAGCAAAACACTCAACACTCGCTCACCCAAGGATGAGGGGTCCTTTAAACAGCACCGAGCTTCACTGTGGTTACAGGCTCTGCAGAGGCAGACCAAACCCCTGAGATGATTGAATGTGGCATCCCAAAAAGGAGGGGAAGGAACACAAATAAACAAACTGCTCTGCTCTAAATGAAAGAGCTGCTGGATTTAATGTGACAGGGCCTGGGATGCTTCATTTGACACAGACTGGCAGCAGTCTGGTGATTGGCAAGCGCTCGGAATAATGGCTCTCTAGACTGTCATAACGTTGCAAGATCATCTGCAGAGCAGCCCAGCCAGCCCTGAGCAAAGTGTGGGATCTGCTGGGTTGTGGTTAAAAATGAAATAAGCTCAGTGGCTCAGGATGCTCCATTGTCAGGACCTGGAAGGAGGCAACCTGCAGGGTCCAGATCACACATACCTGGCTGAGCTCTCGAGTGCTGTCTGGGTATTCATATCTCTGGGAAGAGCAGCGCCCCGGCCATTCAGAACTGCAGACTTGTTGCTTCCTGTGTTTATCCATGAACAGAAAACCCTGGAAAAGGCAAGAAGGAGAAAAGTTTAACTGAACTGCCCGCAGCAGGATGCTGCAGAGAACTGCCTCCTTTTGCCCTTTCAGCCTGCAGCCATGCATTTGTAGCCCTGCAATGCAGCATCGTTCTTACTCCAGGACCAGGTTCCACCAGCTGAGCTGATCTCCAGCCTGGTGCCCAGCAGCACAGAAAGGTCCTGGAGAAAGAGAGAGGCTACAGTACAGCACACAGAGCCAGCCCAAGGCTTCTCAGTGCTGGAGGAAGGATTTGACCTTATTTTTATGAGAGGGGCAAGAGAAAGGAGCCAAGTGAGTTCCCAAACATGGGCTTGCTTGGACACTACTGCCACTGGCAAAAGCCTCAAACCTGCCATGAGCTGTGTGTTTCCTTTCCACAACAGAGGAGAGCAGGAGCACAGCAAAGACAAACCTTCCCCCAAATCCCACTATAGCATCCCTCTTCAAACCTAGCGACATCCCAATGATCTCATAAGACTTGGAGGCAGGCCAGCGACCTTCTCTGGGAATAGCAGACTTGCCTTCTTCTAAAACACTCTGCTATCAGAGGGCTCCAAATAGCTCAAGTTACTATAAATAAATGCCACCCTTACAGAGTTATACAGTACAGTGCAGTGCTGAAGCTGTTATGCCTAGGCTGCTTCAAACGGGGTGTGCAAACACACTTTCAGACAGCTGTGTCCATTGCTGAAGCTAACATGCAGCTAACACTCTTCACTGACTGTGCAAAACACCATGCCTTTCCCCCTCTTCATTAAAATGCATTTGCTAAGTTTAGTTCAGGGCGTGGGGATGATGTTGGCACTGTTTTGAGCCTGGGTACAGCCTCCTGCTATGGTCCTGAAGCTGCAGCTCCACTGGGGCGTTACTTTTCCCCTTGCTCTTGGCTGTGACAGCAGAGCAGCTGTTTGGGTGGGAAAGCACTTGTGTCTGAGCAGCGGTGTGGTTCAGTTGTTGCCCAAGCTGTATTTATGGTTTTCAAGGCTCCAAGCTGGCAGTGCCTGCCTGAACAGGCTGGTTTAGAAAGCTGTGTCTGGTTCCAGAACCACATTCAGTTTGCAGTGGTGGAAGAGGATATTTCAAAACAAGCTAGGCACTGCCTTCCTTCTGGGTTAATCCATGCGGCTCCTGCCTTGTGTGTTTTGGAATATTAACAATCCCTGCAGCAGCAAAGTAGTGCAGCGACTGCAAACCCTTCCTGCTAACCACTCTAACAAGAAAGAAAATAATCAGGCCCTTTTGCATTTTGGTAACCTGTGGCTATACCAGCCCTGCACTTTGCTGAAAGGAAAAGAAAAAAAAAAATGCACTGAGGGCCAACATATCCAGAAGATGACACGATGGGCTGTTTCCTTTCTCTGCGAGATGCCATTGTTTCCTCTGACCAAAGTCTTCCAAGTCAATGGGTGTTATACTAGGAAAAACATTGGCTCCCCTTACTTAAAGATAAATATTTTTTTTTTTAAAGGGCAGCTGGTGAAACCTACAACCCCAGTTGCTAAAATCAGCATCATCTGTTATTTCCCATACCATCACAAAATGTTCCATTTTATCCGAGCTAAAAACAGCTTTTCTCTGCTGGAAACATGCAAATATCATTCCTTCATAAAGAAGCCACCAGATGGGAACTTAATAACTGTATACTCTAATTCGCATTTCCTGGAGTTGCAAAAAACACCAAACTTTGAAAATTCTTGTTTATACCCTGCTTATTCAATGGTTTAAATATGTTTCTGTGCACAGGCATCTGGCCCACAGCCAAGCTGTGTTAATACCAAGGGTATTTCTCCATGCAGGACACAAGCTGAAATGATGCCAGTTTTGGCTCTCCTTGGCTCTTCCTGCAAAAGGGAGATTTACATGGCATAATTGCTGTGAAGGTGAGCCGGTGGGAGTACATCAGCTCTGCAAAAGTTGCCCTTTTTCTCCATGCTTGTTATTTTCCTCACTGTTCACTAATATAAAGTCTGTTCCCCCCACATCAAAATGTCTGTGAAGTGAAGCAGACATTTTTCTGCTCTTGCAAAAGTATGTGGGAGAGAAAATTTCATTGGAGTTTTATGGATGCCTAAATGGCTCTGCTGTAGGAGGGAAAGAAAAAGAGCACAGGAAGGAGATGGACAGCAAAACACAAAGCAAGAGTGATAACCCTCTGTGCTCTAAAACTTAAGCAGGGGAATACAGAACCCAGAAATAACAAAAGAAATAAATTCTTCATGAATCCATTTATAACCAGAACAAGTGTTAGCAGTGCAGGGAGTAAAAGCAGGGACTGACAAGGCAGCTTTCACACGTTAGCTCTGACCATCCTCCAGCACTCTTACAGAGCACTGTGGTGCAGGCTGGGCCTGGCTTTGTGTGCAAGCAGATTTCAACAGCTTCCTGCAAGGCCTGACTTAATTTATCCAGAAAGAGAGGCCTGAGACTTCACCTAGGCAGTAAACGATAATTAAAACCTGCTAAATCTACCATCAGCTTTTTCTCTCTGGACGTACAGAGAGGAAAGAGGGGGAAGCAGGGAGGGAGGCATTTCATACTTGCATCTAACCTGTTTTCCCAATGAGTTTTTCAATGATCAGATTCAATCTACTGTAAAAACTTCCCAGGGAGAGAAACCCTCAGTGCATGAACCAAAAATGTAATGATCTGGGAAATGTATTCCTCTTTAGGAGGAAGAAAACTGGTTTCACCTTTATGTTCCCACTTTTATTGTTCCCAAACTATGCAGATTTCTTTGCTACAGAGGGGAAAGGCACAATGACAGAGCCATGACACTGAGCCAGCTAAAGGCATGAGGATCAGGTCCTCGTCAAACACATTGCCCCTTGGAGGGGCTGCCAAACTGCATCAGGTCCAATGTCTGTCCGCTCATTCCCTCCTCACGTTAAGTACCATCCTGGACTCTACCAGGAAAAGACTGGCTTAAATGCGTGGCTTAATAAACCTGCAGCAAAATTTATCATCATTAGCTAACATATTTTGACATATTTTTGCCATCTGTAGCAGTGTCCACCCCTTTGGTGAAGCTTGTTAAGTGCCTGGCCTCAGTGGCTTCCTGTGGCAATAAGTTTCACACTAATTATGTAGTATGTTAAGAAGCACTTTTTTTATCAGTTAATGCAGCTCTGGCTACATCTATGCTTCCAACTTCTGCTAAAAGGTCTGGTCCCTAATCAAGACTACCGAGAATCCCCTTGCGACCATGCCAGCCCCTGGAAGCCTCTGCTTCCATTAGCTGAGCCCTTCACCAGGGTTAGCAGGGCTCAGCTATCAGCACAGAGGGAAATGCACTGTGGGTCCATTCACATTTGGAGGTCCATGTCTGTGCAAAGCCCCAGGGAATGAGATCTGCCACTGGGTAACTGCTGTAGCCACAGTCACTCACCGGTCAGAGGTCCCGATTTCACAGGAGCACAGAACACAACGGCTGTTCATACTCCATGCCCTGGACCTCGGGTCTCTGCTATGTCAAAACAGAGTATGAAATGCTACCAGCTCAAACCAGAAGGATTTTACATGTGCATGAGCAGCCATGCAAGTTGGAGAGTAACAGAGGAGGAGGCCTGATAGCCCAGCCAGTCCCCAGGATAACTGTCGGTGCCCAAAAGCAAACCACATCACCATGTCTATCAGTTTTAAACATCCCTCAAAAAAATAACTCCTTCAGAACTTTACAACTAGATAGCAGCAAGCACCTTTATAATCTTTGATACAACATGATTGAGCGTGTGAGAAAAATTTGTCAGACTAGCAGAGATCACCACCAGAACCAGGCAGAACAGGCAACTAAGGAGAACTGGCACGCTCATTGCATCAAATGTTTTCTGTAGAACAGCACAGGGCAACAGGGAGAAACCTTCAGTCTCCACCCTGAACACTTGAAAATGCCCAGGGCATGGGCAGGTAGGGAGGCGAGGGGTTTCTACATTATTCCCAGTAAAACCTTAATCTGATTCTGCACCTGCTCATACACAGTCCCTGTAGCTCTTTGATCACCTGGTCCCAAAGGCTTGTGCTCAGGTTGGTCTAATCTCACACAGCACTCAACAGGAGAGGAGAGAGGACTGCAGGGCTGCAGCCCAGCCCAGGACCACATCAGCACAACCAGGGTTTAAGGAGATCCTGTGTCATCCCGAGAGGGTGGCATGTCAAGAACTGGGGCTTCAGAGCTGAATCCCACTTAGCCTCCATCCTCTCCCCAGGACAGAGCTGACCCACTTCATAAACGATGCTCTCTTCCTTCAGCATCCAAATGCCGCTGTATCATTTAGCGCTACCCATGGGCTAATTTTCTCCCTCGGGGATGGTAGATTAGATCCCACAATTTCTCTCTCCCCCTGAGTTTTCAAAAGGTCTTTCAAGTGTAATAAACTCAGGTATTTATATATCAATCTGCGTTACCTGAGGCACATATTATAGAGGCCTGGGTCATAGCAACATCATTACAGTGAGTTTTAAAGAGAGCAATGGGAACAGATAAATAATTCTCTCTCTCTGGTGCCCTTTTTGTTTGTATGCTGAAGCTTAGAGCAGCTCCCTGCCTTGGACACACCTTCAGAAACACAGTATTTCACATGAGAGCTGAAAACATCAAGGTAAGCAGCAACTGAGCCTCCAGAGCTAAACAAACAGCCTTTTCCCTTTAAATTACAGGCACTTGCACATCACCTTGGCTTCTGTCTTCTGCTGCTTCCTCCCACTTCTTAATCCCTTGAAGCTGTTGCACACCTGCAGTCACTGCTTTTCAGAGCATTTGTGCTGCATTTTTACACTGCCAGGGATATTAAAATGTGAGAAAAAGAGGTCATGGCTTGGCTGCCTTGGGGAGCAGCATCAGCCCCTCTCCATATTCTGCATGGCACTGCGGCAGCTCAGCCCTAGGCAATCCTTCCAGTCACAGACCTTAAGGCAGATTTAAGCACTTAATATTTTGTTGGACTGGAGGCTTAAACTGGGCCAAAAGAAGGCCTCCAAGCACCTGCAGAACTCCTTGGTACAACACTCTCTGATATTAGTTTACCCAGTTCCTAAAGAACGTAGTACACGTTGCTGACTGAAGAAAAAACCCAAATCACGTAAGAGGACTTGACTTGGGAAGGGTTGTAAGCTCTCTTGCTCACTCACTAGCTGACACAAGCAGGTCAGATCGCTCACTCCAATAACAGCATTTTATTGCTGTGTTCACAGGCCAAATGAAAATCAGGTTCCTCTGACACTAGGTGAGGTACAAAAATGCTGCAGAAGGTTTATGATAGCCAGAGGATATGAAGAGGCAGACAAATGTCCGGAGTCACCCAGCACACACCACTGACTAAGTGACCTGACATCTATGCCAGGGCTTTGGCCACGCTTTCCCACACGTACCACAGACCAGCTGTGGACTGACCAGCCTCCACCCCTAGATTCCTGCTCACCATAGGCTCCATTCTGGTTTATAAAGGCATTTTAATGCATTGAGTAGCCTCTGAGGAAGAAAGTGCCTGGCGTTTGTTTAAGTATCTTTATTAGACCTGAAACAAATACTGCATCATTTAACTTTGAGGCTTTTGTTGCTGGTATCAGTCGTGTTCTACAAATCACAGACTCAAGACTGCATCTAACCCCTAATAAGCAAGCAAACTGCTATTCGTCCACCTCCCTGCTTTTCCCCAGCTGCTGTTATCTCTGTGTGAGACTGGGAATTGGAGGAAAGAATGACCCAGTGATTGTCTAAATCAGCCCAGCTCTAATTTACTGGAATATGGTTTGAGCAGCTAATGTAACACCTACTGTGAGCAAGATGGAGCTATCTCCAGGACTTCTGTAGGCTAGGAACATTCACTTAAATGGCATTGTCTGGCTGCACTCACTGGAGGGCCTGCCGTACCGCAGAGAGCAGTTAACCCTTGGAGTGGGAAATTAGGTCAGAAGAACCAAGCTTTCAACTGCAATTGGAAAAGTTAACTTTCCACAGAAAATTGGGTGTCCTGTTTGCCTCTGTCACTTTCTCAGCTCCTCGTGTAGCAAATAGCCTGAGCAATTACAGTGCTCAGGTAAACAGACATTAGCAAAGGCATCCTCAGGATGCCCTTGGTCTGGCAGGAGCTTTTCCCACCTTCCCCAGCCCTCACTCAAATGGTTACATGTCACATTTCCCAGCCCCAGATTAAGCAGCTGGTCTCTCCCTAGATAGAAAGGATGGGGTTTTGTTTTTTCTTTAAAATACTGGACTGAGTCTCACAGAAGTCAGTGCCTTCCCTGGCCCTGGTACAGAAGCTGAGCTCCCCAGAAAATTACCTTTGCCTCTGTCCTTCAGCTCCTCATGATGAGGTGAGAGGAGTAATTCCTCCTTTGCCTATTATCTGTAAGCATTTCAAGGCTGACACTGCACGTGTAAAGCACCCAGGATCCCACAACAGCAGTACCTGAGGGGGCAGGAAGATGCTCATCGTATAAACAGCTTCAGCTTCAACAGCAAGGGCATTTCAAGCTGTTATTAAGTCAACACTCACAAAGGATTCTGTGAGTATAAGGCAGAAATTCTGTTCTAACAGGTTTTGGTAGAAAGTGTATTTAATTTAACCTTATTTTCAAATGGAAGGACAGGTTTTCAAGAGGCAGTGCCTTCCAATCAGATGCTATGGCATTTTACATAAGAGTAAATCTGTATCAATCTAATTATCCCCATTTTACAGATGGGGAAACTGAGGCACAGAAGAGTGGAGTGGTGGATCAGATGGAAGCAGCTGTGGATCCATCTGGTTCCTGAGCACCCAAACCACAAGTGTCAGTCAACTGAGTCCCCTCCGAGACACAGGACCAACAGTTCAGCAGCTAATAAGGGGCTTATCCCAGCACCCTGGAGCAGCCCTTCACCCAAGGATCCCCAGCAGGAGTTTTGTCAGAAGATGACTTTGTCATCTTCCCATGCAGCAAATTTCCACTGAGGCTGGCTTCAACTGCAGGTAACATTCACGTTCCTTTTCACTGACAAAAGGCAAAATGGCAACGTGGGGAATGCAACGCTTTCAGCCTGAACCTTCATCGTTGTGGAATCACTCGAGTTTAATTGCTCACAGAGCCAGAGTTCCAGATTAAGCTGCATGTAATCCCTTTACCTCGCAACTCGCTGGGTTGTGTGCAGGTAGCATGTAACCTTCTGGTTTAAAACCTGCTTCCGAGCAAGCACAAGCACAATTCCCATTAGCCTCTGCAGTTCAGGAGCAGATGAGCTTCCCCAACCTGAAAAGTCGAATTAGTAGAGAGCACCCTTGTGCTGCTCCACTTCCCATGCTGGGAGATGCCTCCGGTCCCTTTGTAACTCACACAGCCTTTGCGTGGAGGAGGCCACTTCCAGGAGCTGACTCACTTGCCTCCCACAGAGGAGCCCACACGCACACAGAACCATCACAGCTGCAAGGGAACACATCTCCACGTTGTCACACAGCCAGGCAGCACGTAGACTGGGCACGGGCTGAGGGACAGCAGCCTGGATGCAGATAACATCCTGCTTGTGGCTGCTCCGTCCTTCCACACATCTACTTTTCCAGAACAACGATACACTGGCTCACATGGGCCACTGAAATTAGTGAAGGATCCCCTGGCCAACCTCAGATGAAGGCCTCTTTGTACTCCTTTTGTGGTACAGTTGGGAACTATTCACCTGGCCAGTGACAAGGCACCTTGCTTCATTCTGGGGATGCCTTACCCATAAAAAGACAATTCTTTCCTAACACCGGCCTGGAGGCAGACTGCAACAGTTTTAAAAGCCAGTTCCGAAGGAACAACATTAATGAGTGTAGCACCATCTCTGGAAACAAACGAGAAAGCAAGAAAGACTGAAGTAGAGGAGACAGATGTGAGGTCAGCTTAAAGAGAGCCTAAGTGACTTCAGAGGAAAAGCCCATGTCTGGCAGAGGTACCTGGGAGTCTGGATCACAGAGCCAGTCTATGCCCCTCGCTGCCCTCAGATGTCCTGCCGCTCAGACCAACCATCTAGCAAATATGACAGCACACGTACCAGCAGCTGAACCTCCTCCTACTTCTGCAAAGCCAACGTGGCACCCTGAAGGACCACCGAAACCAACTGATGGGCTGAGCTGTCGCAGGACCTACCCTGCAGGGCTTTCCAGATGTTCTCCCACTCCCCTGGGTACCATCTCTCCCCTTTCTTGGATCACCTGAAGTATGCAATCACCTTCACAGCCCATCAGCTGGTGTCCTCCCCAGGCACCTGTAGCACACTAAGCTCAAGAAGGATAATAGCTGGGAGGGGTTAAAACATCCCCCACACCTTGTCTTGCTTTAACTACAGCTAAAATCCAATTTTTAGTTACCATGTTACTTTAAAACACAAAAACCACACAAAACCCCCCAACAGGCTTTATCCTAATTCTCCCAGGAAATAATGACTTTCTGTTATTAAATAATGTAAAATGATTGAGGTGAGTCATAAAGCATTTGTATTAACACTAATGGATCCATGATTAATTTTTTCTTTATTTTATTATTATAAAACTTGTCTGTATCTCCCCCCCGCCATCCTCTGTCCTCCCCATTGCATTTTGTTCTCAGGGGAGGTAATCAAGACTTCACTTGAATTTCTCGTTACTTGAAAGGCTCTGCATCACAATATGATAATGGGACAGTTTCATAATTAGAATTTAAAAAAAAAACAGAGCAAGAGAAAACTGGAGAGGCTTTCAGATGCTTTTGTCTTTCAGTCACCCAGAAATTAAAGAATTGCTTTAAAAACATATTTAAAAAAAGAGGAGAGGGCAGTTTTGAGTTATTGTTATGCAAAAACCATTGTGCCTGAGCCTTATTTTGGAAAGTCCATCCTCCTTACTTCCTTCAACCACCTCCTCCCTCATTTTTTTTTCCTTTTTTTTTTTTTTTTTTCCTTTTGATAAAGTACTAGGCAACATTAACTTCCAGTAAGATACAAAACTAGACTGGTAGCTCTTGCATTTTACCACTAATTTCCTTAAATGCAAATTACCCACTTTGTGCCTCAGTTTCCCATTTGCAGTGGAAGACACTATAGGAGCTAAGGCTGTTGTGCTGTTTTTACCCAGAGGAGACCTACAGGCTTATACAGCCTATTTTAAACCCTGCCTTTAGGAGCAGGACGCAGGTGGCAGAGATGAGCTGAATTAGCCCTGTTCCCTGCTAACAAGCTTTGAGATCCCACAGGATATAAGGCTGGATTAGATCTGACAAATAATAATGATTATTCTTATTATTCCTCCTAGAACTGGCCTAAGACAACAGCTAGAGACATGTCAAAGTGGCAAGACATTATGTTTTATGTGAGACTCTGAAAAAGCTAGAATTTCTGTCTGAAAATAAAGAGTCCTTTGCTGGGCAGAATAAACACATTTTCTGCAGGGAGTGTTGCTCTCTCAGGCCCCAAGTGCATTCCCTGCACAGCACAAGCTAGTCATCCTGATTCCTGGGGTCCCCTCTCAGACTGGCTTATAACTCCCTTGTGTGACCAGAGGCACCTTGCAGTAACCACACCGTGCCTCAGTTTACCTACTGCTTCCTCCACAAAGCCCTGCAGCACCCTGAGGGTGAAGCTGCAGAGACTCTCAGCAGTACATGAACATACATCCAGAGACTGGCTCTGCAGGAAGGAGACTCCCCACTAGCCCTGATGTTGCTCAGGGAACCCAGCCCTCACACCAAGGCCCTGAGGCCCAGCCAAGCCCCCAGCAGCCTCACCTCTGTGACTGGCAGAGGAGCACAGGAGCTGAGGCAGGGAAAAAGAGGCTGATAAAGAACCTTTGCCCACTTTCAGCTGGCAAACCCAGATAACTCAGACTAAACCTTTACACCTTACCTGCCTGAAAGCTGCTGGGCAGCCAACACACCACCGCTGCCCGCCCAGCCGGCATTTATACCCTCGCCGTGAGGTACGGCTGCATGGGATTGGTTGGGGTGAACAGGCAGCAGCAGCTGATTGGCCAGTGAGGGAGCTGACCCGCCCTCCCCCCCACCTGGGGAGCAGCCATTTTCCCCCCAGAGGCGGCTGTACCTGGGAGGAGTGTGAGGGTCTGAGCCCCGAGGTGGCTGTGCTGCCGCCGCCCCATGGCCTCCCCGGGGTTTTGCTTGGCTCCAGGTGCTTCGGGTTTGTTCTTGGTGTCAGCAAGACCCCCGGGCATCGCTCTTCCTTGCCCTGGTTCCAGCTGTGAAAGGCAGCCTGGCTGCAGGGCCCGTAGTTCTTGGAGGCAGGACCAGCTCCTTGAGTGTCAGCACAGCTCCCCGGGCCCTGGCCTCTGGCAGGGCCTGGTTAGGCACTGCTGTAAAGCAAATAATGCCCAAATGCAAATAGCAGCAGCAGCAAATTCTTGATTAAATATGAACAAGTGCAGAGAATTGCTTATGTCACTCACCCCACTCCTCTCTGTCCTCCATCTGTCTGCTTCCCTCCTCTTTCACCATCGCTTCCCCCAGCCATCTGTTTAGCGCTCTCCCTCCTTCGCTTCCCTCCTGTCCCCGCACCCCCTTCCCTTTGCAGCTGTTCCATTTTGAGTGGGTCCCAGTTAGCTGCTCCTCTCCCTGCTTCCAGGCTGGGCCAAGCCTGGGATTGTGTATTGGTGGTTCAAGCTCTCTTAGTTTGTGTTAGTTTGGGTTATATCAGTGCAGGAAAGCTGAAGGCAGAGGGTTCCCAGTCCTCTGCATCCCCTGGGAATGTCTTCCTGGCATCCTGCTTGAAGGAGCTGCTGGTGGAGAGGGGAGTGGAAGAGGGCTTTTAAATCAGGTTAGCAGCACCAGTTGCCCTGCTTGTGCAAGGAGATATTTCACAGTTTTGAAGAGCAGCCACTTTAAAGTGGGTCCTGGGGCAAGAAGGTTTCATAGCAATTCCCTGTTAATCCATGGGATGTGGGACACCTGGTCTCAGAATACCATTTGGGCCAAGGGCAAAACAAAACTAAATTAACGTTAGGCCGTACATATAGGTAGTTAACATATTCGGTGGTCATAATGGCAAAGATCAAACGCACCCGTCATGAGCCTGTTGGCTATCTTGCAACATCACTTACACCAGTGCAATGTTTGCGCAAACTTCTTCTGAATCAGAAGAGGGGCCTTTTAGTGCACCTAAAAAAACCTAGTGGGTTTTATTTGCTTTTCTCTGGAGTGGACAATAGCACGAGGCAAAGGCATCGGATCAATGGGCATTAAAATCTACAGAAAGGACATAAACCTCATTGCTCCAGTGCATCACCTACATCTTCCCAGAGGGTGGGAAGGATGCCCACTGCCTGGCTGGGTTACCACCAGTGCTCCTGCTGCAGGGGATTTGTGTGCTATCATGGAAGCCAACAAAGCTGGCTGCTGT
Source organism: Nyctibius grandis (assembly GCF_013368605.1). Classification (NCBI taxonomy): domain Eukaryota; kingdom Metazoa; phylum Chordata; class Aves; order Nyctibiiformes; family Nyctibiidae; genus Nyctibius; species Nyctibius grandis. Next base: position 3,382,726 of record NC_090688.1, on the reverse strand, counting down.
CAGAGACAGAGATTGGGTTTGATCCAGACTGGCAAATCCAGGGTTCCTATAAAATACCTGAATAAGGGCTCCGTGTCTCACAAGAAAGAAATAAAACTATTGGATTGTTGGCTTTGATAAATCCTTTCCCTGACACATTCTTCAGACTTTGTCTCAGTAAACGATAATGGCACAGAGAGAGAGACGGTGTCCTTTTTTCTGGTGATTTAAATACAGTGAAACAATGACGTGATATCAACATAAAGCTGTTAGAAGAATAACCTGACTGTGCACCTTCTTTCTTGAGTCTCCAGGGTGGAATCAGTTTAGATTGATGCATGATAAAGGAACGAACCTGTTGCCTGAATGGGGCGGCTCTTGGTGCAGGAGGCAGAGCTGTTATCAGACCTGTTAAACAAATAAAGCTGTGAAGTGCAGACATATTGTCTGAAGCACACGCACGCCACACGGCTTTCCAGGCAGCCGAGATCTTCTTAAGGAATCCTTGATAAAGGAACAAGCCTGTTCAAGTTAATGGATATCCTCGGGTGATGCTTGGAGAGGACGCGTGAAGCGAATGGGGATCTTTGCTGCGGCTGCTGATGCACATCCCTCCCCTGCACAAATGCCCTCGTTCATGGGAGCGCTGCCTTTGCTGGAGCAAGAGGAAGAAGAAGGGGACGTTACTGCACACATAGGGCAGAAGGTGGTGATGGATGAGCCAAACTAACGGGATTAGCCCCAGCCCTGCTCAGAGGTAGTAGCAAAGGAGCATTTGGGTTGTCAGGGGTGTTGGACCTACAGCTGGGCCTTTGGACAAGGACTGCTATTCTGAAAGAGCTCACAGAGCAAGGGGGAATACAGAGGGGTCATGGCTCAGGGCTGCTTTGCCCAGTGTCCCACCTCCAGTGACCAAGTTGCTTGGAGAAGGGAAAAGAGGAGTGATACAGGATTTGTCCCCAGCACACGTCCTCCAGGTGAGCATCTTTCAGGAGTGTCTCTAGTCAGAGGCTATCCAGACTGTCCCACTGACCAGCTCCATCCTTAGCCCATGCTGTAATATCCACAAAGCAGGGCCCTGACCTCGAGATCTTGCATCTGGTAACAAGAATCAGATGCCAGAGTTATCTTTCAAACCAGCTTCATGCCTCCTTCTTGTCACAAGCATCTTTGGACTTTGTCCTGATTTGCCCCAGCTTAAGTGAGAAGAAAGCTGGGTTCCCTTCAACTGGGTTTCTAGCAACAACAAGAGAACAGTAATTTCACTGCAATGTTTTTCCTAAGGAAAAAAACCCCACAATTTGTTTGTCTGCCTGCGACGGGGAGAATTTTTCATGTTACCATCAGCCCTGGAGTTCATTCACCTATTGGAAAGATGTCCAGCTTCGAAGGATGTTTAATCTTATTTGAAACGAGATAATTAGGAAAACACACACAAACACATGTGCCACGCTCACAATCTCATTAGAGACTTCTTTCTCCTTCAGCTGAGGAAAAGGTTTTATTTTGATTGTGGGGGTGAATGTGTTTTTGTGCTTGGTTAAGGTGTGTGTGTGTGTGTGTGCATATGTGTGTATCCATATGCATATGTAGATGCATATTTATTTCTCTGAAGGGAAGAGGTTTTTACCTTGTTGAAACCTGTGAAATTCCTCGTCCTAGTTCCATTTTTGGAAGCAGATTTTGATGAGATCTCTCCCGTCACTGCACAGAGAGCATCTAATCACACTGTACAAAGACAGTCACAACTGACAATGCGTCCCCCTCTTCCAGCAGAAAGGAAGAAGGGGACAAAATGAATAATTCAAATGATAATTAGCAGCGTAATTATTCCTGTTTTTAGAGTAACCTACAGGACAGAACATCAATGTATGAGTCACTGACAAAGTATAAACAGAAATAATTTGGAAGATGCTGTCCTGATGGTTTAGAAAGGGACTTGTCAGAGACTTTCTCTTCTGATCTCACATTGGCATCAGGAGTCCCCTCCAGCTGCTCCCTCTAAGGTCAAAACTGGCGTCAGTCATCTGGAGCTCAACTAAGGGAGAAGGGGAGCTTCAAAAACAGTGACAGGCAGTCAGGGCACGCAGGGAGGACACAGGCTGGTAGAGCTCTCAGACTGGGGGGCAGAGCTGAGGCCCATCAGCTGAACACCCATAACATGGGGCAGTGGTTTGGGCTTGGTTCAGGCCAAGGAACAGTCTCTTGCCACGTGTCTACGCAGCCTGGTGTAGCAGATCCCAGTTGAAGGTTTGGCTTTGATGCACTCCAGTCCTGCAAATAATGATGCCCAGAGCCCAGACCTGGGCATGCACCAGGGGCTGAGATCTGCTGATGCTGAACCATGGGAAAGGAAGGGAGGTTTTATCCCTGCATTTTGGGCTGATTTGGGAGGGGAAAAGGTAAAAGCTCAGTCTCAAGGTGTCCACACTGTGATGGGAAGAGCCAAACCCTCTGTACAGGACAGAGTTGTCACATGCCTGATGCTGC